>NC_091472.1:169193586-169509836 GCF_036971445.1 Narcine bancroftii | reverse complement strand
GGAGTTCTGAGAACATCCTTGAATCATTTCCTCTGTCCAAGAGGTGATCTATTTCAATGACAAAGAACACAACCAAGTGTTTATTTCAGGATTCTGGTGTCAAACGTACAAGGGGAGCCCATTCAGAGTAACTGGGGCTGTGAGCATGTGAAAGGATTTTTTTTTTGTTGCTTAACCTGCCAGTGAATTTGGAGGATTTTTTGACATCTTTCGTATGGTTTGAGGTGCCTACTCCAAGTCTTTGAAGCATGAAGGGGAGCAAGAAGCATGTGTTGGGTTTGAGCTCTTATCCCTTAGATGCTACTGAGTAATTGATGATGAATTTACTCTCCGATTCAATGCGGGGACGTGAAAAGGTGACCTAATTCAATGGGAGATCCTCGAAGCAATGAGTGAGCATGATCTGAGTTACAAACTCAGATGTAACAGTTCTGTTTATGTCAGCTGAGTTCAAGGAATGAGATTTTGAGCATTTGGATGCCAGTTTTGAGACAATTCAGGTTCAAGGACCGACCAACCTTACAATTTCATCCTTGTCTCCAAATCCCAGAGACAAAATAAATGTATTGGAAACAAAATGTTGGAGCCTTGAGGTTATGGAACCCTATGGTAATGCTTACTTTACATTCTAGCTCTATCACTGTATTTAATTGCACGTTCAGGGATAACGGGAAACCTTGTATGCTTTCATCTTTGGGTTATGATAGTTGAAACGGGATGGATAAAGTTGGGGCCAAGTGCAACAACACTTTTGCAGATGAACAGTAAACAGGTAGATATAAATATACGTTTTGCATGTTTGAGTTATTTGGTTGACTTCTCTTGGGGTCCTCGTTTTTTTTTACCCCCAATCAGAGGAATGAAAGGGCGAATCTCATCTGCTCTTGCGTATGTTGAGAAAACTTTGATCATATCTTAAACCTTTCATTCTAAGGCCATCATAGTTTACTGACCACAAGACATTCTCAGGTAACAAAGCCAAAGAGGAATTTATCAATTAGTGAAAAAAAATTATAAAATATCTTTATTTACCTGTAGTGTATCATATCTAAAGTTCCTCCATCTTGGTCCCTGAACCATATCGATGTTTGTCCCCACTACCACTGGACCAGCTCACTCAGATTTCTGATGCCAAAATGAAAGGAAAATAAAGGAATAAGCAGCTTGTTTTTACATAGATGTCGATGTTTGTAATATCATTCACAACATTTGTGCACAGTTTTTGTTTGAAGTTTTTTTTTATTGGCTCTGTTATATTTCAGTATGAACACCCTGTTGTTAGAACTTGAGAATGTGCTGATTATACTGTAACAAGAAAGGGACAGCAATGCATCATAGCCTTTGGAAGTGACAAAGCTGTTGTGGAGTGCATGACTGGATTGATATAGTGCCCTGTAAAGCTCATAATTGATCACAGCGTTTAAGGTATGGATTTGAACAGAAGGGAACAGGGAGTGCCTGCCACTGTTATGAATAATAACAAGCCTGGGAACGGTAAGTGCGGATGATAGTACAAAATAGCAGTACAGCTCCAGCTGCAGCTATATTGGAAATTTTGTTAATTATGATAGAGCACTGGAGTCCTTCAATTTATATTAGGAGTGCCTAACCTGGTTAAGATAGGTGCTGGCGAAATGAGGCCACATCCTGTCAGCAGTAACGAGGCAAGATATGTATGCAATATTGGTAAATTAATAGCTTTCCTAGGATGTACCAAAGTTGCAATGGCTCAATAGATTCTTCAGAATGTCAATGTAATTGCTAATCATCTTTCTCGACTCTGACTGCGGGTCTGAACATTATGACTTTCCACAACCATCATAAAATTCTATGTCCTAGAGATGGTAGAAGAGGCTCTTCCTGGTCACAGTAGTAGAAATAGCTGGAGCTGTGTAAAATCATTCAGTTTTGAGGTTTATGCATGGACACATAAAGTGGATGGATTGATTCAGGCTCAGAACTGAATGATGAAACCCCTTCATTGCTGACAGTAGGAACTATCAGCCAAGGTTGCTTTAAATGAATACGCAGAGAAGCAGAAGTGAAGGAACCAAGAACTCCATGCAGAACACTAGGGTATAGAAAACATGGGAGTCAGTGAGTAGAAGATGTGCAAATTATGAAAGACCCTGAGGGAGGAAATCAGTAAGAATCTATTTCCCATAGAAAATTGGTGGTAATCTTGGACCATACATTTAAATTAGTTGGTTAAAAAAAATCTAAGGAAGCTGAGAACAAGCTAATTTATTCACCAAGTGACAGGGATCTCAAACTTACTGCCCGATGGGGTAGTGAAAGCCTCTGTAAAGGTTGGCTTTTGAAGAGACATTCCCAGCAGGGCTATGGAATTAAAGTGAGACACCTGCTAGTCTGCCATTTCCGATGCCATACATGAAGGCATAACCACTGAGAAGAGGGCTTCATTGTAAAAGTCTAATCTGTAGACACTCTCAGACTCCACAAAGACACTCAGTCACCAATACTTCAGTAAGTTAGCTGATGGACCTCTCTGGATGATAATTGAATGCAAGCCATCTGGACGCTTAGCAGGAATATGCAATTTTAATTTTTAAATGTAACTTTTAAATGTTTTAAATTTCGACATACAGCATGGTAACAGGCCATTTCAGCCCTCAAGTCCATGCTGTCCTACTTACACCCAATTAACCTACACCCTCAGTATGTTTTGAATATGGAGAGAATGTACAAACTCCTTTCAGACAGTGTGGGATTTGAACCACTGTCCCGATAGCTGGTGCTGTAAAGGCATTGCGCGAACCACTACACCAAAACTGTGCCACCCTAATATATATATTTTGAACTCCAAACTATAATGGAATGGTGCAGTGGTGATGCAGTGGTATTTGAAACTGTCTTCACGGATCACTGGGTTGTAGGACATGGGAATCGCTTTCTTTTCCTCTTCTGCTTTTTCTCTCTCTTGCCCCAGTCTCTGCCCAGTCTTTTACTTTCCTTACCATCTTCTGTGCTTTTCCCCTGCTCCATCCAACACCAGGTGCAACAGCAGGAGAACCTGGATCACAAATTGCCACATTGCAGGTCCATTTCATCTAAGCTGCTCCAACTACGCTGAATACATGCTGCACGAGATTATAAATTACAGTTAGTGTGTGTGTTGTCATGCATAACCCTGCCTTGACCTCCTGAATTAAACACCTACGTATACTTGCAGCGTAACCGTCGAGATTTCAGTATCACTCTCAGTGTTGGCATTCTCCTTTGTATCTTGTGTTCATCTTTTTCTGCAATTACTGTATACAGATTTACATTCAGCATATCTCCTTTTAGACTCTGCCAGCTTTAATATTTTTGGGGCAAAAGCGTCATATATTTATCAAGCAGCAACAGGGCTATAATTAATATTTGTGCGTTTTGTGTTCATAAATGCACTTAATTAATGAGATGCCACTGTTTGGTTGGTGTAGCAGTTTGCGCAATGCCAGCAGTTGGAATCAGACCTGGGTTGGAATCCCGTGCTCTCTGTAAGGAGTTTGTACGTTCTCCCTGTGCCTGCGTGGGTTTCCTTTGGGGGCTCTGGTCTCCTTCTACCCTTCAAAACGTACTGGGGTGTAAATTGAGCAGCATGGACTTGGAGGGCTGAATTGGCCAGTTACTGTGCTGTATGTCTAAATTTATTCATTAAAAAAAAATATTCCTTTGTCAGCTGAATAATAATTTTAGGCTTGTTTTGTTTTCCCTCATTCAAAGTGATTATAATGGAACATGACAGGAATATAGTACTTGAAAAATATTCAAAAGTCTTTGAATGGTTTATTAAATTTATTTTATTTCATTCACTTAAATATAATTGCAGCCCATGTTTGTCGTTGGGTATTTTGATCACAGTATTAAAATAGCTTGTGCTGTGGAGTTTTCGTAACACCCTACATGATAAATTACTTCAAGGTAATTGGAAAATAATTGGCAAAGCAATCACAAGTAATGTAAAGGATAAAGATTTGCTTCTAGTTGCTCCCATCTTGGATTCTGTACCCTGGCTAAAATAGTGATGGGAGCAGATTCAATATTATCTTTCTGAGGATAATTGGCTAATAGTTGAATTGCAACAACATGCAGGCCTTTGGGGGACAGATTGGGATCAGAAAGTAACTCAGTAGCAAAAAGAAAAAAAAAACTACAGTTGCTAGAAAATGAAAAGAAAACCAGAAAATGTGGGAATAAAATTAGCAGGGAAGGTAGCACCAGTGGAGAAAGATAAACAGGGTTAACATTTTAGCTTAATGTCCTCCCACCCCAACCAGAGACAGTGGACGAATGCCTGAAGAGGGGTTTGGGCCTGAAATGCTAACTGCCTATGGTTTCCATGGATGTTGCATGACCTGCTGAGTTCCTCCAGCATTTACATGTCCTCTACTGGTTCCCTGGCATCTGCAGACTTCTTGAATACCTCAAGAAAATAGACCTGCTTTAATTGCATGGAAGGAGAGGGCTGGTAAGAACAGAGGATCTGTTTGTGATAAAATGGAAATGAACAGAAAATGGGGATTGGTAGAGCCTGGTTCATGGAAGCTAATACATCGAGGGAGGAAACATTCGAGGGGAAACAAAAAACTAGCATCCAGTTGCAAGTGGATGGATGCGATAGAACAGGTGGGTGCAGAGTGAGCCAACTGAACAGTGGTATGAATTCAATGGCCCAGGTAGCATCCATGGAGGAAAATAGGCAGTCATCATTCTGGGTTTCTGTACTGCTTCAGGACTGAGAAAGGAGAGGGAAGATAGGCAGTGTTGAAGAGAGGAGATGGGGGGGTCAATGGGGGATAGCTGGACCAAGGAGAGGTGAAGGATAAGAGACATGGAGCCAGGTGGGGTGGAGTTGGGAAAGAGCAATAGGTGGAAGAAGATAAAGGAAAAAATGGGGGGAGATGAAGCCAGGAGGGGCTAAGGGAGGGTAAAGGTGGACATAGTTGTTGAAGGAAGGAGATTGGTGGAGCATATAAATAAGTGATGAAGGCTTGATGCGAACAGTGGCAGAGGGAAAACAGTGGAAGGGGTATGTGGACAACTGGACTAGAAGACTGGACAAGGTTATTTTCATGTGGCCAATCACAGTTTTCAACAGACTGTACAAAAAAAACCAAACTGCTGGATAAACCCATCGGTTCAGGCAGCATCTGTAGAGGCAGAGGGATGATTGATATTTTGGGCTGTGATCTTATGGCGTTCAGTCGTGATGCAGGACCAACCTCGCGCCAATTGGAGAGAAATGAGGAATAGTCGATTTTTTTTAAAAGTATCTTATTTAAGGAATAGTTGATTGGGGGCAGCCAAGGAACTGGGATAAAAGAATGATGAATAGTCCACCAACTGAGACCAAAGAGTAGCAAGGAGAGCATGCACAAGGACTTGGGGAGAAAACACTCTGCAGCATCCCTATCACAAATATATAGCTTCAGACCTCCACTTGATTCATGTGTAGTTGTCTGAAGAGGCAAAGCATTCAATGGAGAACTTTCCCAAAGTACATTGATTTTAATCTACATGATTGATCTTGGGAAAATACAAACTGCATTTGTTCTTGTATTTTATTAGGACAGGTTTATTTAAACCTCTCTGGGGATGGCTACAACTCTTGGCAGCAGTGTAAACCAGACAGCATCAAATTGGTTGCCTCTTAAATATTAAATGGAAAGAAAGATCAAGTGAGATACCCAACAGAGAGCCAAGGACATCTTACTAATTTTACCCTGGGGGAGTGGGGTTGATAACTTCTGCTAATTCTTAAACGAAGAGGTCAATGCTTCCATTACTTCACGTGCATCTTATGTTTTTTGTTTAGTTTGTAGCACTGAGATTCTTTTCCCTGCGGGCTAGGCAGTTATCAGTAGTGTAAACTGTAATCAAGAAAAAGATATGTATACAAAAGAGAGAAATGATAACAAAGAAAGAAACGTAAGCAAACTGCAATAAAGAAAAAAAAATCAGTAATAAATAATGTGCAAATTAAGAGTCTTCAAATGAGACTCTGATTGAGTTTGTTGTTGAGGAGTCTGATGGTGGAGGGGTAGCAGCTGTTCCTGAACCTGATGGTGCGAGTCTTGTGGCACCTATACCTCTTTCCCGATGGCAGCAGCGAGAACAGAGCGTGTCCTGGGTGGTGAAGATCCTTGATAATTGCTGCTGCTCTCTGGTGGCAGCGTTCCATGCAGATTTTCTCGATGGCGGGGAGAGTTTTGCCTGTGATGTACTGGGCTGTGTCCACTACCTTTTGCAGGGCTTTCCACTTAGAGGTATTGGTGCCCCCATACCAGGCAGTGATGCAGCTGGTCAGCACACTTTCCACTGCACATCTGTGGATGTTTGCTGAGGTTTCTCATGTCATGCTAAACTTCTGCAAACTCGTGCTTTCTTGACAATGAAATTAGTGTGTTTGGGTCCAGGAAAGGTCCTCCATGAAAATGACTCCCAGGAATTTAAATTTGCCCACCTTAGCCACTGCTGATCCTCCAATAATCACCGGATCGTACACCTCTGGTTTTTCCTTCCAAAAGTCTACAATGGGTTCCAGCAATGTCATTGACAATTAAATACAGTACTGCCATAATTTAATCAGTCCTGTTTACTGGTTCTGTCTAAGTCATGAACATAAAAGATATAAAGGAGAGCAGGCCATTATTTAAGTTGCTTACCTACATCTTTCAACCAGTCAAAACAATTCACAACTCAACTCATCATTCTCTGAGCTTTAGAAATCTTAATATGCTAAGTATCTAAACATATGTTTACCAGTCCCCTACGGTCTCATCTCACCCATCCTCTCCTCCTCAGGGTGGTTATCTCCTTTCTCTATGATCAATCACAAGGCATAGTTTTGACCTGAAATGCTAACAACTCCTTCTCCTCCCACTGCTGCTGCTTGATCCACTGGGTTCCATCAGGAGCTTGTGGTTTTGGTTTGAACCAATGAGAACTCCTACTTGACTTCAATTATTTATTTTTCCCAGTGTTGCTGGTTCTCAATGAGTTTGATTTGTGCATCTGGTCTTGTTAATTGGTCAATATTGGCCTGTATCTGGGAGGATATCAGAACTCCATTCTTCAAGAGTAATCTGGAGATTCAACTCATAATGCTGCTGCTTTACAGCTCTCTGGAGGTGTGTGTCTGTGGAGTTTGCATGCACACCTGCAGGTTTTCTCTGGGTGCCCTGGTTTCTTTTAAGCTGCCAAAAAAAACTAGTAACATGGCTAAAAAAAAATGGCTACTGTAAATCACCCCAAATGTGTAGATGGCTCACACGCTTATTGAGACTCAACTGCGTGAAAAGTTAGTGGATAGGATTGCTCTGTGGGCTGACAGACTCGATGGACCAAATGGCCTCATTCTACATGGTTTGTGAAGATGGAAATATGGAACTAGAATCAAGTTCCATGGGTGGTCAATCAACTATAGAGATAGCCCATGAATAAAACAATGACCAAGGCAGAAGGCACTTTGTAACACCTTCAAAATGAGGTGACATTTGTAACACCTTCAAAATGACTGACAAAGCATGTATAAAGAAAGAAGGAATTAAAAGCAATGGAAGTCATACCACTGCTGTACAAAGCTTGGGTTAGACTGCATGGAGCAAAGAATTCAGATCTGGTTTTGATCCTTAGGATGGATGTCACAAGCTCAGAGGTGGCTCAAAGCAGAGGAATACTGGGACAATGAATTAGACTAAATAGAGTGGTTTTATATTCCCAAGAGTATGAAAGACCACAGATCTGATTGAAGTGTTTAGGATGATTAAAGACATTGATTGGCTCAATGGAACAAAACTTTTCCCCGATGGATAATTACAAGGCTTAATCTTAAGATTAGTAGTTCGTGTTTCCATAAGGGATGTCTGGAAATCAGGAAACTTTGTCTCCGAGAAGCTGAAGATTTTAGACCATATGGGCAATTGCATTACGTACTAATAAATAGGAATGATGAACATTTGGTAATGAATGGCAGTGGAAAGCAGAAGTCAGTTCAATAGGAAAGATGGGATTGTAGTGCAATATACGAAAGTGCTAGAGAAACCCAGCAGGGTTAAATTATAGGGAATTAAGGATTATGGAGAACCAGCGTCTATAGAAAGTAAAGGGTAACTGACATTTTGGACCTGATGAAGGGCTACATGACCTGCTGGGTTTCTCCAGCACTTCTATGCATTGGAAAGCAGAAGGCCCTTACTTCTGGGGAACAGAACAACAGATGGCAGATGCTTGAGTTGCAGAGTTATACAGGCCTCCACCCTGACTACCAAGGATCTATTTCCTCTAATCATGCACTTACCCCATTTTATCCTCCCCACATTCCTACCAATTCTGTCCAAATACAACCTTTACAACGTGAGTAATGAACCTACCATCCCACATGTCTTCGAGACGTGGGAGGAAACCAGAGCACCTGGAGGAAACCCATGCCATCAAGGAGAAAAAAAATGAAAATGGCACATAGCGGGAACTGGAGGGTCAGCTTTGAATCAGTCACTGGAGCTGGGAGACAGCAGCTTAATTTGGCTGAACCTTGAGCTGCTCTAATAGGTCAGTAATGACCTCAAAGTGCAGTTGGCAGCCTTTTGCCCCATGGTGTTTCCGTGCTGTAAAACTGTGACTAAATCCTGCCACATGGGATAGAATTGGAACAAAAATCTATCAGTTTTAAATTAAGGAATTTCAAACTAGGTGATATAAAGTGGAGTGGTGATAAACTCTGCCCATTTCCCAACTGAATATGAATTGGGCTCAATAAAAGAAATGTTTATTCTTGTTTTACTTTCTCAACACCCCATGTTCTTTTTCTCTAAAACAATTGCTTTTTCTATTCTTCTGAGAGAAATTAGAGAATGCAAATGTAAACAGAGCCCCGTTATATCTGTTGTGATGGCCAAATAGAATTATACATTTTGGGAATTAGTGACTTTTATAATAGAAAGGGTTAAATTTTAGTGTTGTTAGAATCTGAATCAGGACAACTAATGAAAAGAACCTGACATCTGTCTTTAAATTCTGCTTTAGGCCATTTAGTTATAGACAAAGCTGATACTTGAATACTAATTCCAGTCATGAATCAATTCTGCAATTTGCTGCATCTAAATTAAAGTTTAAAGTGCTCTACAACTTGTATGCAACCTGTGTCTGTGTTGTGGGCACTCAATGTACCAGCCCGTAGGGCGAGAGGGAAATGGATGATCCCATGCTGAGGGCACTCAATGTACCATCCTACAGAGGGAGAGGAAATTGAATGTACCCATGCTGTGGGCACAATGTTCCAGCCCGTAGGGCTAGGGTACTGGATGTACCCATGCTGTGGGCACAATGTACCAGCCCATAGGGCAAGGGAACTGGATGTACCCATGCTGTGGGCACTCAATGTACCAGCTACAGAGGGAGAGGAAATTGGATGTACCCACACTGTGGGAACATGTACTAGCCCGAAGGGGGAGAGGGAATTGGATGTACTCACAATGTGGGCACTTGATGTGCCAGATTGCAGAAGGAGAGGTAACTGGATGTGCCCACACTATAGACACAATGTACCTAAAATATGGGTGCTTGATGTAGCCAACCTGAAGAAACTGATGCATCTATTTGATTGTCATGCAGTATACCCATCGTGTCGACACTCAATGTACCACCCAATGTGCACTTAGGGCCATCACTACAGATATAACGAGGCTCTGTTTATAGCATTGGATGCACCCGCCCTGTGGGCACTGGATGCACACTGTGGGAACATGAAGTACCCACGTTGTAAACACTTGATGTTCCAGTTCTCTGGACACTGGACGTACCCTCCCCATGGGCACTGCATGCACCCCCTTGTGAGCACACCCATGTGGGCAATGGATGCTCTCACCTCATGGGCACTGGATGCCCCCACTACACAGGCATACCCACCCCATGGGCTCTGATGCATCCATTCATTGTAGCAGTCGATGTACCAAGTCTGTGGTCATTACATCCAGCCAGTTAGTGATAGTACAGGATATAAACATATGAAAATGTTTCAATTGCAATTTCAGGAATGCAATGAGGCTTTAGCACATCGCCTCCACACTCCAGACCCAGTCATTCAGTCACTTTTTACAATCGCCAATATTATGTTGACCAATGGTTGAAAAAATGGTCAAAGAAAACAAAAAGACACTTCATACAAATGTCACAGCTCCAGCCATTTACAAATGTGCTGGAGAAACGGAGCAGGCCACACAGCATCCATAGGAAGTAAGGGGTAACCAACTTAAGATGAAGGTGCCTTGGCTCGAAACACCGGTAACCCTTTATTTCTTATGCTGCGTGACCTGCTGAGTTTTTCCAGCATGTTTGTGTATTGCACTAGACCCCAGCATCTGTGGACTTTCTTGTTTAACCCCAGGCTATTCACAGCAGATGATTAATTATTAGTTTTTGTGGACTTCAGAACAAGGTTGACAACCACGGTTCTTTTTGCTAATAGTATCATGTGGGTAACTTTCTTCCGCTGACCTGAAAAGCGATAAACCATTGTAAGTGTCTGCTGAGGAGACCTGTAGAGGTTAGGTCACTGAAGTGCAGGAAAATGATGCTGTGGTAAAGGATCATCCATGGTTATATTAAATGGTGAGGCAGGCACGAGGAACCAAATCCCTTATTCCAACTATTTCTTGTTCTCCAATGTCATGTCAGTGACGTAAAAGGATAATTCTTGGAACAAATGAGCAGAAGCCAGAGGGAAATGAATGACTTTGCAGATATCATTCATTGTTGGATATTAACAAGATAGAGAGAGTTCAGAGAAGATTTACAAAAATGTTGCCTAGGGTTTCAGCATCTGGAATACAAGGAAAGATTGAGCAAATTAGGTCTTTATTCCTTGGAACATAGATGGCTGAGGGGGGATTTGATAGAGGTGTTTAAGATAATGAGAGGGATGGATAGAGTTGATGTGGAAAGGCTTTTCCCATTGAGAGTAAGAGAGATGGATACAAGAGGTCATGGGTTGAGAGCTGATGGGCAAAGGTTTAGGAGTAACATGAGGGAGAACTTCTTCACTCAGAGAGTGGTTTCTGTGTGGAATGGGCTTCCGGGAAAGGTGGTGGAGGTAGGGTCAATTTCGTCATTTAAGAGAGAGTTGGATAAGTATATGGATGGGAGGGGGATGGAGGGATATGGGTAGAGTGCTGGTAAGTGGGATTAGAGGAGGGTACTTGGATCAGTGTGGACTAGAAGGGCCAAATTGGCCTGTTTCTATGCTGTAATTGTTATATGGTTATGACTGATTTAGTTACAATTTATTATTGAAACAAAAGCTTAAAGATTTTTATTGATAACCGAAGGTATCTGATTTTTCAAAAATAATAACTGAAGAAACACCTCTGATCTAAAAGATTACAGACTGAAAAGATAGAGTCCCAGATGTAGGGACTCTATGAAGCAGGGATGATTTCAGGAGGAAATTTACTTCACCTCATCCCCCACTTCTCATCAGAGGTTCCGTGGACTGTAACACACCATTCATTTGAATAAGGTCAATCACCCTGAATAAAAATTGAAGGAGTGGGATATTTTTAATTTGAACTTAACATCAAACATGGAACTGTACAGCAAAGGAACAGGACCTTCGCCCCATCATATCTGCGCTGAACATGAGAGCATAAGAATTAAGAGCAGGAGTAGGCCTTCTGGCCCATCAAGCCTACTCTGCCATTCAATAAGATCATGGCTGATCTGGCCTTGGACTCAGCTTTACATAGCTGCCTGTTCTCCATTATCCTTCATTCCCTACAATTTAAAAACCTATCTTTATATTAAATTCATTTAATTAAGCATGATGCCAAATTAAACAGAATCTCTGTTGGTTCCATATCCCTCTAAACCCTGCAACACAGACACCCAAACAAGGACTTGAACCCTGGACCCTCAGATTAAAAGGCAGATGCTTTACTTAGTGAGCTCTATTTCATTAGCCCTTTGCCAAATTTTTAGGGCTCTTTAATTAAACTTCTTATTCCTTTCATTTTAAGAAAACAATTTTAAGCCTATTATCAGAGAATTTAAACTATTTGTTTCTCAGGGACATTAGAAAATAGTTCTTTTTTTTATTTAATTTTTTATTTTTCACACCATAAATCACATTAGCCATGATGTACACTTTTTCTTTTTCACACATATACAGTGACTTTTTCTCCCCCCCCCCCCCTCCCAAGCCACCCCCCCACCCCCCCTCATCCATTTTAGGTATACAATCTAGGTTGCATTAAACCCGTCAGACAATGTTGTCATTCAACAAAAATACACCAGAAATTCTACTGAGTCCATTCTTTTCTTTCCTTCTCCTTCCATCAACTTAGGTAATGTTTGTCCCCGGTAGGTTTTCGCTATTGTATTTAATGTAAGGCTCCCATACTTGTTCGAATATTTCAATATTATTTCTTAAACTATATGTTATTTTTTCTAATGGAATACATTTATTCATTTCTATATACCATTGTTGTATTTTCAAATAGTTCAAAAGCCTTCAACAGTGGAGGACAGTCCAAAAGCTATCAAGACCTCAGGACCTGAGACCCAAGGCCAAGTCGCTACTTGTACCCTTGAGAGGACACTGACATAGGTCAGCTCCTATGGCCCTCTGAGACCAGAGGGAGGGGGAGGGGGTTGTTGATGGGTTCAGGTTGTAGGCTTGATCCAGCCTATTGTTTCTCAATGTGAATGAGCCCTTGCTGGAGGTCAATGGCTATTAACACAACAGATAAAACTAGTTGGAGTTTCCATAATTTATGATTAATCTATTGATCACACAGTTTGACTGTGGACTTTCTCTTCAAATCCTTTGGCTGTCTCCAATAGTTTCTCAGATTGCCCTTTTTGACAAAAAAAATAGCTTTTAACTAGGTAAAGAATTTTTGTGGTTCAATAGAAGGAAAATAATTGGCTCCTTTTGACATGTCTTATTTTTCAGATGGGAGTCTTTATCAATGCACATCAGTCATATACAATTACCCAGATCATGGAATGTTGAACTAAAAAAAACTTCTATTGTTTGCAGGTGGAGATTCTTATTACTTCTGCCCATAATCGAGGATTAATTTACTTCTAGAATGTAAACAATATCAGCAGTGCTGTTTCACAAATGTTTTTAAGACAGTGCTGCAATCGTCGTAATCTAAAATGAATTCAGCATAGGGGCGGTTTACACAGTGGTGGTAGTCTGTAGGCTTTCAAATCAGTCTGAAGGTTCAAAATATATGCAGTGGGGTGCTCTACAGCTAGCTCCCTATTCTAACTGCCCTGGGTAACCAGTCCTCCCACAAGTAGTCCAACGTTTGTGAAGGGTGGCTCAGATGTGATATGAGATAGAGTCCATCAACAATTGTAAAGAATATTACTGCATGATTACAATCTCCACCCAGTACTCCTGGTAGAATGTGGGTCAGCCTGTCTTACAAAACAAAAAGGCACAGTAGCCCTTTTGTTTGGCTTACAGTGTCAATGGAACCCCTTAGTGGTCAACAGTGGTATCTATGAACCCTGTGGAAAAAAATAATCCCAGAACAGATTGTGCTGACTTAAATATGATATAAGTAAGGGATAAACAAAACAGCAGCTAAAACTGTGGTCAGTGGCCTCAGAGATCATGATGTGGTCGGCCAAAGGGGTTACTCATTCCAGATCAGTGGTGCCAACTGGTCTCGCACTTGTAGCATGAGGTGAAGCTGAGAATTTTTGTCATACACTACGGAACAGACCATTTGGCCAACTTGTCCATTCTGGGCTAGCACCATTTGTTTGCATTTAGTCTATATAACCACTTACAGCACAGAACAGGCCAGTTCGGCCCTACTAGTCCATGCCGTAGCAAATCCCCACCCTCCTAGTCCCCTAGTCCCACTGACCAGCACCCGGTCCATACCCCTCTAGTACCCTCCTATCCATGTAACGATCCAGTCTTTCCTTAAATGTAACCAATGATCCCGCCTCGACCACGTCTGCCGGAAGCTCATTCCACATCCCTACCACCCTCTGCATAAAGAAATTTCCCCTCATGTTCCCCTTATAATTTCCCCCCTTCAATCTTAAACCATGTCCTCTAGTTTGAATCTTTCAACAACCTTCCTGTTCATATATCCATCCAAATCAAACATTACTATTGTACCTGATTCTGTACTTGGACTGCTCTGTAGTGGAAAAAAAAATTGCCCTTCAGGTACCTCTTAAATCTCTCCTTTCTTTTACCTTAAACCTATACTTTCTGGTTCAAGAAACTAAACCACGGTGTCTACAGATCTTTGTGATTTACTATTCACTTCATCCATGCCCTCATGATTTTATAAACCTCCATAAGGACACCTCTCAGTTTCCCATGCTTCAGAAAATGCAGACCCAATCTATCCAACCTCTCCCCATAATTCAAGTCTTCTCTATCCCAGCAACATCCTGGTGAATCTTCTCTGCATCCCTTCAGCTTGTTGATATCCTTCTTACAGCTGGGAGACCAGACTCCAAATGGATAGATTTTTACATCGTAGGGGGATTGAGGGATACGAGTAAAAGGCAGGAAGGTGGAGATGAGCCTATCATCAAATCCATTGAATGGCAGAGTGGGCTCCACCAGCCAGATGGCCGACTCCTGCTCCTATTTTCTATGTTCTATGTGTTCTCTGTTCTATGTGTGAAATCAGCATCTTGACGTCCCAACCTTTGTGCTCAGTACCCTGCCCAATGAAGGCAAGCGTGTCTTCCCCATACTGTCCAACTGAGACCATTTGCGTGGAACTATGCACCTGTACCCCCAAGGGCCCTTCCACTCTGGCATGGGCTATTGGAAGAGACTGGAAATCTGCAACCCCGCAGATGTGTACCTGACTGCAATGGGGTACTTTGGGTCTGGTGGTGCACATGATGTGGGAAAAACTTCCCTTGTATATTTGTTACTTCTAAATCGGCAGAACCAATGTTCTCCTGGTTCCTCACCCCAAGTTAAGAGCGATCTTTGTTCAAGGTATAAAAGAACTGATGCCAAAACATAGTTAATTTTACTCCTCCGAAAAGGGGAAGGCTGCAATTGACCATCACTAATTCAGGGCCAGCAGTATTTCCGAAGCCCTTGACTGCAGAGTAATGAAATTTAGAGATGTTGGTCCCGTCCTGTGCTATTACATAGCACATTTTAACTTATCCAGTAGGGAACACGTGGTCAAAACACTTTGGGGCCATTCTTGTCTGCCAGGGCAGTGATGCAGGGCTAACATTTTTAGGTGCCGGAGCTCACCAAAAATGGCGACAAGGGGGTGCTAGAGTCGCCCCATGAAGTGCCGGAGCAGCTCTGGTGAGCTCTGGCAGCCTTGCATCCCTGTGCCAGGGCAACATGGGCAGTTGGACCTCAGTTGGGAAATCCTGTTCTCACTTGAGTAGTTGCACAGTTTTGCCAGGAAGATAGTGCTATTAATTTGACGATCGTTCATCCTGTCACCTTTGATGCCAGTAGCTGCTTCTTCCTGCATATTTCTAAGTCATGTGATATTAATGTCACCATGAAAGTGCACTTGCTTTACATTTCTACTTGACAGATTGTTTCATTTTGATGAACGGCAGTAATTCAGTACCAGTGAATGAAACCCTTGCGCCCTCATCTTAGATTCTCCTATTTCTCGTATTTTCTTGTGATGGGGATAAGGACATTTGGCCCATCTTGTCTCTGCTACTTTCAGATGATTCTCTTTTTTAAAAAAATATTTTTATTGAGTTTAACAAAAACCCTTTACACAAAGAATATTAATGACAACATAAATCATATCACATACATGTCACACATCAATAGTAAATGAGAAGTATAACCATAATTATTACATAACTTGTTCCATTCAGGAAATCAAATTCTATAATTATAATAATTAAACAATTAAATCATAACTATGTCCAAAAATAATACTGAATACAAAAATTACACAAATAATACCGATAAAATTCCCTTATATATGTTGTTCTGTGATATGATCTGTCTTCTTCTTTGGCTTGGCTTCGTGGACGAAGATTTATGGAGGGGTATGTCCAACTCTGTTGCAGGCTCGTTGGTGACTGACAAGTCCGATGCGGGACAGGCAGGCACGGTTTCAGCGGTTGCAAGGGAAAATTGGTGGGTTGGGGTTGGGTCTTGGGTTTTTCCTCCTTTGTCTTTTGTTAGTGAGGTGGGCTCTGCGGTCTTCTTCAAAGGAGGTTGCTGCCCGCCGAACTGTGAGGCACCAAGATGCACGGTTGGAGGCGATATCAGCCCACTGGCGGTGGTCAATGTGGCAGGCACCAAAAGATTTCTTTGAACAGTCCTTGTACCTCTTCTTTGGTGTACCTCTGTCTCGGTGGCCAGTGGAGAGCTCGCCATAGAACACGATCTTGGGAAGGCGATGGTCCTCCATTCTGGAGATGTGACCCACCCAGCGTAGTTGGGTCTTCAGCAGCATGGATTCGATGCTTGCGGACTCTGCCAGCTCGAGTACTTCGATGTTGGTGATGAAGTCATTCCAATGAATGTTGAGGATGGAGCGGAGACAGCGCTGATGGAAGCGTTCTAGGAGCCGTAGGTGATGCCGGTAGAGGACCCATGATTCAGAGACGAACAGGAGCGTGGGTATGACAACGTCTCTGTACACGCTGATCTTTGTGTGTTTCTTCAGGTGGTTGTTTTTCCAGACTCTTTTGTGTAGTCTTCCAAAGGCGCTGTTTGGCTTGGCGAGTCTGTTGTCTATCTCTTTGTCGTATGATCTGTAATCTGTAGTTAAACCCCCCCCCCCACTTTACTTATTTGACAATAATAAAAAGGAAAAAACCTCCCTTCTAATCTACTTCCTCCCTTTAAACAAGGCTATAGATGATTCTCCTCAATGCCCTTGCCCCATCAACTTCCCTGCAACCCATTTGCCCTCCTTCCCACTGGGATTTTCTAACTCTCATCCACAGTGGACAATCAACCACACAATCTTTGCGATGTGGGCAGAAATTGGAACAGCTAACACTGGCACAGGGAGAAGGTGCAAACTTAATAGAGAAACCGCAGGTGGTCAGGATGAAATCTGGGCGGCCAGAGTTTTGAGGTAACAGCACTCACTGTGGAATGATGGTGCTTGGCGACGCACAAATCTGCTGGGATGAACCGGTCCTGCTTGTTCTGCATGGTCGGCAGGGCAGTCGCGGCAGAGACGGTGATGCTCTTCCACCTCGTCCGCTCCATGATTGGAGTTGGTGTGTGCACTTGCATCAGTGTGACACAAGTGGCAGAGCGTATGCGTGGTCCTATTGCACCGCTGAAAAGGAAGCGCGCGAAGTTTAAATAAACATTCTAGCTGTAACTTCAGAGCTCACAGTCTGTGTCTCCAGTCTGTTCACTTGCTCGCATCCAGCATGCCACAGTGCCTCCCTTGGATAAAAGCCCTTGATGGAAACCTGCTACAAGATAGCCCCAAAGCAAAATACTGCAGGTGCTAGAAATTGGAAATAAAAATCAAAAATGTTTCAGGTCAGTTCCTGATGAAAAGTCATTGATATGAACTGTTAACTTTCCTCCTTCCCTAATGAAGGACAGAATTTGCTTGAACAATATATAGCAACTTTAGCCTTGCGAGGATGCATGCAGCTAAATCTTCTGAAATATGCAGGTTCCTATGTGCTCATCCCAGTAGCAAATCCATATGTGATCACCCATGCCTTCCTTTTAGCAAGAAGATTGAACTCTAGTAACTGAAATAACAAAGCTAAAATTGATTGACAATGTATTAGTGCAATATCTGCTGGTCTTTTGGGTGCAATATGATGTGGGATTCACCAAAATAGTGATTGGATGTCTTGCACCCAGTCTGTGCCACACTAACCTCCTGATTTGAACTGTTCCAGATGGATGACCAGAGCTGCCATGTTTAACAAGCATCTAAATGCACTGTTTAAGGGCTAATTTAGTTGTACTGAGTTATTTTGTTCAGTGTTCCTCAGTGGTTGCCCATAAAACCTCAGTGGTGCGAGGAAGAGCAGCTTTTCTTCGGAATTTCAACTTCTTGGTAACTGACACTTCTAGAGTTTGATTCATCCTGACCTCAAATATTCACTCCCACTACCACTTAGCTAAGGATCAAGACCAATAACTGCAAATTAATTTTTTTTTCTTGGCGGGTTAAACTGTCTGTCGACCTGTATTAGGTGCTGGAGGCTTGCTCAAGGCTCCAATTTCTGAGTCTGTTAAATTATATTGGACAACAATTTTTTTTTCCAAAGGTTTTCTTCCTGAAAAACAATGAGGGATTATGATAGACAATTTCAAGATGGAACACAAAGATAATATCAGATTTGCTGTGTCGTGTATGAAATTGGAGAAACATTAAATTCACTTTTATTGAATTTAGCATGTTTCATCACATAATGATGCTCTCAGGTTGACTGAACTTGTTGCACCACAGATGTGAGGAGCCCAGGGTTTTGTCTTTTTCACCAATTTTACAACCAAAGTAGAGATCATAGGCTTTCTTAATAAGTGCAGTCACACTGCGTATTTAAGCATTAAGCATATACTCCCTGCAAATATAATAGAATGTATCACAGCTGATGCAACATTGATGTATTGAATCTTCCTGAAGACAGTAAGTGCTATTGTTAAGTACACTCACTATGCTATTGCCTGAAGAACATGTGCATCAGCATGTGTTCATTCTATATTAATGACATGTGAGCTGCTCTTATAGCCTGTCTGCATCTATCCTGACTAAGTATGCCCAGGCCTAAGAGAACATTTGCATAACACCTGCACTGAGTGCATGCCCAGGCATGCTTGGAATGACCAAAACAGCTTGTATTGTGGGAAATATCCTATAGACTTAAAATGAGTCAGGAAATAAAAAAAATAGATTATATCTAAAAAGCAGCATGTGTTTTTCATGATCAGCAGGTCAAAATCCATAAAATGCACCAAAAAATGTTCCGGAAGCAAAATTTTAATTGTTCAATGTTATATTTCTGCAAATTGTTCTGTTGCTGCATGTTTGAGGAGACATTTTAACTTTTTAGCAAACATTATTTTAGCATTATTTTTAGCAGCCTTATCATGCCTATTGAGTCATTACAGAGACCATAGCCATAATTGTACATCAGTGGGATGAATGGCATGAAATAGTTATTAGTTTCTGCAATAAAACTGGAATGGACCCTGAATAGAATCATTTTCAAATATCAGTATGCAATGTGTCATCATCTCAAGTAAACAAGCAAAACAATTTGTGGAATTCAAGTGTGGTGCAGAATGAAGTCCTTTAAATGGTCATCTGATCCACAGTTTTGGAAATCTTTGAGATTCTAACTTGAGAATGGTTGGATATTTTGCTGACATTGCAAACGGTTAACCATTCATGAGGTAACCATAACATACATTTTCAACAAGTCATCAAAATGTCTAGAGTAAGCCAAGAAAAAGGAATGCTAATTCCTTGATATAGGATCATTAGTTAAATTCTGCAGTTGAGATTCCTTCTTCAGAATTCTGTTAATTGGAACAGTTTCAAATTTGAAAAGTGACTAGAATATTACAGCACACCTTCAGTCCATGATGTCATGCTGACCTGCATAAATCTTAATAATCTAAAGCTTCCTACCTCCCATCCATAATCCTCTAGTTTTATTGCGTCCATGTAAGAGTTTTTGAAATATCCCTATTGTACCAGACCCAAGCATATTCCAGGCACCCACTACTCTCTGTATGTTTAAAAAAACCTCTGATGTTTCCCCTAAACTTTTTTCCCCTAAACTTTTCTCCCCTTACCTTCAACAGATGTCCTCTGGTATTTGCTATTGTCACCCCAGGAAAAATAGAGTTGGCTGACCACCCTATCTACGCCTCATAATCTCGGAGACCTCTATTATTCACCACTTCTTTGCTCAAAAGAGAAAAGCCCTATTTCTATTAACCTTGCCTCATAAGACGTTCTCCAATCCAGGCAACATTCTGGTAAATCACAAGGGTATCCAAATGGCCTTTATATTGAATTAGATGATCACTAGTTGATTAAAGCACTTGTCTTAATGAAGATATTCCACAACAAAATGGGGCAGAGACAAATCATTTGCACCAATGGGTTTATGTCTGTTTTATGTTTCACTCTAGCCTGATTGAACACAATCAGTATTCCCTTCTCTAACATATTACTCTTTAATGTTGCCTTAACTTCATTCATACTGTTCACCTTAATCACTGTTTTTTTCCTACTCACTGAGTCGCGCAGTTTCCTCTGAATGTTGATATCTTAGCACAATATCTCATATTTGTTCTCCTTTTCCAACAAGTAGACAGTCTATCTGTCTCTGTCTGTCTGTCTGTCTGTCTGTCTGTCTCTCTCTCTCCTCTCTCTTTTTCAAACCTTCCTTTATGATAATTATCAAGTTGGCTCTTGGTATTCACTTTTCAAAGGACAGAGACCCAGCTGATAACCTTGTATTTCCACTTTCACCTTTGTGATTCTTTCTGGCACCTGTTCAGCTCCTCGTTATTCTATTCACAGTAAGATAAAGTGAACTGTGCAGATGACTCCAATTGTTGACAAAGGCTCCACTTACTTTTGTGCTAGCTTCTATCTCTGTGGTAATAAACCTCAGGCCTATTATGCTCATTTTAACCATTGTCTTGATGTTTAATGATGCATGCATGTGTACTCTGAGGACCCTTTATTCTACTAAAAATTGGGTTAATTTGTGACATTCTTATTTTTCTTGCTGTTCTCTGACTTGAGACCCAGCAGACAATTCATTCTGCTTCTTGTCCATTGACACCGGCTGTTATAATCAATACATGAATCCTCATTGAGGGCCTTTTCAAAATCTAGGTATATTGTATCTACAGCTCCACCCTTTTCTATCCTGTCCATTATCTCTTCAAAGAATGCAGTGAGATAATTATGCAAGACTTTCCTCTTTGATAGACTAACAGCCTATTCATTATTAAACTGAGATGTTTTTCTGATGTCTTCGTTTTTCCTACCACTGATGCTAATCAGATGGTGTCAGGTTCCCTGGATGTGCTCAGTTTCCCTTCATTAAACATCTACCTTCTCGGGGTGGGCAACCTTTTTTTTTTAAACTCACATTCCACTTTAAGAAAACCCTATGTCATGAGTTCTGTGATTAGTAAGGATTTGATGAAGGTGGTATGTGAGTGGAAAGAAAATGTTTGAAAACCTCTGTTTTAATCATACCTAATTAACTTGTTATGTCCACGGTTTCATAACTCCAAAGGAAATGGGCCAAAGACAATTTTTCTCATGCAAAATATTTCAGTAACAATTGGGTCTAGAGCAGTGATTCTCAACCTTCCCTTCCCACTCATATACCACCTTAAACAATCCTTTTCTAATCACAGAGCACTGATGGCATAGGAATTACTTAAAGTGGTATATGAGTTTTAAAAATAAGCTTGCCCACCCCTGGGCTAGATACTTCCTATCTGCCTACTGTTATTTTTAGGGTAGATGCAATTCTGTTGAAAATAACTTGATTAGGTAAAATTGAGTTGATATATCTCTTTAGCTTCTACCAGCTCTTTCTGTACAATCTATTTGAGTTCTGCTGCATTTCTCAGACATTGTTCAACATTTTTTTGTTTTAAATTTAAATGTAGACATAAAGCACAGTAACCGGCCCTTTTGGCCACCAGCTTGTGCTGCTCAAATACACCCAGTTAACCTACAACATCCTTACAGATAGTGCCGGATTCAAACCCGGGTCTCTGGTGCTGTAACAGCTAACTCCAATGTTAGCCACCCCAAGTTGATGGAGTTTAGTTGTTCCGATTTGATCTGACAAGTCTTGGTTCACTTCTGTCCTCCTGAAATGTGTTATCATCAAGCTAAGTTTCCATGAAAATGTACAAGTCCCAAAGAAAATCTACAGATGGAGGGATAAAACAACTATTTGCTCATAGGTATTAAAACTGATACCTACTGAACAGAATTCCATAACGTGCCCTTAAGCAGGTTATCCAGAGTTGCTATTCAGTGCTGAGTAAATGGGAATTCACTGAAAGACTTATTAATGTTAAGAGAATTGCATTTTAGCTACTGCTACACCATTTCTTCATGCATGTTCTCCTGATCCCGTTGTCCTGCCATCCCAACATGTTCTCCTGCTCCCATCACGTGTGTGTGTGTGTGTGTGTGTGTGTGTGTGTGTGTGTGTGTGTGCATGCATAGATTTATATATGTAGAAGTGTGTGTGCATGTGGGGGATATGAGAGGAGGGAAGAAAGAACAATGCACTTTTGGTAGTGGTGGGTGACGCTGCTGAGTATGCACAGAGGAGACATAGCAGCTCTCTCAGGGTCCACAACAACTGATGATTCCATACAGGCTTTCGATGGCTTGATAAGGGAGCTGACAGTGGTTTATTTCAAAATTCTACAACCGTGGTGTCTGGGCCCAAGATGGTGGCCTGTGGTGGCAGTGGCCACGAGGGGTTGCAGACTCTGGGGAAGCAGAGAACCGGTATAGGTCACCAGAAAATGGAGAGACCACCCACTGTTGAATAGGAGAAGCAGAGGAAACAACCGATGACATGGTGGCGGACCAGTGAAGGGCTTTGAGGCTGAAAAACTCACAGCTGTTGGTGACTCAAGGTCATGCAGGCTGTGGGCTGCTGGACTCGCTCCAGACTGCAGACTGCTGGAGACTGGCTGTAGGGGTACCAGGTATCAGAACTGGGATGTGAATGGGTGCCGAGGGCACTGAAGGCTTCCTAATCCTATCGAAAGTTCAGATCTGAAGCTTGAGTTTCCTGTGGTTTGGACTGGAGTCTACATGGCTGCAGAGGCTGCAGGAACACTGGAGATGAATCTACTGACACACGGTGACTCTTCGGTGACTCTCTTTTGCTTCTCTTTCTCTGACTGTGAGATGCCTGACAATTTCTGCTGATGGGGATTCTGCCTGCCTTATGGCACACTAAAGCAAATTTTGTGTAATATTGCACCTGTTTTATTACATGACAATAAAGGAACATTAAGTCTTGAAATGAGAGTTCCAAGCACTGCTAAATGCGGAGGAGAGTCCAATGTACTTTAAGTATGAGGATTACGAGGTAATGCATTGTACTTATTGCATCTCTTTCTCTAGCTGATGGATTGTGGAATGTTTGGCATTTTATCAATAGAAAATTGCTGGACACCCTCTGATGAAGATGCATGTTATCTAATAGTACATCTGTATCTCTAAGCCACTGACTTACTGCAAACCGGGATGGCTTTTAAGTCATACATCTTATCTGCAGTGTCTTTTCAGGCTGTAAATGGGATGTTTTGCTTATTTCTGATCAAGTTATCACTCTCTTTTCTGTCACGTAGCCCTGTGCTTATTGATGTAATACTTTGCGTGGGCAGATAAGAGTTTGACAGTTCTTGAACTACTGCATTGGATTTCCTCCAATTCTTTGTAGAATGTGGTAACCACCTGGCATCAATATTTAAAATTGGATTCTTTAATTATTGTCCATTCTTAAAACCAATTTCTAAGGAAGCATTTAAGCTTTCTATCCTTTTTTTTTGCTCTTTAATTCCTTATAAATATTCTGGAGCATTTGTCATATGTAACTTTCATCTATGACTTATGAATAGCATCAATGTGATTTGGAGACTGCAGCGTGTAACTTTTTCTGATGGTGTGAGAATGTACAGATAAAAGATCCATAAAATTAATGGAGACATTAAACCTGCTGCTTGTAAAGGACACAGTGTTACTATTTGCAGTACACTAAACTACTGGAACAACTCAGCAGGTCATGCAGTATCCGCAGAAAGTAAAAACCAGTCAATGTTTCAGCCCTGAACTCTTCTTCAGGAACATTTGTAGATAGTTTGTCTCCTGCTATGAAGGCGGGGAGATCAAGAAAGAGGAGAGGGTTACCAAAGATGGACCAAGCGAACTCAGTGTCAGGGCAGCAAGGTAGATAGAGTTGACGAGCTCATCATGGGTGTGGGAGGCAGGATCAATATAGTTATCAATGTAATGGAGGAAGAGTTGAGGAGCCTTTCCTATGTAGGCTTGCAGGATGGATTGTGCCACAGTCAGTGAAAAGGCAGGCATATTTCGGACCATATTAGTATCCTTAGCCACACATTTGATTTGGAAAGAGTGGGATGAGCCAAAGGAGAAGTTATTGAGGGCGAGTACAAAATCTTTGAGGTGGAGGAGGGTGGTGGTGGAGGGGAACTGGTTAGGTCTGTTATCCAGGAAGTAATGGAGAGCCTTGAAACCTTTATGTGAGATGGAAGTGCATAGTGTGATGGATTATATCATATTTTATATTGTATATAGATATGGTTTTGAAGGAGATAGATTGTGGGGGTTTAGTGTAGGTCACAAACAAACACAAACACTGCACAAAATAGATCTCATTTAAAATGCCAGAGCTTTGCTCAAGCCAGATGGTTCAGGCTCCGAGTGCCTTTGCAAAAACATTGAAGAATGTCTATAGAGACTTCACAAGTAGGTGTTAATTGGACATGCTGTGGAGTAGTGGATTATTGTTTTGAAAACAACAGATGAATGGACTCAGAAGATTGGGTCAGGTACTACAATCTGTTTGGTTGCAGTTTGCTGTTTTAAGAATGTCATTTGGTTTTGCAAGCAGAGAGAGAGAAGAGACAAAACAAGCTTTCTCTGAGAGAGAGAGAGAGAGAGAGAGAGAGAGAGAGAGAGAGAGAGAGAGAGAGAGAACAGGTTTCCACAGTCATGGCAAGCTGGCAGCTTGTTGAAACCCCATTTTGAAGACGGGTTGTGAGTTCTGAGTTCACCCTTTTGAAAACCCTTGTGGTCCATACAAGAGGAAATGGCTGGCTAGAGTGTGTCACCTGAAATAAAAGAAACAAAAGGAACTCTGTGGTGACCTGCAGAAGAAGAGGTTATAATTTGGAAAACTCTGATGGGGCAAATATTTCTTCCGCAAGACACTGAAGTGGCTGATCGGAGGGACTCAGTTTGTGTGTGTCCAACAAGCAACGAATCTCTCTCTGAAACCAACAAGACGTTTTCCTGAGTGGTAACTAATTACCTTTAAGCGCCAGAGATTGGTGAAGATTCATAAATGTTAAATTCTGTGCACAGTATAAGAATTGCCTGATACCCGTGAACTTGGAGGAGTGAGAAATGAGATTTGACTGTGAATCAAAAAAATTTTTTTGAACTTGTATACACATTACATACAAGTGCACTTAGAATTAGAAGGGGGTTAAGTTAGGTTAAGTTAATGGTAATGAGTTAGTTTGATCCTGTTTGATGTTGAAAGAAAATTAAAAGTAACTTTTGTTTAAGTAACAATTTGTCTTGGTGAATTTCTATAACTGCTGGGTTTTGCGGTCCTCTGGGCCTGTAACAATAAGAACAGATTGTCCAAGGTGAAAATGAGGCAGGAGCATACAGAGACAATGGGTCTACTGAGAAGTTCGATTTATGGATCTTGGGTAGGAGGTAGTTCTGAGCAGTACAGGGCTGGGAAACAATGAGGGGAGAGAATGTGGAAAGGAGATAACCAGAAGTGAGTTCAGTGATTGTGAGGGAGATAGTGGCCTGATGTTTCTTGGTTAGATCCTGTACAAGGGGTAAGTAAGAGAAAGTATCTGAGAGCTGTCATCTGGCCTTGGCATAATTTGATAAAGTGCAAGGGATTCTGAAGAAAGCATCCAGCTCATACGGAGTACCTGGCCAAATATTAAAAATCTGAGCTGACAACTTATCAATGTAGTCACGCATATCTTCCTTATCTCACTCCAGCTCTTTCAGACAGGCATCAATCATACTAGTGCCCAAGAAGAGTGTAGTAACTTGCTTTAATGACTATCGGCCAGTAGCACTTAAGTCGACAGTGATGAAATGTTTTGAAAGGCTGGTGTTAAAGCATATTAGCTCCTATCTGAGCATGGATATGTTCCAGTTTGCCTATCATAGCAACAGACCTACGGTGGATGCCAAATCACTGGCTCTACACAAAGCCCTGGAACACCTGGATAGTAAAGATGCAAACATCAGGATGCTTTTTATCGACTACAGTTTGGCATTTAACAGCATCATCCCCTCAAAACTGACCAGCAGATTCCAAGACCTGGGACTCAACACTCCACTGTGGAATTGGATTATAGATTTCCTCATCTCCAGAACTCAATCAGTGAGAATTAGCCCAACATCTCCTTGACAATCTCCATCAGTACCAGAGCACCACAGGGCTGTGTTTTTAGCCCTCTGCTCTATTTATTTTACACCTATGACTGTGTGGCTTGGTACGACAATAACACCATATACAAATTTGCCAATAATACTATTGTAGTAGGTTGTATAAAGGAAGGGGATGAGTTAGCATACAGGATGGAGATTGAAAACTTGGCTGAATGGTGCAGCAACAACTACCTTGGACCCAGTGCCACCAAAACTAAGGAGCTTATTGTTGACTTCAGGAAAGGAAAGCCAGAGTTATACAATTCAGTGATCATTGGGGGACCATAAGTAGAGAGTGAACAAATTTTGGTTCTTTGGAGTCACTATCTTGGAGGATCTTCCTGGACTGAACACACTAAAGACATCATGAAAGAAAACAAATCAGCACCTCAATGCCCTCAGGAGTTTTCAGAGGTTTGTTATAACACCAGAAACCTTGGCAAATTTCTACAGATGTGTGGTGGAAAGTGTGCTGACCACTGGCTGCATCATGGTTTGGTATTGGACCACCGATACCCCTGAGCGCAAAACCCTCCAAATTGTAGTGGACGCAGCCCAGGACATTCCAGACAACCATCCCCTCATTGAGAAAATCTACAGGGAACGCTGACATCGGAGAGCAGCGGCAATCATCAAAGACCCACACCACCCAGCACACACTCTGTTCTCACTTCTGCCATCGGGAAAGGTGCCACAAGACTCAAATCACAAGGTTCAGGAACAGCTGCTACCCCTCCACCGTCAGTCTCCTTAACAACAAACTTAATCAGGATCTTATTTAAGGACTCTTACTTGTGCACTTTATTGATTTTATTTATTCTCTCTGTACTGTATTGCACCGACGGTTTGTTTACATTTTTTATCTTTACAGTCTTTATTTGTTTACATGTATATGTGGTGTGCAGTTTTTTACACTATCAATGTGGTAATTCTACCTTGCCCGTAGAAAAAGAATCTCAGGGTGCTATGTGATATCATGTATGTACTCTGACAATAAATCTGATTCTCCCTACGAATTTGCCCAATAATTATCCATTAACTGAGACAGATTGCCTTGCCCTCTTTATTTTCTCTGAACCTTCACAAGGTCAGTCTATCCTTCCAGTAATGAACACAACATCTAGAAGCAGACAACCCAAGTGCAACTTCCACCTTAATGAAGCATTGGTGACATTCCCCACATTGAGTTCACCCCAGCACTCTGCAAGAAAATACATGCACCTGAAAATTATTTATTTCCGGGTACAAATCCGTTCTCCCTTGAATTTAGCAGTTGAATCTACTCTCAATACCTGACTGGGCATTGCATTTAGACCCCACCACTTGCTGCTTGGAAAAATTTTAGTTCATTTGACTTTTGTTTTTTTTGACACTCATCCTTGCTTTATTTATTTCCTTTCTCTGTTCTGGCCATCACTAGCATGGCATGCATTTTTTGCTCATTCCTAATTGTCCTTGAAACAGTGATTATTCAAGAGAGAATTTACAGTGCCCTCCATAATATGTAGGACAAAGACACTTCATTTCTTTATTTGCCCTATGCTCCACAGTTTTAAATATGTAAGTTTAGGGGAGACCTCAGTGGTATTTTTTTAAAATACGGGGAGTTGTGGAATGCCTTACCAGGGGTGGTGGTGGAGGTAGGAACTTTAGAGCATTTGAGAGACTCTTAGGCACATGAAACAAAAATAGAGGGTTACGAGATAATAAAGGTTTTGCATTTTTTTGATTGGAATATGTAGGACAGCGCAACTTTGAGGATCAAAGGGCCTGTACTTTGCTGTGCTGTTTTACATTTTATGCACACACACACACACACACACACACACACACACACACACACACACACACACACACACACACACACACACACACACACACACACACACACACACA
Organism: Narcine bancroftii; assembly: GCF_036971445.1. Lineage (NCBI taxonomy): Eukaryota > Metazoa > Chordata > Chondrichthyes > Torpediniformes > Narcinidae > Narcine > Narcine bancroftii. Next base: position 169,481,727 of record NC_091472.1, on the reverse strand, counting down.
CCTAGCATGTGCTAGAGGTCTTCTTCACATGGATGAGCGGAGAAAGCTGCCAGGGTTACAGCTGGCACTCGAGGAAATTTCCTGGGCATGAATGCAGGCTCTGAATGCTTGCATTTTCCAGATAAGTACCCACGCCTGCTCATCATGTTCCCAGCACTTACCTCCTGGTGTGAGAGGTGTGACCTTCCAAATATAGCAATTTGGAGGCAGTAGCCTGGAATAATCTCGAGACTGGGAATCTCGGGGTCACGCTGACTTTCAAGGAGAAAGCAGTCCTTGCAGCCACAAAGACCAGCAGGAGATCACGCACCTCAGGCAGGCAAAAAAATCCACCAGATTGCTGACAGAATTTAGAATCACAAAATCCAGGGTTTTGCAGCAAATATTGCTATAAATTACATTTCAAAAATGAATAAATAGTGCTAGAAAATGGGAGAAAGTGAGGAAGTGTCTGTGGTTCATTGTCCATTCAGAAATCTGATGGTGATAGGAAGAAGCAGTTTTTGTACTGTTGGGAGCTCGTCTTCAGGCTCCTGTACCTTTTTCCTGACGGTAGCAGTATGAAGAGGGCACGGCCTGGGTGGTGAGAGTCCTTGAGGATAGAAGCGGCTTTCTTTAGACTCCGCCTCTTGTGGCTGTCCTCCACAGAATGAAGTCTGGTGCCCGTGATGGTGGTAGCCGAGTTAACAACTCTCTGGAGTTTCTTCCAGTCCTGCGCATTAGCACCTCCATACCAGATAGTGATAGAACCAAACCAAATGCTCTCCTTGATAAAAGGGTCTTTGGTGACATAACAAACGTCCTTAAACTCCTCACGATGTATAGCCACTTGTGAGCCGCCTTCTTGATTGCATCAACATGGAGGCCGCAGGATAGATCCTCAGAAATGTTGACACCCAGGAATTTGAAGTGCTTGACCCTCCCCACTGTGGACTCCTTAATGAAGAGTGGTAGTTTTCTGATTTCCTCCTGAAGTCCACAATCATCTTGATTTTGCATTGAGTGCAAGGTTGTTGTTGTGACGCCACTCAACGAGCGGATCTATCTCCCTCCCATACGTTTCCTAATTTCTGTCTGTGATTCTGCTAGCGACCGTGGTGTCGCTGGTAAATTTGTAGACAGCATCTGAATTGTGTCAAGCAACATGGTCATGGGCATAGAGTGAGTAGAGCAGTGGGCTAAGCATGCACCCTTGATGGGCATTTGTCAGTGAGGAGGAGACAATTCCAATTTCCAATTTGCCTGGGGGGGGGGGAGTGGGGTGGGGTGCAGAGGCCCAAATTTTGGAACTTGTTGGCCACCACTGAGGGGATGATGATGCTGATGGCAGAGCCATTGTTGATGAAGAGTATCCACATGTATGAGTTGCTGTTGTCCAGGGAATCTAGAGCTGAGTGGAGAGCCAGTGATATTGCATCTGTTGTGGAGCCATTGTAGCAAATTGCAGTGGGTGGGTGCAGTCCTTTACTTAGGTATGTGTTAATTCTGGCCATGACCAACCTCTCAAAGCATCTCATCACAGGAGATGTCAGAACCATTGTCACTAAGGCAGTTCTTCTTAGGCATCGGGATGATGGGCACTTCAAGATGTATAATTGTGTCAGGAAAAGTCGGTACTCCTGTGAGTCAAGAACTGCTTTTAAGATGAATAAGGCTGAAAATCTCACAGCAGAAAAAAAATGACATGTTGCACTGCTGTAGATGTGAATTGGTGAAACTTTGCACCAGAGCTAAGCTGATTGTGAGAAAAAAATGCCAATGTCAAAGGTGACAAGTGGGACTCACTCACATCTTTCTCAGAGTGACCTGTGCACAAGAAGCATAACATGCACGAGGCTGGGATAGCAAACATATCTAGACCTACAAGTAATCATTAGGAAAAGGGCCAAATTTATTTGATGAAGGGTTCCGGCTTGAAACGTTGACCATACTGTTTTCCCCCACTGATGTTGCTCGACCCACTGAGTTCATCTTGCAGGTTGTTTGTCGCTCCAGATTCCAGTGTCCGTCGTGTCTCTCGCATGTGGCCAAATTTGCCATGTGGTCCAGATATATTTTGGCGTATCCCATGTTCGCCCGACCTCCAATGCAGATCTGAAGGCATCATCCATTGCGGAGTGGCCACTTCTATGGAGAGTGGCTGTGAAAGACTGCATTGTTCACTTACAGTAAAAGAAGGAGTGAACCCTGCTGCTCATTTGGATATCATCAGTATCTCACCAGCATCTCTGCTAGGCTCTGAGTCGGTGCTGATGTTTGGCCAAAGGCCTAAATGACAATGCTTGCAGCAAACAGTGAGATGCTGAAGGATGTCAGCGGGTCAGAAATCATTCATGGGTAGAAGTGATCAGTCACCATTTTGAGTCGGAACCATTTATCAAGATGCTTGCAACATCTCTGTTGTGCACCTTTTTTAAAAATTCTTTATTTTTCACACTATGAACCATATTAGCCAAAATACACACAAACATTTCCCTCTTGAATATACACAGTGTCATCTTCTCCTCTTTTCCCCCCTCCCTTCCCTCCCTCCTTCCCACCCCCCTCCAAACCCATTAAACAATCAACATATACAATACAATAAACCCATTAAACAATGTCATCACACAATGAAAATAAACAAGAAAATTGTGTCGTCTACTTTTACACACTGGGTCAGTTCATTTCGTCTTCTTCTCAATCTATCATTTTAGGGGGTGGAGGTCCGCAGTAGGCCCTCTCTCTTGTGTTCCATGTACGATTCCCAAATTTGTTCAAATAATGTGAATTTATTTTTAAAATTATTTTAAAAATTATAAATACATTTATTCATTTCTATGTACCATTGCTGTACTCTCAGGCTCTCTTCTGATTTCAAAGTTGACATTATACATTTTTTTGTTACAGCTAAGACTATCATAATAAATCTTTTTTGTGCTTCATCCAGTTTGAGGCCTAATTCTTTACTTCTTGTATTACTTAGAAGAAAGATCGCTGGATTTTTTGGTATGTTGCTCTTTGTGATTTTATTTAATACCTGATTTAGATCTTCCCAAAACTTTTTCACTTTTTCACATGCCCAAATTGCATGTACTGTTGTTCCCGTTTCCTTCTTACAGCGAAAACATCTACCTGATACTGTTGGGTCCCATTTATTTTACTTTTGGGGTCTGTTGTACACCTTGATGCAATGTGATGCGATCATTTCCTCCCAATCATTTGACAAGAGGGTCTGAGGGGTCCAACAAGACGTCCAGAGGAATGGAACAGCACAAAATGCTGGAGGAACTCAGCAGGTCACATAGAAAGCAACAGGCAGTTGGCTTTGCAGGCCTGAGTCTGTTGTGCAGGGGGTTGCACAGATAAACAAGAAAGCATTGAGCCCCTCATCTTCATGCATCCTTTTTCTGATGTTGTGCTGTGGAATTTTGGGTTTGATTCACTTCCCAGCCCTCAACAGGATAGTGGCATGGCAGCAATGAATGTTGCATGCAGCTGATGTTTGGAAATACACAGATAAATCTTCTTACCTGTCATTCAATGTGATAACCACCCTTATATATTTGCTTTACTTTTTAAAATATCTTTATTGAGTTTAATAAAATATGCACACATATAGATCTAATACATTTGTTAAAGTATGAGAAAAGACAAAAAATATGAACATTTCAAATAAAACCTTGAGTATAAATTATGTGCACCCTTTCAAATCAAACCCATTATATCAAAAATATTGAAAAAGAAAAAAGGGAAAAGAGAAAAAAAACCCTAATAATCAAAGCCCCTCCCTCTAAACAAGGCAAACTTGCATATTTAATTAAAAATTGGAAATGAAGGAAGTCACTTGGAGACCAGATGGCGCTGTTCAGGAGCATCCAAACACCCTAATTCATTAAATTATGGTAATACTCCTTTAAGGGGCTCTATGTCTTATAAAAGTTCACTTTTACATCTTTGAGACTGTGTCTGTTTTTGTTCTTAATTTAGGAAGGACATGACCTCCTATAACTATTGAGTATGGGTAGGTGGAGTAATTTCTTCCCATTTCATCAGAATTGTCTGTCTAGCTGTCAACAAAGTAAAAGCTAAAATTAGCTTCTGAGATGAAGTCAACAATATTTCCTCTATTGAGAAAAACCAAATAGAGCAATTAAGAGACATTTTTAAACTAGACTCAGCAATTTTTCTGAGTGATTTATTATTGATACTCACCCAGCTGGACACCATCCAGAGCTACTATAACAGATGAACTCTCTTTTGGAGGTAGAATTTCCTGGTTGACACTACGTCATGCAGGAAAATCTCTGGGCTGACCTGATTTTAAAATGTGTTGCTCTATAATTTTTGCTGTTAGAACATAGAACAGAACCTTTAACCCATGATGTAATGCCATGCTATTGAAACCTACTTCACAGCCATCGAATTTTTTACTACCTCATGTGTGCCTATCTAATAGTCCTTTGAATGTCCCTGTTGTACTCCTGGCAATGCATTCCAAATACTACCACTCTCCAATAAAAAAAAACTGACCTCTAACATCTCCCTAAACTTCCATTCTCCTTAAACCAATATCCTATGGTATTTGCTATTGTTGCCCCAGAAAAAAAAAATTTTTGGCATCCAGCCTCTCATAATCTTATATACCTCTTTTCACTTCTCATCCTTTGTCACTCCAAAGAGAAAAGCCTTAGCTCTGTTAACCTTGCTTCGTGTGTCATGTTCTCCAATCCAGGCAACATCCTGGTAAATCTCCTCTGCTCCATCTCCAAAGCATCTCCATCCTTTGTGTAATGAGACAACCAGAATTGAGCTCAATACTCCAAATGTAGTTTAACCACAAAGGATATCCTGTATGGAGAACTCGCAATTGGCAAGAGGAACATTGGTAGACCCCAGCTTTGTTTCAGGGAACTCTCCAAGTGCGACATGAAAGCCTTAAAAATCAATACAGAGTGCTGGGGGGGGGGGGGGGGGGCGGGGGAGGGGAGGGAAGGGGGGAACACATCAGATGTCTGCAACAAATGGCGAGGTGCTCTTCATCAACACTCTAGAGCAAGGCGAAAGAATGATGTTGAGTCAGTTTGAGGAGTGGAGAGCTAAGCGAAGAGCACAGTGAATCGAGGAGAACAATTCAATGATGCCGTATATTGCAACAAAATGTGGCAGAGCCTGTCGTTCCAGGATCGACCTTCATAGCCACAGTTGATGCTGCTAAACAAACCAGTGACTATCAGATGCACAGTACCCGTGGTTGATCACAACTGACGGAGGCCAGGAAGGACTAACCGAGTTTTATAGAGTCGCAACATTACCTTGTGGTTTTTGAGCGTGATCCCCTGCCTAATGAAAGTCAACGTACCATACTCCTTCTTAACCACCCTATCAACTTGTGTGGCAATATTGAGGGACCCTAGACATGGAACCCAAGATCTCTCTGTCCTGCTAACATATTTTCAGCCCCTTGTATCCAGGAATATTTTGAACTCAATCTTGCCATTATGCTCTATTCTAACTCTGAGATAAAATACAAAGATATCATTTGATTTTTTTAAAGAAAAAAATGTTTTTGAATCTACTCAACAGCCTTCATTGATTTGCATTCTTGGTTTCCCATAACTTCTCAACTCTCTGCTCTTTCTAGCTTCACGTCATTCCTTTTGGTATGTCCTAGATCGAAAGTGGACGATCCTCACTTCATTTAATGCCGAATCCCATGTCCCAGTTACTTTCTATTCATTTCATCTTTTCCCAGTTTAATGCGATCTGCAGATTTCAACTTTCCATTTCTTCATCCAAGTATTTGATACAGTAAAATCCCTGTTTTCTGGAATTTAAACAACCGACAGCCTCAAACAACTGGTAAAAAAATCAAGGAAATAAATTTTAAAAAGAATAAATAAAAATGTAAATAGAAGTTTCAAATTGTAAATGTTCTCTGAAGTAACACATAACCTTTGGGAAGATGGGAGCAAATATTTAGCCAGCAGAGGGCCTTGGTTTTGCTTTGCTCGTAGCAGCTGTCCGAATAAAGTTGTGTTTGAATAAAATGGCGTCCCCCAGGATGAAGAGGTGGTTGATGCCACTCACTATTAGATGCCTGCTTAGTAAGGGTCTACCTTTATTGGTATATTATTAAGTATATAAGTAAGGCTTTATCTGTAAACTTGGGGGAGGGGAGAGTTAATCCTCTATAAGGTTATTGTTCGTCTTTTTGCATGCTCTGTGGAGATGTAGCAATGGTTAAATGTTTGCAAAGAATGTGACTGAAAGTAAAGGAATTATTTAAGATTTATATATTTATGCAAGTGAAGTTTGTTCAGTGTAAGTTTAATATAGTATTTTTGTCTTTTAAATTGTTTATTCTTAATGCTGGTATATTAGTTAGACATTGTAAGTGTGAGTCTCAAGCAACTGGAAAATATGCATATCCATCATTTACCAATCCACGTAGGTGCCAGATACCAAGGGTTTTTACTGTAGATAAATGAAGATGGTGCAGTGGTGCAGCCACTGCCTCATAGGATTGTGCCTAAGCTTTAATCCTGACCTCATGTACTGTCTGGTTGGAGTTTGCACATTCTTTCTGTGATTGAGCAGGTTTTCTTCAGGTGCTCCAGATTCCTCCCACATCCCAAATACAGGTAGGTTGTTAGGTTGATTGGCAGCAGTACATTCTGTAGGTAGGGACAGGGAGTCATTGAGGATGTGGGGAGAAGAAAAGTGATGGGGCTTTAACATGGGATTAAGGCCATGTTTCGCAACCTATGGCCAACAGACTATTGCAGGTCCAGGGCATTGTCATAGGAGATCTGGAAAAACAAATATTTCTGATATAATAAATAAATATGTTATATGTTAACTTTGCAATGTAATGACAAAAAAATTCTGAAAATATTTCCCACAAAAACAAAACAAAAATGCCCTTGATGGGTTTTGGAAAGGGTCGAATTCACTAGACCCCTCTCCATCACCCCTTCACTGTGGTCTGTGGCCTTGTTATAGGCAGCCTGTGGAAAATAAAGGAATACTAAAAGTATGCTGTGAGTGAAGAAAGTGTTGGGAATGAGTGAGTTAGGATGATTGGGCTGGTCAACATGGACTTGTTGACACAAAATTTCTGTGCTGTGTCCCGACAATTCCATAGAATTGGCAGCTCAGATATTTGGGGAGGATGCATGTTTTGCCAGTCTGGTGCATGTCAGATTTATCCCTACCTTCCTCCTCCTATTTCCCAATTACAAGAAAACTAATTTCATATTTGTGGAAATTTATCAAAAGCCTTCTGGAAATAAGGGCGGCATGTTGAGTGTAGCGGTTAGCACAACGCGGGTACTGTGCCAGCGAATCTAGCGCTGTCTGTAAGGAGTTTGTATGTTCTCCCTGAGTCTGCAAGTGTTTCCTCCAGGTTCTCCAGTTTCCTCCCACCTTTCAAAAATAAATATGTGGGGTTTGTAGGTCAATTGGGTTTAATTGAGCAGCATGGGCCCATGGTCTATAAAGGCCTGTTACCATGCTGTATGTCTAAATTTACATTTAATTTAAATGTATATATCTTCTGAAAGCCCGACCCTTCCCTTTATACAGGCTGCTCATGGATTGCACAGCAAAACATCAATCAAATTAGGCAGGCTTGACATCCCCTTTAAACACCAGCTCACAAGTATCCAAATCCGAAGGCACAATCATGGGCTTCTTCACATCTGATTGAGAGATCAACCTCAAGCACTTGTTAAACCTATCCCTTGGAGCCTTGACTCAGGAAAGGAGATGCAGCTATGAACCGCAGATTTACTTACAGTATAAATTGAATTATTTCCTGGCTTTATCTTGTACCCAATGAAGAAAAGGCTAGGTATAAAATATTAATGATCATTTTTCTGTGCCCAGCAAAAGATTACTGCACTGTTTTTCACCGCAGGGGTTGTCTTCACATTGTTGCTGCCTCATTACTGCTCTCAACACTGCCTCAGTTTTAATGCATCCATTCAATGCGTGATGTGCTGCACTTAATTCTGCCCCACTCTTAACTAGTTGTCACGGCTGGAGATTGCAATTGGCAAAGTATCCTCCATCATTTTGACACAGACATCTACCTTAAAATATAGAGACCAACAACTGCGCTATGAAGCATTATAGCAAGCAAGCTATTGGAAATGGCAGGTCATAGTAAGGAGTAACAGGTTGCCAACTCCTTTTCAGCACGCGACATCCAGATCTAAAAAATATTGAAATCTGCAATCAGTGAGTTGGCATTTTACTCCATAACCTGCTGAGCCCACAGGAGATATGGAGCTGATTTGGACCTGATCAACATGCATCAAAGGAAGTTGGAGAAAATGATTGTGTGTTCTGGTGTGTGATTGAAACCTCCACCAATTAAACATTGGACCCCCAATAATTTTACATTCAAACTCTAATTCACCTTGTTCATCTCTCACCGAAGTCGGGAATGAACCTTTAACATTTTACGAGAATGTTTTAAAAATTCAAATGAAGAGATGGTGCTATTGACTGAGTAGCAATATTTCTGAGATGTTACCTTATTCTTGGAATATCAGACACATGTATGTAAATGTAAGGCAGAAAAGACACTGCTTCCTCTAGCTTATTGTGTGTAGCTGTGCCACTGCTCGCCCACCTGAAGTTATTTAGTCACCCAGGAGGAACAGAGACCTGGCCTGGAAAATTCCTCTCTGAGTCCATTAGACAGTTCATTACAGAGATGCAAAAGACTGCACATGTTGAAATCTGGAACAACAGAAAAAAGGAAACTTCTGGAGAAAATCAGCAGGTGAAGCAGAATCTGCGGAATCCTAATGGACTCGACCCAAAACATCGACAAATCCTTTCCCGCCACAGATAAGCGTATACAGAGCCGTTGTCATACCCACACTCCTGTTCGGCTCCGAATCATGGGTCCTCTACCGGCACCACCTACGGCTCCTAGAACGCTTCCACCAGCGTTGTCTCCGCTCCATCCTCAACATCCATTGGAGCGCTCACACCCCTAACGTCGAGGTACTCGAGATGGCAGAGGTCGACAGCATCGAGTCCACGCTGCTGAAGATCCAGCTGCGCTGGATGGGTCACGTCTCCAGAATGGAGGACCATCGCCTTCCCAAGATCGTATTATATGGCGAGCTCTCCACTGGCCACCGTGACAGAGGTGCACCAAAGAAAAGGTACAAGGACTGCCTAAAGAAATCTCTTGGTGCCTGCCACATTGACCACCGCCAGTGGGCTGATAACGCCTCAAACCGTGCATCTTGGCGCCTCACAGTTTGGCGGGCAGCAGCCTCCTTTGAAGAAGACCGCAGAGCCTACCTCACTGACAAAAGGCAAAGGAGGAAAAACCCAACACCCAACCCCAACCAACCAATTTTCCCTTGCAACCGCTGCAATCGTGTCTGCCTGTCCCGCATCGGACTGGTCAGCCACAAACGAGCCTGCAGCTGACGTGGACTTTTTACCCCCTCCATAAATCTTCGTCCGCGAAGCCAAGCCAAAGAGAGAAAGACAGATGCTGCCCAACCAGCTGAGCTTGCCCAGCAGTTTGTGTTTATGATATTGACACCTACCCTAGCTAGCTGCAGGCCCTGCTTCCAAAGAGGTATGGTTACATCAGTTGGGCTAGGAATCTCCTCCCCTAAACCATGAGGAACGATATTATTTTGTGAAATATGTGCTAACTGTCCCTTTGCCAAAGATAGCATTATTTTAATTTTTAAAATGGGGATATCTTAAAATATATTTTATTCAAGGGGCATGAGACAGTTTAATCCAATTAAGGCAAAAGACATTTTGGACCTTGCTTGTAGGAGCTGTCAGTGTTTATGTTAATTGGTGCCTTTGTCCTGGTATTATCATTCCTGTTGTCTTTGCTCACTCTTTCCCACTTTGCTGCATTTCTTAAAAACCGAATGTGACACTTTTAACTTACGTGCTTTTTTAAAAAATATATTTTCTTTTCCAATATTTTTTATTAACATTGAAATTTCACATCCAAAAAATAGATATGTTAAAAGTCAAGAAGATACATTACACTTAAATCATATAATTTCATCCAAGGTACCCCACATTTTAATCAAACAGATTATATTGTATTGATATTTTATTATAAAAAGGAAAATTATTTTTAAAAATTCTAGTTTATTTTCCTTTGTTTTGCTTCCTTTTACTTATCCGATCTTTTCTGACATGGTTACCTCTTCAGAGTATTTGATATTTTGTTTCAAGGAAGCGGGTACACTGGCCAACCGCTGTCCCATCAATGGTGGGAAGCCATCTATTAAAAGGCCGAGCTCGTAGCAGTCTGACCGTGGGTTTGAGATCAGGTTGAGTGGCTTGTGCAGCTTAACGATTCTTGTCATGGCATGTCATGTCTTTGCGTTCTGTTTGTGAGCAGCACCAGATGCCTCTGGGCCCAAGCACTGGCATCAATCACCACCTTTTGGAGGTTTGTAAATGAAACAAGATGCTGTTTCAGCCTGCGCAGCAGTCCTGGTTAATTGTCTGGTATCAGCACAGAAAATGTTTAAATAAACAGCAATTCCTGGCTTTGGCCATCTTCAAAAGGAATATTTATGTGCCAGCAGAGAAACCAATTGCTATAAAGAAGTCCTCTGCAAATGTAGTTTCCAGAGAGTAATCTCAAAGGTATTTGATCTGCCAACTTATCTTCACTATTTGAGAGCGATTTGAACTTATCTCGTCTTTGCACTGGGCTCACTTGGCAGGCAATATTCTTGGCCTGTGATGCAGAAAACCTCTCATAGCTTTATCAGTGATGCCCCTTTGTCAGTGACATCTCCATATTTTCTCACCTTCTCCTAACCTTCCAGCTGCAATATATTTCCCAAAAGCTTCTCGTCCATCATGCAGTCCCTTCCTTCCTCTCTCCCATTAACATTGTGTTTCTTTTTCTGCATGGTGCAAAAAGATTTAAAATAATTCTTATTCCCTTCCTGGTGCAAGATGCAATGTCCATCAAAGAGATAAAATTTAAAGAAAGACCTTGTACTTACTTGGCACCTTTAACAAGATCAGAATATTTAAGGCACTTTACAATTAAATAAGTTCTTTATGAAGGATGCAGAAGCAATCGCCCATGTCATATGAACAGAAAATGCTGGGGATACTTCACAAATCAGGCAGTGTTTGTGGAATGACTAACAATGAATGATCCAGGTTAATAACTCTTCATCAGAAGTCTATTCCTCTCTCCACAGGTGCTGCCCAACCTGTTGAGTATCCGTAGCATTTTCCATTAAATTTCAGATTTCCAGCGCATGCAACATTTTATTTATAGATTGCCTTGAAGCCTGCTTTTGTGCTCAGCTGAAGGCTGTTTTGTACTGAAACAGGTCATTGCCCTTGAAGGTGGTTCGTACCTGCTGACACCCCTCTGCAACTTGGAATGACACCAGTCTCTCAAGAAGACTTATGATTCTTGAATGACACACAACCGGCCAACAATCTGCTGGCCTGATCCCCTTATCACCTACTGATGTGCTGTGAATCAACATCTCCAACTCCCAATGGGGTATAGTACCCTCTTCTGATCACTTATGGCCCCCAGACTATACCCCTGCCCCCACTACTTAATCCTACCCCTTCTGCCCCAGACTGCTAACTCCACCTTCCCTCCAAATGTTCTAACCCCCCCCCCCCCCAAGCTTATCCCCTAACTTACCCCTGATGACCACTCCAACCTCAATCCAAGTTGCCAATCATACCCACTAACCCATCAATTCCACCCTTTGACTAGTAGTCTCCCGACTCACACATCTGCCCCAATTAGCAGTGGTAGCCCTCTGGCCATCAATCCTGCTTTTCAGAATTCTTGCCAGCTGACCATTGCTCCAAGTCCCCTGCCACATGATCAGTGGTAATGCCCTTCCCATTTCTGAGCTTCTCCTCCCCCTTGTTCCTCAATGTTCAGTCCTCTTCTCTCTCTGGGTCCGCAGCTCCAACTCTTGCTTTTCCACCTCTGTGCTGGGAAAATCTGTGAAGGAATGGCCTTGGTTATGCAACGTCTATCCAATAGCACACAATGCCTTGAATCTCATGTGCCAATGAATTTCACAGCAGCACGATTCTGAGTAAAGCATTCCTTGGTCTTATCATGTCTTAAAATAAATCTCAGCATTATTTTCCTCTGACCTTGTGCTCCAAACTTAATTGATTTTTACTTGGAATGGTGCTAAAACCAGAACTTTGATCTGTTGTACGGGTGAAGATTGCCCACGTTGATTGAAGAGAAGTAGGGAATTCTTCCCATATTCCCGCCAACATTCCTTTCTAAACGTAGCAGTTAGCCCAATGCCTTGGCAATGCCAGCGATCAGGACTGGGACTTGAATCCCACACTGACTCTAAGGAATTTGTATGTTCTCTCAGTGTCTGCATGGGTTTTCCTCCGGTTTCCTCCTGTCGTTTAAAACGTACAAGGGGTGTAGGTTAATTGTGTGTAAATTGAACAGCAAGGACTCATAGGCTGAAATGGTCTGTTACTGTGCTGCATTTCTAAATGTCTAAATATTTTAAAAATTAAAATGGCAACAACATTTTATTCATCTTTGAAGGGCAATACTGGCCCTAAATGGTCCACAACAAGTCACTCCAAGAGAAGAAATTGAATGACATGGAGCAATGGCTGGGATGACTGAAAGAAGGGGAAAGAGCAGGTTACCCACATGAGATTAGAACTATTGCACATTGAAGGGTTTAACTAACAGGCGTGGATCAGTTGAAGATCAATGAAGCATCCTCCAGCTTGGGACCAGTCCCCAAATAGTGTCTAGTGTCCTGTTAAAGGAAAAAAAAAACCTATTTTGAGTAAAAACTTCATGGATTTGATGAAATTAAATGAAAGCCAAGGGCTGATTGATAATGACTTCCCTAATGAATAGTTTCTTGCCTCTCTAGGAACCCAGACAATGATGTGAGGCCATGGTGCTACATTGCTGAGCATGAAGATGGCGTGTACTGGAAATACTGCGACATACCAACATGTCATAGTGAGTAGGAGACATGTTTACGGGGCAAGGACGGGGAGCCTCTATTGCCTTGATGTGTGTGCAAATACATGTGCAAGGTCACGGCAGTGATTCTTTCACACTGCTGCCACAGCAGGGATCCATCCACCTAGTGAGTCTGGCAAGTTACATTATTGCCTGATAGCTCACTCATCTTACTGCTGAGAATAACTTCCTTCTGGATTGCATTTGCCCTAACTAAGTAGCTGTGATTGATTTAAATTAATACCTTTTTTGTGTTTATAGAATGTGAATTGCTAGTAGAGTTGGCACGAACTGGAAAGGTGGCATGGTTAGCGGAGTGGTTAGCCCACTGCTATTACAGGGCCAGCGCCTCACGTTCCAATCCAGTGTTGTCTGTAATGAGTTTGTACATTCTCCTCATATCTACGTGTGTTTCCTCCGGGTGCTCCGGTTTCCCTCCACCCTTAAAGCATATGGGGGTTGTAGGTCAATTGGGTGTAATTGTCGGTGCGGTCTCATGGCTGGAAAGGCCTGTTACTGTGATGTATGTCTAAATTCAAATTCAAAATTTATTGTCCTCCTTTGATACAGATGGGAAGGTGGTGTGAGCTGCCTTCATGTACCTCTGCAATCCATGCGGTGAAGATGCTCCCATGGTAAAAATGTTTAGAGAGTGCCAGGATTTGGATCCAGGGCCAGTGATGGGGCAAAGAAATCCTCCAAAATCAGGAAGATGTGTGGAGTTCTGATGTGTCTGCAACCAAGTAGAATTGCTTTCAGTTTTTTCTAACAGTGGGCTCACCGTGTAAGCCTAGTCTTTAATTTAAATTTAATTTTTAAAATTTAAATGTAGACATACAGCACGATAACATACAGGCTATTTCAGCCCACGAGTCCGTGCCACCCAATTTACATGCAATTAACCTACATTTTGAATTGTGGGAGTAAACCAGAGTACCCAGGGAACACCCATGAAGACACGGGGAGAACATGCAAACTCCTTACAGACAGTGCACGATTTGAACTCCACTGTGTCGCTGACACTGCAACAGCGTTCCGCTAACTGCTATGCCAATCATGTTGCCCTCTTCTCCAGTGAATGGAGGCGAAACAATGTGAAAGAGGAAAAATGAGAGGGATGGTGGGAGACCGACCAGCTAGGTCTAATATGACTAGATCCCACCTGTTGCTTAACAATAATCCAGGAAATTTCAAAATGTGATGTTGCCGGAAATACCATTGCACAGAAATAGAGAGAAACAGGTTTGCTCACTGAAGTGGGAATTAATTTGTGTCCAGTGAAATAATGAATGCTTTTGAGAAAATGTTCTCCATTTCATGACACTATTGGGAGCATTGCAGAATGCTTATAGAGTAAAATCCCTGTTATCCGGAATTCAAGCAACTGCAACTTCAAGCAACCGGCAAAAAAAAGGTGGAAAATTATAGATAAATAAATGTTTAAAATTGGCGCCCCCTAATAGTTAGATTGCCAATCATGCAACACGCAATCTCAAACAACCAACAAATATACTTATCTGGCATCTACCAATCCCCATAGATGCCGAATACTGTGCGTTTACTGTGTAGGCATTTGGTTTCATTAAAAGTTAAGAGCAGAGGAAAAAACCTTCTCCATCACATAAACTTGCTGTGACCACAGGCCCTTCCACAGTTTGCACCAAATGGTTTGTGATCCATACACCTTCACTGACAATCCATGGATTGATAGGGTGAGAATGCTTGGTCTGATCCTTCCTACAAGAAATGGGCTATGTAAGGCTTGAGGCAGCAAAATTCAGCTCCTTAGTCTGTGTTTTGGGGATGGTGCTGAATCAGTTCCGGGACGGCATTTGATTGTGGGAAAATTAGCCCAACTGTCACACAGGTCTGAGTGAAAACGAGCCAATCAGTGAAGCTCAGTGCTTCAACTAACATTTTTCCAACGACACACTGCGAAATATGTATCCACAAAGCATCAAGGCCCCCCCTCCCCCCACTACTGAGTGTAAATGAGTGACAAAGACTCATGGGCCAGAAGGGCCTGTTACCAAGCTGTATGTCTAAATTAAATATTTCAAATTTCAAAAGTTAAAACAATAAAAATTTTTAAAATCACGAGCTTAATCTTGACGAGCAGTCTCGTCGGGTCAGGTAGCATCCATGAGAGAAATGAACTGCCAACAGTTTGAGAACAGTCGATATCTCTCCACTCAAAACAGTGACTGTCTATTTCTCGCTATGGGTGTTACGTGATCTGCTGAGTCCTTCCAGCTTCTCCTCGTTTGCTCAAGATTCTAGTGTCTGCAGTTCTTGTGTTTCTCCAGTCTTCACTTAAATGTTGCTTCAAGTCTTCAAGTGTCTGGTGGTTTACAGGATACTTTAAATGTACTCGTGTCTGGGAACTTAACAGGGCTTGAAAGATGTGAAATATGTCTGTGCTTCACTCAGAGTGTCTGGGTTGTGCAGATGGAAAGCTGAATCAGTGCAATTTCTGAGCAATCGTTAAGAAAGGTGGACTTTTTGGTGCAAGTGTTTTGTGCATTTGTGGCTGATTCCTTAGCACATCCAAAGGATGTGCAATGCCCAAAATTAATTCCTGATGAGATTTGTAACCACTTTGGTCAGAATTCCTGCTTGGAGCTGTTCTGCCATAGAAAAGGCAAACTTTTATTACACTGGACAACAAAGATTTTGCTTCCTGAGCACTTTTGAGGATATGTTTTGGATTTTGAGCTGCTGATCACGAAAATCACCTGAAAGTTTTCCTATCATGTACTGTTATTTAAATATAACCTATTTTTGTGATGTCCTGTCATAGTTTAAGTCTACTTCAAGCTTACAAAACCATAAAGTGCCACATGTCATTGAAAATTAATTTTCTGTATTCACACTTGGATTTCTTCCCTACTGATCCTGGTGCAGTCAGTGATGAACACGGTGAAAGGATTCACCAGGACATTGTGACCATGGAAAACTGGTTTTAGGGCAACTGGAATGCATCAATACTGGCCGACTATTGTTGGACACCAACGTGAGAGGCATCAAATGCTGAGTACAAATGAAAATGAGTGGCAAAATATATTTTGGTCAGTTGAACTAACGCAATGTGTCAGCATCATTATGCGATTAAACTGGCTAAACTCAATAAAAGTTAATTTAATATTTCTCCAACTTCCTACTTGATACAGCAAATCTAAAATTATCTTTGTGTTCAGCTCGAAGTTGTCTATCATAATCCCCAATTTTTCTTTCAGGAAGCAGACCATTTGAAAAAATTTGTTGTTGAGTATAATTGAAGTCTACTTAAAGGCATGTCTTTCCTGTATAACACTCCACCAAGCAGGTAAACCCAAACAGGGATCTCAGTCAAAAGCCATCTCGTGGCTTCAAATAAGTTCCCCTTCAAAGCACTGAGAGGGAATCTTTCATAAAGAGAAATGTTTCCATCAGATAAGGAATGATTTAAAAACTGGAGGATTTTTTTTAAAAAAAGGTACTTGATACTCAACTAAAGAAGGAGGTTTCAGGGAGTCCCTCCAAGGGCATGTTGCCACCTTGGAATGGTTACGTTTTCATGAGCCCTAACTAAACTTTGCAATAATTGAAATTTAAAGTTCTCACTTTGCTGAGTGGAATATCTCCGTAGAGCCACAGTCCTGAGGCAAGGTTTTTGAGAGTGAAGGAGAACAGCCTCAGAGAGGGGTGCAGGCATTTGTGACTCTTCCCCAGACAATCCTCAAACAGCACATAAGCACAAGGGCCCAAATACTGAATGTGTGCGACAACCTTTTGCGATGGCTGGGTAAGACATGAAAGTGAAATTTCCCTATATCTCTGTAGAGATGATTTTTTTTAAATGAGGGTCCCAATTGCAGTCCTTTCTTGGCAACCATGTGCAGTCAGTGAGATTTCAGATTTCAAATTTATTTCAGATTTATTGTCAGAGTACATATATACTATTGCTGGAGTCGGTGCTGCACAATTCCTCAGCAAAAAGAGGTGTAAGTCATTCCTTCCGTCGGATAGCCTATAGGTGTAGTACCTGGTTAGCCTCCCAATCAGTCATGAATTGCAGATGGTGGATGGTTTTAGAAGCAGATTGTATAAATTGGAATTGATAGTTGTAAGACTAAAAACGCTGGGCAGATGAACCTGCTGATCAATGGCCAAGGTTACCCATCCAGTATGGGCACTGCAACTGAAGAAGGCCATCGGGAAACCAACCACTTCAGTATTTTTCCCATGTATAATCTTGAACTCAACATTGACTATGGTTTCAGCTCAAAGATGGAGCCCTCACCGAAGGAGAACAGGAGAGGCAACAACTACAGTGTGCTCAGAGATCGGCAAGACACCTGAATGAATGGCATTCATGACATCACATACAACCATGAGATCCTTTTTGTTGTGGGGAAGGCAGAATTACCACTTAGTGGTAGTGCAAAAACAACTGTACTCGATATACTCATGTAAACAAATAAAGAAATGTAAACAAACAGACTGTGCAATACGAAGAGAGAATCGATAAAGTGCACAAGTGAGAATCCTTAAATGAGTCTCTGATTGAGTTTATTGTTGAGGAGTCTGATGGTGGAGGGTAGCAGCTGTTCCTGAACCTGGTGGTGCTAGTCTTGTGGGGCCTCTTCCTCTTTCCTGATGGCAGCAGCGAGAACAGAGTGTGTGCTGGGTGATGTGGATCCTTGATCATGCTGCTGCTCTCTGACAGCAGCGTTTCCTGTCTTATTTGCAGGCGGAATTGTTCTGGAGCAAGCGGTTCAGCTTCCCCTGCCTCCTTACTCTAAGGGGTCTTTGTCAGCCCCCATCCCATCCTTGGAACATGCACAAATTCTTTACCAACACTGCTCAACAGTTGGAGTGACACTTTTAAGGACTACTTTTTGAGGCCAGAGCTGTGGGCAAAGCTGCTACTCCCACAGGAAATGTGATCTCCAACACATGCTGTTCCTGAAACAGGCTAGCATTTATGAAGAGGGCCCACTGTTTTTTTAGTAGCTGGTACTGACGAATTTCATCATAACCGTTGGAGACTGGTTTAGCAGATTGCTGGAGGTATTGCAGTGTTGGAAAACCCTTGTCTTGGACTCCTACTTGGTCGCTCTCTGGTGACTAAACCCACCCGCTACTGACCCCTACCATTCCTCTCATGCCTGGCCCATTTTCAGCTGTGTTTTAATTCATGTAAGCAACCATCTGGAGGGAAGATGGTAGCAACAGATGCCTGGAATCTCATGGCTGTGGTCTCTCAGCTGGGTCCTAAGCCTAGGTGTGGGACAATGCCTGGGGACAGATGCGGGGATTTGGAACTGGCTGAATGGGGCCTGAAGTCTAATGCCTACAGTTTGGGACCTGGCACAACTAATTGTGGCTGCAGGAGACCCATGACAAAAGTAGCCATTGGCATACCATACCACGACCCTTGACTGAGATTAAAGTTGCAGGGGAATTCCTGCTTCAATGATTCTTCATAGTTTCCCTCTCCTTGCTCTTCCAGCATGTGTCCTGGCCTCTCTTGGGTATCTGAAGGTAAATGACTTGAGCCACCTTAAATTACAAGACAGAGGAACTGCACCTGTAGCTATGATGGCTAAGTCACAGTGGCTGAGACGAATGGTAAAGTTCTGGGATATAACAGTTGCTTTCACAGCCTTTAATAGCTGTGTTGGGGGTCACTTAACTTTTTGCAGTGATGCATCTTGTTCCCTGGGGCTTGAGCCCATGACATTAACTGCACTTTAGTTGTGCATTGAAATCTCTCTGCTGGACTTGTCTAAATCTGCGAGAAATTGTTGAACTTAAGATTAATGGACAGATGATTCATCAGATACAAGTCAGCATGAGAATTTCACTTCTTGCTGGACCACTCACAGAATGTAGAATTACGTCTGACACCGAATGCATTAAAGCAGATGAAGAATTCTTTCTGAGTGATAAGGTTGGATGTTTCTTTATTTTAAAAGATTAACTTTATTCAACAAACAACAAACACATAAATTAATTCATGGCTTTTGATTCATCCATATTTCAGATTCATATTTCAGATTTATTGTCAGAGTACATACATGACATCACATACAACCCTGAGATTCTTTTTTCCTGCGAGCGTGGCAGAATTGCCAGTTATTAGTAGTGCAAAAAATAAACTGTACTCAATGTACATGTAAACAAATAAAGAAATGTAAACAAACTGTGCAATAGAGAGAGAGAAAAATATAGAGTGCAAAAGTAAGAGTCCTTAAATGAGTCCCTGATTCTTTATTTTGTTGAGGTAACAGCTGTTCCTGAACCTGATGGTGTGAGTCTTTTTGCACCCATATTGTCATTCATTTTATGCATTCATAGTCATATTTGTAGTGCTAGCACAGTCCATTTTGCTACTTATAGGGCCTCTATGAATAATGCAAACAAAAGTGTTCGATAGGCTTTTACTTAGAGTCCAGTCCTTCCCCGCGCGGTCTTTGCATTGGCTGCACTGAGCTTCAGTGCGTCCCTTATCATGCACTTCTGCAGCCTGGAATGTGCTAGTCAGCAGCTTTCCTTCACTGACATCTTATTGCATTGGCAAACTAACAAATTTCTCACAAGCTAATGTGCATCTTTTTTTGAGTTGATCACCTTCCAGAAGCACTCAAATATTCTTTTTGGTATGGGAGCATAGGAATAGATTCCTCACCCCAATATGCTCTCAAAGATACCCATTTGAACCTCCCATCTGCCTGCACATGGTTCTATCCCTTTATTCCCCGTCTGCTCATGTGTCATAAACATTGCTATTGTATCTGCTTCCATGACTTCCCCTGGTAGTGAATTTCAGCACCTGTGTAAAATAATTGCAAATTTCCTTTAAACTTCTCTTTCCTCCTCTCACTTTTAACCCATGTATCCTGATATTTGCCATTGCTACCCTGGGAAAAATACTACCTCCTCTATCTTCAGCACCCTCACCAAAGCCTCCAGATTCTACCTATGGTGTAGCAACAAGAAACCCTCACAATACTCTTAATGTGGCCTAAGCAAAGCTTCATTCAACTGCCACATGACTTCCCAACATGTGTACTCAATGCCCAAACCAATGAAGCCTTCACTATTCTATTCACTCATGTTGCATGCAGCACAGGTGAATAGAATTTCATGGGATCACCTTGGATCCTGTGTGACTTAATCTTCTGGACTAGTCGACCATGAAGGACTGTATGAAGTGCTTTTCTAAAGTCTATGTGGACAACATTCACTGCCTAATCTTCATCAACCATCTTCATCGCTTTTCCTCAAAAACACAATTAAATTTATGAGACAGTGTGTCCTGTACTCAAATTTATCCTGGCCATCCCTAATAAGTCCACACTTTTCCAAATGTGACTTAATCCCATCCCTAAGAATCTTCTCCATTGATTTGAACTGCACCATGCAGCAGTTAGATTAAATTTCTGATCCCCTTTCCAAAAGTCAGTTTGGTGAGCATCAGGTTGATGGTCTTCCAGCTGTTCTCGATCTCTGACTCTGTGTGTGTCTTTGGAAACAGCTCGTAGATCAGAGAGTCCTCTACAACATTGCTGCTGGGGATCAGTCATGACAAGGACCCTTGGATCCTTCTTCACACACAGATTTAGTAACTTTTAATTCATTGATGATATGATCCTTATTATATTTTCTTTATTCACTGTGTCCAGTACCACATTAACATGACAATGAATTTCACAGACATGAGTTTTGTAGACCATTAACTGCCCAGAGGGTCACACCTCCAGTGGGTCAAACCCCCTGTGGGATTAGTGGGTCACATCTCCCACTTGGTCACATTCCTCTGTGGGTCACATTCCCCAGTGGGACACATCCTCCAGTGGCTCACACCTCCAGTGGGCCACATCTCCAGTGAGTCATATTCCCCAGTGGGCCACATCCCCCAGTGGGCCACATCCCCCAGTGGGACACATCCCCCAGTGGGTCACATCTCCAGTGGGTCGCATCTCCAGTGAGTCACATACCCCAGTGGGTCACATCCCCCAGTGGGACAGATCCCCCAGTCAGGGGTGAAGCCAGTTAGGGTTCAAAAGTTAGGGGGAGCAAGCACGTAAAAAAGGCGTCGCGACACATACCAGATGGTGAGTCAATGGTTGATTGGCAACCACACTCATTTTTTGGCATTGTCAGATTGAAGCAGGGCTGGGGTTGGACCGGAGCGGGGCAGTAGTGTTAACAGTGTCAGATGGTGGAGGGGGGAAGACACAACTTTTGAAAATGTGCCACTCCCTCTGCAGCCCCGCCCCCAAGCTATGGCACTACCTCCAGTGGGTCACAAAACCCACTTGGTCTCCTCTCCCAGTGGGATGCATCCCCCAGTAGGGCACTTCACCCAGTAGGGCACATCCCTCAGTAAGATCAGTGTGTCGCATCTCCCACTTAGTACCTTCCCCCAGTGGGTCACAGCCCCCATTGAGATACTTCCCCAGTGAGTTACTCCCCCAGTAGATCACATCCTTTAGTCAAATTCCCCAGTGGGTCACATGATTCCCCCAGTGGGTCACATGATCCCCAGTGGTTTTGAGTGGCTTTTCCATTATCCTGAATTGTAAGGATTCTGAGACCAAAATTTTTGCCTCATACAAATGGGATAAAGATAATTTTGACCAGTTACCCTGTTAACAGTAAAGTCTCATTACTATTTTGCCCTGTTCCCCAAGGGTAGAATGTTACAAAAACAACAACCAAAGGACAGATTATTTCCCTATCACCCTCACCCCCTTAACATCTCCCTCCAACAAACAGGCGACAATTTCTTGCATAATACTGCATCCTATTACATCCTGGCATTTAATTTTAACCACTGATTCTGTTGTTTATAATCGGATGATCCACATGTGTGCAACTTGAGATGGCTCACCACTTATTGCAGTAAATGATTGTGAGTTTAGTCTTGATTCATCATTATCACAGTGGGAGGGTTTGAATTCATCATCTCAGCCGGCATGAATCCAGTAATTCAGCTATTTTTCTCTCTTACTGTTTTTTCAACAGCCAATGTGTTTCAAGGGTAATAATTTTATATGGAACACATAACAATACATGTTACTCTTGTTTGTTTCATTTCGCTATTTACTCTCTGTTACTTTTTTTCAGTCTACATCTTTCTCCTCTTTTACCATCCCTTTTTTTGTTCAGTTATAAATTCACCGTGACCCACAGCTGAATTAAACCAGCCATGAACGAATTGGCTTCGGTAACTGAGCTGTGGTTTTGGAAGATTCCATTTTGATTTAGCTTAGATATCAGATTGAAAGTACACAAATGAATGAGAATGACAGACAACCAAGTGCCACTCATTCTGCCGAGATATTGTGAGGTTTATATTAGAACGAGTTGTCTCTCGTTTGCTGCCCTCTTGGCCAGATTTTCCTTGCCCTCTGCTTCAGCCCTTGGTTTGAAGGCTCTCTCAAAAATTCACTATCTGTAGTAAAAGTTGGTGGCTCAGGCAAGAGCTAAGCAAGGCTTGATTAATCCAGTGAGTGCCAATAAATTCTGCTTTTTAATACCACCTTAATGAGTCTATTATCATACACACAAGTACAATGTACAGATGCATCAAAATTCTTACTGCAGCCAAACAGATACATCAACTACAATGGTATACATCGAATAATCCCGGTATGAAAAGAGATAATAAATCAAACAGAAAAATTAATAAATATTCACGGTTACTATTCATGCAAGAACAAAAGAAATGGTGTTTCAAAAGTGTAGACAAGTCATTCTGTGGTCCAAGAGTAGGTATAGGAGGTCCAAGAGTCTGGTAGCTGTTGGACAAAGTTAAAATGGCTGGAGAAATTCAGCAGGTCAAATAGAGTACTTTATAAAGACACATAGCCAGTTTTGGGGTTGAGCCCTTCATCAAGGTATGGACGAATGTCAGCAGGCACCCGAACAAAATGGTAGGAGGGGAGGGGGAGGAGCACAGATCTGAAGGCAGGAGGCAATAGGTGGATGAGGGAGGAAGCAGGGGATGGAGGAATGACTCTGTAAATGTAGAGGGGAGGGGGTGGAGGGCTAAGGGAAAGAAGACAAGGGAAAAAAGGAAGAGAGGGAGAATGGAGAATAGGCTAGCAGAAACCGGAGAAGTTAATGTTCATGCCTTCTGGTTGGAGAGTGCCCAGATGGAAAATCAAGAGTTGTTCCTCCAATTTACGGGTGATCTTGGCAGGATAGTACATGAGGCCAATGTCAGACGTGAGTATGGGAGTGGAATGCAGAATTGAAGTGGTTTGCCACTGGGAGATCCCTGTCACTGATGCCGACAGAGTGAAAATGCTCAGCGAAGCAATCTCCCAGTCTACGTCCAGCCTCTCTGACCACAAAGGGAGCACCAGTCACAGTAGATCGCTTCCACGGATACACAAGTAAACTGTTGCTTTGTTTGTTTTATATCTTTATCTTTGCTATATAAAATACACTGTATGTCCAGCCGAGTTTTTCCAGCATTGTGCTTTTACTTCAATCACGATGCCTGCAGACTTCAGTGTTTTACCAGCTGTTGGACAAAACTGTTCTTGAGGTGCTGGATTTCAGGCTTCTGCCCCAAAGGAAGCTGTGAGAAGAGGTTGTGATCAGGGAGATGAGGGTCCTTTATGATGTTTGCTGCCTTCTTGAGGTGTGACTTACATCGATGTCTCCAGTGGATGGGTGGTCAGTGCCCATGATGGACTGGGATATGCTTTCTGCAGCCATTTTCATTCCGGGGCACTCGAGCTCACAAACCAAGCTGTGATGCAACCAGTCAGTAAACAGTTCTCCTATCAGTCTGAGAGAGTATGTGATGGAGCATTACTATAGTTTAATTTAGGAGGAATAAATATTCCATTTCACTTCAGCATTTGTCATCATGAGATCTAAAGGCTCATTTTCTGAGATTCCTAGTGTGGAAACAGACCCTTCGGCCCAACGTGTCATTCTGACCAAAATGTCCCACCCATACTAGTCTCACCTTCCTGCATTTGGCCCATGTACCACTGAACCTATGCCATCCATGCATCTTAAAGATTGCAGTAGTATTTGCACCAGCCACCTCCTCCGGCAGCATGTTCCATCCACCCACCAGCCTTTGTGTTTAAAAAAAAAGTTACCTCTCAGGTTCCTGTTAAATCTCTTTTAAGCCACGTCCTCTGGTTACCGATCTCCCCTACTCTGGGAAAATGACACTCCGTGTTTGCCCAATCTATTCCCCTCATGATTTTCTACACCTCTATGAGTAGGGAGCTTAGAACGGAGCACTTATGGCATAGGGATTGCTTAAGGTGGAACGTGAGTGGAAACCACTGCGCTGACATCTATGCTAACTGTGCCACCCAAAGCATTCATCTGAATACTGGTCTTGAATCTACGGCAATTCAGGTTTTCAAATTGCTTCCCTAAACTCACGTTCCACCTTAAATAATCCCTATGCCACAAGTTCTCTGTGATTAGTAAGGGATTACTTACAGTGGGAAGGGAAGGCTGAGAATCACTGCTCCAGACCCAATTGTTACTGAAATATTTTGCTTGAGAAAAAATTGTTATTGGCCCATTAACTTTGGAGATATGAAACCGTGCACATAACGAGTCAATGAGGTACAATGACAACAGTGGTTGTCAAATTTTTTTCTTTCCACTCAAATATCACCTTAAGCAACCCCTTACTTATGGCATAGAGATTGCTAAAGGTGGAACGTGAGTTTGGAAAACCACAAGGGTCGGCGCTAGTTGGGGGGGGGGACATCTATGGGCATTGCCCCCCCAAAATGAGGTGCTGTGCCTCCACCATACGGTTACGGCCATCCCTGGCCATCAGACATGCCCCATTTCATCCCGTGTCTAGATTGACACATGCTAGCGACTCTCCACCCGCCCCCGGCCGCGTCACTAGCAAGAAAAAGAGTGCCCTCTTGTCCCACGTTGGATGGATGGCCTCAACAACAGATAGGCTCCAGCTAGCACCCCTCCCCCCCACCGCCCCTGTCAACAGGTCAGTCTCCGCCCCCCGCTAATTCGCTAATGCCCCCATCTAACATACGCTCTGGACTCTGGAAACCACTGATTGAAGCAGCATATTGTCATGCAGATGAATTTGATATGTTAAAGCCAATGGCCTGCAAAACAATGTCACCCACCTTAAATTTGTGTCCTGCTGTCACAGGAACCAAATCTATTTACTTACTCCACCAGAAGCAATCATACCTTTGAGCTCCCCAGTCGCAGCTTTCTCTGGCTTTATGTTGAAAAGGGCAACCTCGCCTTTTCCATGTACCTGGGTCACTCATCATGCAATTGCTCTAGTCAATCAGTGCAGCATTCACTCCATTGCATTAGGGTACAGTCAACGGTAGAATTCTTCTCTGATTGAAATGTTTTCAGAGTCTTTTGCTATTGGATTCAATGGGGTTTTGATATCAGTGCTCTGCTTGATATCAAAGCAGTTGCTTTGAAAGCAGAATCATTTAATCGATCATCTGTAACCTATTGTTCCATTACCTATTTACTTTTGAAGGTGTATATGGCATGTATTTAATCAGCCACCTGCTGGAAACCATTTTCGGATGTGCAGATGTATTGAAATTGGATGTGATAAGGCTCTGTGGTAAAGTTGGCTTCAGTTTTGCGCCAGGTTTAATAGTCCAAAAAAAATCTGATAATCTGCAATATGATTAGTCAGGTGTCCTGAAGGTGGGACATCAGTTATCAGGTGATGTTTGCCATATTGCCCCTCAGCACATTGGCTCCCTGGTGCTCACTGGGGCCTGTGCTTCTGTTAAACTCATTAAGCTCTGATTCCCGTGCTGCCTTTAAAATGACTGGTCTTATAGGAAAACGTATTATAATATTTAAGAAAAAAAATGAATTAAAAGATTGTCAGAGCATTAATTGAATTGATGTCTATTCATCTGAAAAGTGTCCTCCTGTAGCACATTCAAAGTTCCAAGCAGGAGGAAATTTTACTGTTATCACTTTTCTGATCAATGCAAAAGTTAATTGTGTGATCCAAGTTTAATATGACTTGTCAGTTTACAATGTTGGATCCATCTTGTGCGACAAGCTGATATTTTTCTCAGGCAGTCATTCAGGATTAAGGATTATTTACCTCCACCTGAATTCACTAGGTTCTGAGATGACCAGTGAGGCCAATGTGAGGGCTACAGCCTCTTCCACTGATAGGGCAACTGGGGGCAACTGGTGGGTAGTTTGTGAGGTGATTGGTTTACTGCTGATGCATATCCTCCGGATGGCGCCAGTGCATGGTCACATGTTCTCAACACCACTGAGCAAAGGAAACATCGACTTTGAGAGGTAGTACAACATGGGAGACTATGTCATAGTGCATTACCTTCCTGTTTAAAAGTTCCCAAGTTTTATATTTCCTTTGATTTCAAAAGCTGAATTCCCTTGACTATATGAACGACAATGTGAAGTAAGGGACGTGTGTAAAGAGATTAAAGGATTGATGGACAACTATTTCCTCCTTGAGAGTGGGTGGGAAACAATGGTGTAACTTTAAAATTTGATCCAAAAGCTGTTCGGGGCGAGGCCCAGAAAACAATTCTTCATACAAAAGGCTGTGGAATTTTGGAATTCTCTTTAAAAAAAATCAGCAAGCAAGAATGAGGTAGATCGATTTTAGTTAAGGGACTGAACCAAGGTGACAGATCCAAGGCATAGAGTTAAGGTATAGAATGAATGATAAAATAGGAATAATCTGCACCACTCTCATTGCACACAATGACATAAAGTGAAAATCTTCCCTGGTGTACTGTGGTTATACAAGGGCTCTCAATCTCAGCTGTATCTCCACCAGAGCCCAGCAACAGTAGCAGAGAGTTTCAAGAGTCTGCAAACAAGAAAGATGGCTGGAAAGCTGGAGCAATGATTGTCCTCCACCATTTTGTGTGTTCTTCAGTGATCCACTCTCCTTTCCTATCAGAGCGCGTTCTCCTCTACCCTTTGCCTCTTCCTCCTTTCACCTCCTGGCTTCTTGCATTATTATCAATTTTTTTGACCACCCCACTTCCTCCCCCTCCCGCCTGTGTTCTCCTCTCACCTGCTGGCTCGTGTTCCTCTCCCTCCTCCCACTCCCCCCCCACCCCCCCCCGTCACCATTTTACTCGGGCCCTCTTTCTTCCCAGTCCTAATGGGTTTCGGCCAGAATGTCGACTGTTAGTTGCCTTTCATTGATGCTGCCTGACCTGCTGAGTTCCTCCAGCATTTTGTGTATTGCTCCAAGAGTGTACATCAATTTTTTATTGCTTTGAGACTTATTACTAAATTTCTGCAATTCCTATTCTGATGGTAATTTCAGATTGCTCTTGGAGGGGAAGTCCAGGTTTTTAATTTTTTTAATATATTATGTACAAATATTGTTTCCTTTTGCTACTAAATATACCATGAGGTTTGAGGTAATCCACTTTTAGCCCCAATAAATTCTAAACAGTATAAAAAGTTACAAAATTGATTTGAAAAAATCCCAAGCCTTCAAAAATTCAGTCTTCCTAAGTGGCTATCCCTTTATACCCAGGTTACGACCTGTGGTTCTAGACCTCTCTGCCAGGGGAAACACCCTACCTGCATCCATCCTGTCAAGCTCTATGAGGATGTTGAGAGTTTCAAAGATTATTTTGATGTTCAGAGAGACCAGAGAGTGCTTGTAAATGAATTACAAGAAATTTGTTTGCAGGTGCAGCGAGTTATAAGAAGGTAAATGGATTGTTGGCCTCATTGCTGGAGGGAATGAATTTAAGAGCAGGAAGGTTCTGCTGCATCTGTACAGAGTACTGGTGAAGTCACACCTGGAGTACTGTTTGTAGTTCTGGACTCCTTACTGAAGAAAAGGTATAGAGGTACTAGCGTTAGAGATAGTGCAGAGGAAATTCACCACTAGATTCACGGAATTAAGGTGTTATCTGATCAGGGCACATTGAGTCATCTGGGACTCATTGAATTTAGAAGGATAAGGATAAGGTGGATCTTATAGATTCATATTAAATTATGAAAGGAATAGGTAAGATAGAAGCGGGGAGGTTGCTTCCATGGCAGGTGGAACTAGAATTATGGGGCATCGCCTCAAGATTCAGGGCAATAGATTTAAGACAAGGATGAGGAGGGAACTCCTTCTTCCAGAGAACAGTGAACTTAAGGAAGTTTCTGACAAATGAAGCAATAGAGGCCATCTCATTAAATGTATTTTTGAATAATGGGAGAATGAAGGGTTATGGGCAACAGTATGTGAAGCTGAGTTCACTTACCCACTCTGATCTTATTGAAAGGCAGAGCAGACTACAGGACAGATGGCCTACTCCTCCCATTTCTTCTAAGCTCTAGAGGCTTCAGGTTTTGTATACTCAATTTATGAGTGGGATCTGATTTAAGGCATGATAGAGATTGAGGGTTGGGGTTGTAAGTTAACTCTGTGACAAGAATCGAAGTTTGATGTTTCTGTGTTCAATCAATGCCTCTTTCCTTAATTGATGTACTAAGTGCAGAGCTCGTCTGCGCAGGCAGGTCGGTTCAGTTCTCCACCTGCAGAATGCTTTGAGTGAGCTGAAGTTGCCCTTGGGCTAAAGAGGGGAAATCCTACTCTACGGTTCCGCCCCCTCATTGCTAAGCTGTGAGGCAGCTGCAAGACGTTGTTACATGTATAAACACAGAAGGGGCTCAGGATTTAGCTCCTGCAGTGAATTAGTTTGGCTTATGCAAGACAGAAAGAAAAATGTTTTTGTATAGCATCTGAAGGCATCCCAATACTGTAGCCAACAGACATTTTTGAAGTGCAGGGGCTGTTGTAACTTGTGCACAGCTAACTGCCCATAGAGCGATATACTGAAGACGGACTTCATAATGTAGACTGGAGGGGAAACATTATTAAGGGAATAGGGGAGAATTAGCCAAGACATAGGAGGTTGCAGGTGTGAGAATATGGTGCAAAAACCAAGCTGCTTGATGAACTCATCAGATTGAGGAATATCAGCGGGTTGAAGAACATCGATGAGGGAGAAGAAATTGTTGATCTTTTGGGTTAAGACCTTTTGTAAGGGTTTTGACCTGCTGCATTCCTCCAGAAGGTGTTTTTTTTTTTGCATGGAGAGGAGAATTATCCTTCTCTTCTTCTTAAGAGAGACCTGGGATACCTCGTGTCCAAGTCTGATGATAGGATGGTCAGTTAGTCATCTCATCCAAGGAACCCTCCACCAGTTCCACACTTGTACACTAGCTTATGTTTTGTCTTCCAGCCTTGTAATCAGAACCGTATGCCAAACAGCAAACTTCCCATGAGGCTACAGTTGCTTGTGAAAGCTTGAGCTTCCTGGAAGAATTAAAATGAGTGAAAGTGAAGGCAGGAGGGAATTAAATAGATGGCTAATGTAAGTTTTTATTCAATGTGGCTGCACATATTTCTGCAGCTTTCCACCAGCAGACCACAATGCACATTCGGCAGAATATGGTTGCCCGCCTCAATTTGCTAGATAAGGAGGACAAATAAGCGATCATTGGTTCAAGCATTAGAAGCAGACCTTTAGTTCCATTTCCCCATAAAGGTGGTCAACAGCTCAGCAACTCACTCCTAACCACCCCCCCCCATTTTCTTTTTCAAATGCAAATTTGTCTATATTAGTTTCAAGTGAAGGTGTACTCAGTTTTGCCCATTGAATTGAAATGGATATCTTCCGCTGTTGTGATTCAAAAATGCCAAAGTGATGTATTATGCTTATCCACAGTGCCGGGCTACCTGGGCTGTTTTAAAGACAATGGTGACCCCCCACCATTATCAGGGAGCAGTGAAACATCCAACAAGCTGACCATCCAGACCTGCATTAAGTTTTGCAGGAGTAAGAGGTTTAAGGTAAGGGAGACCGATTTACTCTTTGTCATGGTTTTGAATAGATTGCTAAAGCAAAAGGTGAAAAGATGTTTCAGACTGGTTGAAGAGGCAGAGTGGGGTGGAAGTCGAACCTTTGACCAATGCCTGGATCACTGGGATTCTGGATCAATGCGTATTTATACCCTGTCTCCTGCAGCGAAGTATTGGGACAAGATTGGAGAATGAAAGAGGAAGGATTTAGAGAGGGGGGGTGTCTTTTGGAGGTGTAGGAGAAGCTGAAGCATGAGGGTAGGGAGAGCGCAGTGGGTGAAGGTGGAGTAAAAGAGGGTGGTTGGAGAGGGAGGATTAGGAGAAATTGGTGGGTGGGAGGATTGGGAGAGAGTGGTGGGTGGAGAGGATGACAGGAGTGGAGGGGGAAATGGGATTGCAAGAATGTGGTGGTGAGGGAGAGAGTGATGAGAAGATACTGTGTAGTGGGAAAGGTGGAAGGTGAAAGGTGGCCTAATGGCCTGTTTCCGTGCTGTAATTGTTATGTTAAGAGGGGAGCGGTTAGGATTAGGGTGTGAGGAAATTTCTTTCCTTCTCCCTTCTTTAGCTCTTGTTCAGCAGGATTTTATGACCCAATTTGCCATCCGTTTAGTTCAGGCTCTCTTTCTTGCTTGACACCATCCAGGGAATGAAGTCTCCCCTGCATGCTTGGATTGGAGCTCCTATTCTTGGGATAGTCCCCAGATCAGGAATTCTGGTACTTTGCAGAGTAAAATGATGGTGACAAAGATGTCTCAGGTTGGCATAGATAATAAGCCTATCAATTACAGTTGAACAAATCTGTTAAATTATTGGGATCAACTTCAGGTTGAAAATTACTTATTTAAAGTAGTTCTTGAAAATTATTGGATTTTAGTCATTCATTGAAGACCACCTCATCGTGAGATGTTTTAGATAGACATTTGTTGTGAACATTTAGATTGCCAGTATCCCTTGGACATTCATTCAGGTCCATTGCAATTATGAATGACATCTTTACCTTTGGACAAAGGTGGTAAAAACATCTGGAGTAATATGAGTGTTTGCCAACAGTAGCCTTCTAATTCTAACTGGTTTATTTTTACGAATTAGTATCACAGAGAGATATTCTCTCAATTCCGACTCATCTCTTGTGTCCTTTAAATAACTTTACCCAGTTTCCCAGCTCTGGTCATGGGGAATCCAAAGATGAGAGAATATTGTGAGGCAACGTGATAAAAGATGTGCATTGGAAGTAAGCAATTCCGAAAACATGCATTGAGAATGACCAGTTGCATAACATCTGGCTGTGTCAATGAACTGTAAAATATCCTCTCCTTTTTTGCAGAAATTGATTACAGCTGTTTTGCATGATTTCTGTTTCATTGTTATCTTTGATGTGTTGAAGCTCGCTGGCATGGAGTCGGGCTATGCATGTTTCTGTGGGAACGATGCCGATTACTGGAGGCACGGGGAGGCGAACAGCACAGAATGTAACCACGTTTGCTTTGGCGATCACACTCAGCCCTGCGGAGGGGATGGCAGGATAAACATTTTTGATGGTGAGTAGTGTGGAGCAGGAGTCGGTCATTCCTGGTCCTCTACAGGGAGCTTGAGGCAGCAAATCGAGCCCATTGCTCGGCTGCCTGTACTTTGTCAACCTCAGTAGAGGCAGCCAGGCCTTCAATGGCCTTGGGCTGTCAGTTATGGAACTCAAATGCTCGAGGACATGCATTAGAGTGAGAGGGAGAAAAGGAGATTTTTATCACACAGAGAGTGGTAGCTGACTGGAACAAGCTGCCAGGGTAGTGGTGGAAGCACATATGACAATAGTGTTGAAAAGGTTTCTCGATAGGCACATGAATATGCAGGGAGAGGAGAGATATGGATAATGTCAGAAACAGGCTATTTAGCTTAGTATAATATTGAGTTTGGCACAGACATTATGGGCTGAGTGGCGTGTTCCTTTGCTATACTGTTCCAAGAACATGTATACAATGAGAAGGAAGGACATTGGGGTGGAAAGAAAGAATACATCAGCCATGATCCAAATGGCAGAGTAGACTGAATGACCAAATTCTGCTCCATATCTTGTGTTCTGTGCCCCCATGCATCTCTGCATCTGTATCTCTCCCCACCCCTTTAAGATTGTCTTAAACCTTCTCTTCTGATACAATTTGATGGTTACCTGTTCAAATATTTCTATCTGTGGCTCAATGTAAAATGAAGTTTTGATAATGGTCCTGTGAAAAGTCTTGGGACAATTTACTATATTAAAATGCTATGGAAGTGCTGTGTTATCAATTCAGCTGAAGCCTTAAAGTGTTCACCATTTCCGATCGGTGATCCCTACTACCAATGGTGTCTGGTGAGAGAGTAGTTACTACCTCCCTGTGTCTGGAAACAGGCCAACAAAGAGGCACAGTTAGCGCAACGTGATGACAGCCAGTTTGAATCTGGCGCGAACTGTTAGAAGTTTGTACATTCTCCCCGTGATCTGCATGGGTTTTCTTTGGGTACTCTAGATTCCTCCCACCCTCCAAAATGTATGGAATTGGTAGGTTAATCAGGTGCAATTTGGAGGTATGGGTTACACAGGCCAGAAAGGCCTGTTACCATGCTGTATCGTTAAAATAAAAGAGCAGCAGGCCCAATGTTCCTCCTTTTGAGACAAATCCAGACAGTATACAAAGTGAAGACCCGACATATCATAATCAGCTTCAATATTGTATTCTTGAGCAGACAAGATTTGCTGCAGGCATGGGGATGCAAACAGCACAGAATGTAACTGCTTTGGCGATCACACTCAGTCCTGCTGAGGGGATGGCAGGATAAACATCTTTGCTTGGGAGTAATGCGAAGCAGGAGTCAGTCATTCCTGGGGGACCTCCACAGGTCAAACAGCATCTGTGGGTAGAAATGGTCCGTCAACAGTTCAGTTCAAGCCCAAAGCATTTCTGCTCACGAATGTTGTCTGACCTCCAGCATTTCTTTGTCTGCTCAAGGTTCCACCATCTGCAGCTTTTGTGTTTCTCTTCAGCGTCATTGTTTACCTCTTATTTTCTCAACAAAAGCTTGTCCTTTTTACACTATAATGGAAGAGATTTGTATTTGAAGTCTGAAAGGAAATTTAGGAAAGTATTCGTCATATACATTTAGATATCCTAGAACAAATTTTTAAAAAAAATTATTCCCCTTGAGAGAAAAGCAACTTGTAAATACTTTCAATTTTGTTTTGCTTTTGTGCCACACTCAAGCTGCGATAGGTAATCTGTGGTGTGCAATTCTCTCGGTCACAGTGATCTTTGTGTACTTTGTTTGGCTTCACATTGATTTACTTGTACTATTTGTTGGTGCTATGAGTTACTTATTTTCTGATAGTCTGCACTGGTTCCCTGGCACTGTTAATTGATGTGGTGCCCTGGTACTACAGGTACTGCTCATTGGGCACTTGACCTGGTTCCATGGGCACTAATCATTGGTCAGTTTCCATGGCACTGCTTATTGATTTCTTGCACTATTGCTCATTGCTCCCTTACCCTGGTTCTTTGGACTCTGCTCATTGGTCCCTTTCCCTGCTTTCACGGGTACTGTGCATTTTCAGTCTTGAACGTTCATAGAGTGTGAGCTTTATCTGTGGCCACCAGCTGGCTGTGAAAGACATTATAACTTGGCCTTGTCCTCAGTCAATCTGCGTAGGGGAAGCCCATAAACAGCAGAGGGGGGAATGATGACAAGGTACCACAGTGGTGGTAATGGTGTGAATAGAAATGAGTGTAACAATGTACAGTGATGGAAATGAATAGATACAAAATTAAGGGTGGGAAGAGACTTTAAATGGTTTTCCTTTTGTAAATAATGTATTGTGAATAAAATTTATTTTCAGTAAAAAATAAAATCCATCCCATTTCTCAGATGGGATCACTGGACAACAAGGCTGTTTTCACCAGTTGTTGGACCAGTTTTGTGAACAATGGCTCCATTATTTCTTAAACTATTCCTCCAGGGTCAAACATGGAGAAGCCTTGTTTTTAAATACTTGTATGAAAAAGCTAAACTATGCCTCTTTTGGTGCTGTGAAGCTAACCATTGAGTAGTACCATAGGACATTGAAGCAGAAATAGGCTATTCAGCCCATCGTGTTTTCCCCTCCATTTAATCATGAGCTGATCCATTTCACCATTCAGCCCCACTGCCCGGTCTTCTCCCCACAACCTTTGATGCCCTGGTTAATCAAGTACCTAACAACCTCTCTTTTATATATACCCAATGACCTGGCCTCCACAACTGCCTGTGGCAACAAATTCCACAGATTTACCACTGGCTGAAGAAATTTTTCCTCTGTTCCAAGCAGACACCTTTCAATCCCAAAGTTCGACCCTGTTGCCCTCAACTTTCCCACTTTGGGAAAAAACATTCTACATCTACTCTTTCCATAACTTTCAACATTCAAAATGTTTCAATGAGATCTCTCTTCATTCTCCTAAATTCCAACTAGTACAAGCCAAAAGCTGTCAATACTCCTCATATGATAACCCTTTCATTCCCAGAATCATCCTTGTGAATCTCCTTTGAACCATCTCCAATAGCAGCACATCTTTTCTTAATTGATAAGTACTCCAAGTGAGGTCTTTTGAGAATTTTAGCTTTTACCTCCACAGGTCAAACAATTTTAATGACAAGCAATTTTAATGAAATAGAAAGATGACTCTCCACCCATTCATACACAGTGGTTACATGATGTATTGTCCTATTTAAGCTTGGATAAAATCAGATACAACATTAAAAATATAAAGTTTCAATTTGACAAGATGTACAGAAAATTTAAATTATGAGGAAATTAATAAAGCATTTCTGGATTTCTATTCAAACCTGTACAAATCTGTCTTTCCAGATAATTCTACTTCTATGATTAATTTTTTACAAACATTGAATATTCCTAAGATCTCTGATTATGACTTGAATCTATTAGAGATGCCTATTAATAAAGAGGAGATTATAAAGGCAATATTTTCACCTCAATCAGGCAAAGTTCCAGGACCTAATGGGTATACAGCTGAGTTTTTAAAAACATTTAATGATATTCTGAGTCCTTACTTCTGCAAAGTTTTTAGTGATTCCTTTTCTTCAAGAACTTTGTCTAAAACTTTTTATGAGGCTTCAATTTTATTGATTCCCCAAAAAAGACAAGGATCTGTCTGAATGTACTTCTTTTAGACTGATCTCATTATTAAATGTAGATTTTAAAATTATTTCTTTGGCCAATAGAGTTGAGAATATCTTGCCTAAAATTACCCTGAAAGATCAAACTGGGTTTATTAAGAATATATACTCTCATTTTAATATTAGAGTATTGAAGACTATTTATACCACTCCTTCCAAATTACCAGAATGTGTTGTTTCACTTGATACATCAAAAGCTTTTGACAGAGTGGAATGGCCCTATTTGTTCAAGGTTTTGGGAATATTTAACTTGGGTCCTGGATTCATCTCTTGGATCAAACTAATTCGCCAATGTTCAATTGCAGTGGTTATTGCTAATAACTATAAACCTCCTTATTTTAGGTTATATAGGGGTACGTGTCAAGGTTGTCCTTAGTCCCTTATTATTCAACCTAGCTTTTGAACCTTAGTAGTTGCTCTAAGATATCTAGAAAGGGGAGAGAGTACATAAAGTTTCTTTATATGCAACAATATAACGGGAGATACAGCGCTGGCATATTACCAACTGAGATCCTACTTGAAAGATAAATTAGGAAGCAACTTGAGTTTACCAGAGGGAAGTAACCTTGAATATGTGATTACAGATACAATGTTAATCAAAAGATTTATAAAAAATATGTATATTAAACTGCAAGAAAAGGAAAATGAGGAAACAAATGGTAAAACTAAACAAAAATGGGAACAAGATTTAAATATAAAGATAAAAAAGGAAACATGGGAGAAGTTATGCTCTGGAACGATGAGAAATACAATAAATACGAGGCTGCGTATGATACAATATAATTGGTTACACAGACTATACATTACACCGCAAAAGTTAAATAAATGGGACCCAACAGTATCTGATAGATGTTTTCGATGTAAAAAAGAAAGGGGAACAACAATTCATGCAATCTGGACATGTGAGAGAGTAGAAAAATTTTGGGATGATCTCAATCAGATATTAAATAAAATAACAGAAAACAATATACCAAAGAATCCAGAGATCTTTCTCCTAAGTAACATAAAAAATAAAGAATTTGGAATTGACTTGGAGGATGCACAAAAAAGATTTGTTAAGATAGCCCTAGCTGTAGCAAAAAAATGTATTATGTCAACCTGGAAATTGGAAGATAATTTGAAAATACAACAATGGTATATAGAAATGAATAAATGTATTCCATTAGAAAAAATAACATATAGTTTAAGAAATAATATTGAAATATTCGAACAAGTATGGGAGCCTTACATTAAATACAATAGCGAAAACCTACCGGGAACAAACATTACCTAAGTTGATGGAAGGAGAAGAGAAGAAAAGAATGGACTCAGTAGAATTTCTGGTGTATTTTTGTTGAATGACAACATTGTCTAACTGAATTAATGCAACCTAGATTGTATAACTAAAATGGATGAGAGGGGGGGGGGATGGGGGGGTGGCTTGGGAGGAGGGAGGGGGGAGGGAGAAAAAGTCACTGTAAATGTGTGGAAAAGAAAAAGTGTATATCATGGCTATTGTGATTTATGGTGTGAAAAATAAAAAATTTAAAAAAAAAAAAAAAAAAGTTTCTTTATATGCAGATGATTTGTTGGTATATATCTCCAATCCTAAAAAATCGATTCTTTCTATATTATATTTGCTTCTGAATTTGGTATTTTTTCAGGATATAAGTTGAATTTAAATAAAAGTGAACTTTTTTCCTATTAGTAATCATTTACATTTATATGATCAATTACCTTTTAAAGTTGTTAAAAAATCAATTTACATATTGCAGTATAAAAATTACAAAAAACTTTAAGGATTGATACAAATGTGATTATTTCCCTTTGATTGATTATGATAAACACATTATTTAAATGGTCACCATTGACGTTGTCATTAGTCGGTCGAATTAATGCAATTAAAATGATAATTTTACTGAAGTTCTTGTATACATTTCAAGCTATCCCAACTTTCAGATATTTTTTGAAAATTTTTTGAAAAATTAGAATCTAAAATATCATCTTATAGATGGAATAATAAAAGTCCTCGTTTGGCTAAACCATTACTACAGAAAACAAAAAAAACTGATGGCATGGCATTACCAAATTTCAGGTTTTATTACTGGGCAATTGATATACGATACATTACATTCTGGACTTACTATTCTGAGATGCATGATTGCCCTTTTTGGGTGGAATTGGAGAAGAATTTGGTTAGAGGATACTCTTTAACTTATCTATTAGGTACTTTTCTCCACTTTATATTATCTAAATGAAATAAACAAGATTTTAATCCAATTTTTAGACATACATTAAGGATTTGGTTTCAATTTATAAGTTTTTTTATTTAAATAATTTTGTCCTGTCCGGTAAAATTTATTCCACCTTTTTTTTAAGACATCAGCTGAACAAACATTTGCCTTCTGGAAAGATGAAGGAATAATAACCTTTCTTGATAAGTTTGAAGGAAATTGTTTATTGTCATTTGATCAATTAGTTGAAAAGTTCCATTTATCTAAGACACATCTTAGATATTTTCAAATTAGTAGTTTTCTATCCTTTTTTCTGCCAAATTTTCCATTTACCTTTTCAACTAATTTGATTGATACTCTTCTTCAATTAAATTCTTCTCAAAAAGGATTGTTAGTTAATATCTGTTACAGCTTACTTAATTTACATCCTACATCCAATGATAAAAATTAAAGATGTTTGGGAACTGGAAGTTGATGATTTAATTTTTTGACTTGTCAATACTTCTTCAATTTGTGCCCATCACTCTCTGATTCAGTTCAAGGTAGTGCATAAGGCACATATGTCTAAGAACAGATTGGCCATATTTTTCCTAATATAAGTCCTATTTGTGATAGATGTAAATCTGAAGAGGCCACTTTGACTCATCGGTTTTGGTCCTGTACAAATTTAGATAATTTTTGGCAAGGTGTTTTTGAAACTTTAGCTCAAGTGTTGGACCTAGATTTACTGCCAAACTTACAGTTATTTTTGGGATCACAGTATTGGAATCAGGCTTTGCTTCAGCCCAAAGGATAGTAGCCTTTTCAACGTTGATAGCAAAGAGAACTAGATTACACAAATGGAAAGTTTGGAATCCACCTACTTTACTTCAATGGCTTTCCTCCATTATGTCATGCTTAGATTTAGAAAAAAATTACAAGACGGACATTTGATACTACCTTTAACTTCGGAAAGAAAAATCAGGCGACCATTTATTCAAGATTTTCGTATGATTCAAACTAATAGACAAAATTGAACCACCTCCAGTTTTTTTTTTCTTGTGTTTATTCAGGAAGATCTCTTTTCTACTTACTTTGAAGTTACTCTCAGAATGGATTGACTAGTTGTTTTTTATTTGGTTTATTATAAAAAATTATAATCAGAGTTAGATGGGTTTTTTTTGTTTATGCATTAACTTTTTATTTCTTAACTCCATATAGCTGTCAACATATGGAAATGTTGAATTAATTTGAAAATACTTGATTGTTATATAACTTTTTCACTTTTTTTGTATATTATTCTATGGTTTGTTTCTTTTTCTGTGGAAAATTAATAAAAAGATTAAAAAGCAAACAGACAGATGTGGGGCCCATTCATAAATTACTATCATATTTGGAAGATTTCAGAAGTCTGGATGCTCTGGAGCCTCTCTGTCTGGTTTCTGAAGGACACCATTCGTTTCAGATCTATACAGTTCGACAAGTTAACCTTGGTTAAAAGGAGGGATTCGATTAGTCAGGGGATTTTTGTTTTCTTTTTAGCTTTTTTAAGACTAATTAGTTAAGCATGTGTTTAAATATGGTTTATCATGGATCATATTAATTAAGATAGAATTTCTTTATTTATATAAAGGGATTGTTTAATTTTGTCTCATCAATTTTCTATCCAAAATTATATTGGGAAATATTATACAAAAGGGATAAAATGTGATATTTATTAATAAAGAAGCAAATCAAATAAACAGTCATGGATAGGTTTTTTGATTTACATTATATGTTTAATATGTGATATGTGTATGATCTAACTTGATGTTTGTTATATTAGGATGACTTTTTATGTAGGATTTATATGCTAAACTCAATAAAATATTTTTAAAAGAAAACAGGTGCCTTTTAAAGTCTCAGCATCACATCCCCACTCTTGTATTTTATTCCTCTTGAAATGAATGCCAGCATTGCATTTGCCTTCTTCACCACTGACTCAGCATGTAAGTTTACCTTCAGGCTGTCCTTCATGAAGACTCGCAGGTCCTTTTGCATCTGGGTATTTTCAATTTTCTCCCCTCTTAGAAAATAGTCTGCTGGTGTAGCGGCGGCTACACTGCTCCTGCAATAACACATGCAACCAGACGGGTTGAGCTCAGTGAGTCGACTAGTTTATTGCAAGGCTGCTGGGCTGCACTTACACTCCCAGCCCGGACCTGGCTGAGAACCGTGCTGAAGGACGCTGATGTCATCCGGGCGTCACGTGGTCCCCAAGTGCGGGTTTCTGAGCCCTGAGCTGGAAGGAAGGGAAACCCCTGACGGCGCCATTTTAGCCGGCTGCTCCGCCTCGTGGCTTACAAGCGGGGGTTTCGCCTGCCTTGTGGTGAGCCCCCCCCTCCCCAGAACCGGCACTAATGTCCTTATTTTCCGGGCGGCCTCGCTTCTTGGGCTGGGCAACTTCCATGGGCTCGGTGGGATTGAGGTGCGCTGGCTTCAGCCTGTCCATGGTAAACAGCTCATACCTGCCGCCCAAGTCCACCCTGAACGTCGAGCTGGAATGCTGTATAACCCTGAACGGCCCCTCGTATGGTGGCTGCAGAGGTGCCGTGGTCAGGCCCCGCCGAACGAAAACGATCTCAGCGGAAAGCAGCTCGCCAGGAACATGAGTCGGACAAGTGCCATGTCTGGGTGACGGTGGGGGTTCGAAGGAGTCCAAACATGCCCTGAGGTGAGGAAGTCGTTCATGCGGCGACCGCTGGGGATTGTGAGGTGTGTTGATGAACTCACCAGGTAGTGCCATCAGAGCACTGTAGACCAGCTCATCTGATAACACCTGCAGACCTTCCTTGGGAGTGGAGCGGATGTCCAGGAGCACCCAAGGCAGTTTGTCCGTCCAGTCGGGACCGGTGGGGCGGGCCATGAGCGCCGACTTAAGGTGGCGGTGCAGACATTTGACTAGTCCATTGGCCTGCGGGTTGTAGGCCATGGTGTGGTGTAGCTGGATCCCCAACCTGTTGGCGAGCTGTGCCCAGAGCGCAGATGTGAACTGGGTACCCCGATTGCTGGTGAGTTGAGCCGGGACGCCGAACCAGGCGACCCAACCATGCAACATGACTCGGGAACAGCAGTCGGTGGAGGCGTCTGGCATCGGGATCGCCTCAGGCCAGTGAGTGGTGCGGTCCACCACCGTAAACAGGTAACGGTTGCCCCAGGAAACAGGTAACGGCTTGACAATGTCCACGTGAATGTGGCTGAATCATTTCTGGACTTGTTTGAACCCCTGTACGGGTGCCCTGGTGTGCCTGTGAACCTTGGCCATCTGGCAATGGGTGCATGTTCTGGCCCAGCCTGCGATCTGCTTCCGCAGCCCATACCATATGAACTGTTTTGCCACCATCCGGACCATGGACCTGATAGACGGATGTGAAAGATCGTGGATGTGATGGAAGACCTGCCTGCGCCGCTGCTGCGGAACCATTGGCCGTGGGGTGCCCACGGAAATATCGCACAGGATGGTGCCTTCACCACTCGGAGTAGGGAGGTCTCGGAACCACAGGCCGGCGATGGCGGTCTTGAAGGCCCTGGTCTCCTCATCAGCTTCCTGGTACCAGGCGAGCTGGTCAAAGTCGAGGGTGGGCGTCAGAGTGCAGATGGCCGGTCGTGACAGTGCATCGGCAACCACATTGTCCTTCCCTGCCTTGTGCCGAATGTCGGTGGTAAACTCTGACACGAAGGAGAGGTGACGCTGCTGCCGACCAGGGATCCTTTACCATCGCAAGTACCTGGTGAGGGGTTTGTGGTCGGTGAAGATGGTAAAAGTCCTCCCCTCCAAAAAATAGCAGAAATCCCGCACCACCAGGTACATGCCCAGTAACTCGTGGTCGAAGGCACTATACTTGCGTTCCAGCGGGCAGAGCAGGCGGCTGAAGAATGCCAACGGCTTCCAATACCCATTCACCTGCTGCTCCAGGACGGCACCGACGTCGGTGGCAGAAGCATTGACAGAGAGTACCATATGCAGGTCGGTGTGCTGGTGGGTGAGCATGGCGGCCTTTGCGTGGGCGTCCTTGGTGGCTTCGAATGTGGTGCAGGCTTCTGGGTTCCAAATGAGCGTCTTGTGCTTGGCTGCAATGAGTGCGAACAGCGGCTGCATGATGCGCGCAGCTCCCGGGATGAAGCGGTTGTAAAAGTTGACCATACCCGCAAACTCCCGCAGCCCCCTGAGGCTGTTCAGGTGTGGGAACTCCCTGATGGCAGCAACCTTCGCAGCGGTGGGCGTGGCTCCTTCAGCTGTGATGTTATGGCCCAGGAACTGCATGGACTCTTTCCCAAACTGGCACTTGGCTGGCCGAAAACGGCCAGCCGGGAGAAAATTGCACATAGGTGGGCCTTGTGTTGCACCCGGTCCTTGCTGGCGACAAGGATGTCGTCCAAATAAATAAAGTCAAAATCCAAGTCCCTGCCCACCGAGTCCATGAGGCGCTGGAAGGTCTGAGCGGTGTTCTTGAGCCTGAACGGCTTGTGCAGAAATTCGAACAGGCCAAAGGGGGTGATGGTGGCCGTCTTAGGTATGTCCTCAGGGTGCACCGGGATCTGGTGATATCCATGCACCAGGTCAACCTTGGAGAAGACCCTTGCGCCATGCAGGTTGGCCGTAAAATCCTGGATGTGAGGGATGGGGTAACGGTCAGGAACGGTTGCATCATTGAGCGGTCGATAGTCTCTGCAGGGACGTCAGCTGCAGGAGGCTTTCGGGATCAGGTGGAGCGGCCAGGCCCATGGGCTTTCAGATCACTGAATGGTCTCCAGCTCCAACAGGTGCGAAAACTCCTCCTTCGCTACCTGGAGCTTGTCGTGTGTTGGCGTGAACCGGCGGGCCCTGGGTGGGGATGTGGTGGAACACCCCGTAGCGCGGCGAGGCAGTGGATGACTGAGGCTTGAGGAGCGTCGGGAACTCATCCAGGATCTGCTGGAACTCATCTCTGGGCATGCTGATTGTGGCCATCTGTGGTTGCTCCGAGCGGGAGGCATCGAGGCGAATGGCCTGGAAGGTATGGGTGTCCACCAGGCACCTACCTCGAATGTCCACCAGAAGCACGTGCGAGGAGGAAGTCTGCACCCAAGATGGCAGTCGAGAGGGATGAGATAGTGAACCTCCACATGAAATTTTGATGGCTGATCTGGAAATGGACTCTCTTGTCTCCATTCGAATGGATTGCTGTGATGTTGCATTGGCCACACGGAGGGGAGGTCCATGAGGTCGGTTCCTGGATTCGATGGCCATGGTCGGTATGATGCTGATCTGGGCTCCAGTGTCAATGAGGAACCCCCGGCCGCTGACTGAGTCCCGCAGGTAGAGAAGGTTGTGTCCTTGGCCAGCCGCTGCAGGCATTTCCTGGAACGAGCAGGACTGACGACACTTCTGAGCCTTGGCTCCCCAGCGCTGGTCGTAGAAGCAGAGGACTGAAGCGGATGCTGTGGCCTTGGTTATGCTCTTGGGGGCCCTTGCAGGGGCCGGGTGCTCTACCGCAGCGCTAGGGGTGGGCTTGGCATGGTCGTGTCCATGCCCATGCCTCATGACCTGCTGGACCACTGAGCCTTCCGAGAATCATGTGAGCCATAGCTCTTGGGCCTTCTGGGTGACCTTCCTCGGGTCAGTGAAGCTCTCCTGAACCACCAGCAGGCGGATGTCCCCGGGCATGTGTTCGAGGAAGAGGCGCTCGAAAAGTGGGCAGTTGGTGTGCTCACCCATGAGCGTGAGCATCTCGTCCATCAGTTCCATCGGGGTCCTGTCCCCCAGGGCGTTGAGGTGCAGCACCCGAGCAGCACGCAGGTGTCTGGATAGTCCGAGGGACCCGGTAAGCACTCGCTTGATGGTCTCGTACGTCCTCAGCGGGTGGGTGCTGAACAAGATGCAGCACACGTCTGGTGGTGGCCTGGTCCAGGGCAATGACCACGTGGTAGAATTTGGTCGTGTCGGACGAAATCTGGCAGAGGTGAAACTGGGCCTCCGCATGGACGAACCAGGTCTCCGGCTCCTGAACACAGAATTCAGGCAGTTTCACGGCAATAGTGCTGATCCTAGGCTTGCTCATGATGGGTTCAAAGACATTTGAACCAGTCGGGGTCACCAATTGTAGCGGCGGCTACACTGCTCCTGCAATAACACACGCAACCAGATGGTTTGAGCTCAGTGAGCAGACTAGTTTATTGCAAGGCTGCTGGGCTGCACTTATACTCCCAGCCCGGACCTGACTGAGAACCGCGCTGGAGGGCGCTGACGTCATCCAGGCGTCATGTGGTTCCAATTGTGGGTTTCTGAGCCCCGAGCTGGAAGGAAGGGAAACCCCCCCCCGATGGCGCCATTTTGCTGCCCCACCACGTTGCTTACAAGCGGGGCCAGTTCACCTGCTTTGTGGTGAGCCACCACACCTGTATACTTTTTTCTACCAAAGTGCATGACTGTATCGGT
Organism: Narcine bancroftii; assembly: GCF_036971445.1. NCBI lineage: Eukaryota > Metazoa > Chordata > Chondrichthyes > Torpediniformes > Narcinidae > Narcine > Narcine bancroftii. The sequence goes on along the minus strand of NC_091472.1, from coordinate 169,438,015 downwards.
AACAAAGCACCACAGGATAAAACAGAAAATCTCAAGCGTCAAATCGGAAATGAAGATGAAGAGGTGGAACGTGCACAAGCCTTTCTTGAGTGAAAGAAACCATGAATGAAAGGTCCACCAGCCAGAGCAAGCTGTTTTCTGGTTTCAGACTGGCCTACCAGGTGTTGTCTGGTCTCACCTGGGCTGTACTTCGAATCTATTCTCCACTGTTCTTTGGCTTACAGAAACCATTGCCTCCACAGAAATCAATGAAAGAGATGTTCCAGCCCTTGCTGCTTTCAATTATCTCCCCTTGCCACACCAAAACACAGAGCTAAGTGCTTCGTGAATCAAACCTGTGTTTTGAGGAACTTCAATACCAAGTTAAATCTGGCAAGAATACCTGGGAACAATTACCAGGCATCATTCTAGTACTGACTTTTAGATGAGGTAATACACCACAAAAATAAAACCAAAGTTGTTGCCTGCAAAAAAAATTTTTTTTTAAATAGTGTAAGCTGGAGATTTTATGACTTGCTTTTCTCCAACTTTAAGTCTGACTCTTAATGCAAGCCATACAAGTTAAGCCTGTTCATGTGAACTCTGTGCACTGACATACATTAATATTTCCAGAAGTGAAGGTCCAATGTTATGAGGATATTTAACTGCATGTTCACCAAGTTATGTCTTGTTGTCCACATGGAGTCCGTGAAATCCAGATGCGTTGCTTTTGTTTCCACCAATGTTGGGCTCATTGCTATACAAACTGTTTTTGTTGGTGCATGGAAATGATCCCATTACAAGCAGCCAATCTCAACTTCAGTCTATCTGAGATCAAGTACTGGGCAGACACATACAAATTGAAGCCACGTCAGATCCACCCTAACAATGTGACTGAGACACAAGTTCAGAGCTCCCTCTCCTTCTGGGGAACAATGATGGACAGTGAAGGAGGATAGACCATCTCATGGATTCAGTAAGCATGGATCTGGCCATGCCTTTTTTAACCCTTTGTTTGATCTGTGCATTTATACCTATTGGCCTGGAGAGTTCTCTTTCCATTTCTCACAACCAACCATTTCATAGCTTCTATATGAGGTCACCAGCAAATGGAAGAGAACAAGTATCCTCGGTTTTTCTCATTGGGTCATTTCAGGCACTTGGACGTATTGAATATTTTTGCCTTGGGAAACTAAGCAGAGTTGTTTGTTAACATACTAAAATGTCTCATTTTGAGTTTTGTGTGCCCGATGGAGATGTGGGGGGGCTGGTAGTCATGGTGGGGAGCTGGCTGATGGAGGACCTCAGTTTTCTTCAGGCTGACTTCCAGGCCAAACATTTTGGCAGTTTCCGCAAAGCAGGACGTCAAGCGCTGAAGAGCTGGCTCTGAATGGGCAACTAAAGCGGCATCATCTGCAACTAAATCTATTGTCATAGGTGGTTTGCTGATTTAAAGCCCTGTGTTATTTTCACAATTGATTTTTCTGCAGTAAGTTCATTTTATTTTGAATATTTCCTAGTATCTGCCCTTGGCCCATATGCCTGCAGGGTGCCATTTCTATATGCTTTGAGAGTCCCATCACCCTAAATGGCTTTCCCTCACATGGAAGCACTTTCTAACAGGAGTGATTGGATAGCTTTCAGGAGGGCCGTCCCTTCCAGAATCCAGTGGCACTGAGACCAGCTGTACAGTCAGTCTGATTGGTGGAATATTCAATGTGACCAATGTTGAAAGTGACTATTGGACTAAAATATTACCCTGGCTAGACCTTTACTCATTAAATCACTATCTAAATGGTGATCAAATGGTTATTAAGTATCAATATGCATACAGATATTCTTGCAATCTGATGATCTGGTCTTGGGAAAGTGGAGGCAGAGCTTTTGTTGATCCTCTGCAGTCTGATTAATGAAGGTACTTCTACACTGCATTAAGGCAGGAAGTTAGAACATCAAACATGGAACAGTACAGCACAGGAACAGGCCCTTCAGGCAACAACATCTGCACCGAACATGATGCCCAAATTAAACTAAATTTTCTGCTGCTTGCACATGGTACCAATCACTTCACTCCCTGTATATTCATGAGCCTATCTAGAAACCTCTTCAATATTATTTTTATGTCTGCCTCCACCACTACCTCTAGCAGCCTGTCCCAGGCATCCTGTGTAAAAAAGAGACTTTCCTCACACAGCTTCGTTAAACTTCCCCGACCCCTCACCTTAAAATGTATGTCATCTCATATTTGACATTTTCACTGATAATTTTATGCACAGGTTCTGAGACTTTGACGAGAACTTCACAGTGATGAATGGCAAAGGCAGGATTGTGAGGAACTTGGTGCTGATGTTATTTCCATTCCCCCGGGAATGAAAGCTGCTAGCCAAATGGCCTCTTGTGCCTCAGTTCTAGAGAACTTATTGATGGAATATGAAATGTGTTGATTTAAGCGAGCCATTCTCAACCTTTTCTTGGCTATGACCTCCTTAGGAATCTGCTCAAAATTTATGGGTCCCTTTTCCTGTGAAGCAGTCAAATTTGATTGTTTTTTTTTCCCATACTTGTCTCCTACTGATAATATTTAAAAAAACTTTATGATTTCAGTCCATGGGCCCCCTCAAATGTGCTGTGGCCCATGGACATACACCCCAGTGGGGTGTATGTGCTGTTTAAGCAATGTCTCATCAGTCCAGAGCATTGAATTTAAACAGTAATAAGGTCCAATCTTTTCAATGAGAAGAAAAATGGAGGTCTTATCTAATCCCTTGCCATTGTTTTGAAGTAGAGGAAGGGGATGAGTGCCCTGGTTAATGCTTATCCCACAATGAGCAATTGAAAAACACATTACACCTGGCCTTTATTGTCTGCATTTGCAAGAGATCACTGTGCTCAAGTTGACTGCCTGTTTCCCCTGTTGCATCACTGACTACCTTTCAAAATTGTTGCACTATGTTTGAGGTGCCATGGCAATGCAAGTCTTCCTTCTATTCTTTTTTCTTACAAGGCCATAAAGTGAGCTGAAGGAGAATTAACTTATTTTATCTTCCATTTTCTAAATTTTTAAAACCACTTTGCATCCAAAGCTTCTGTCTTTTAAGTATGCAGCATCAACCTGACCTTGGAGATTCAGACGTTTAAATCACCCTGCCTTTGCTTGACTTGAGTAGAATGCAATCACTGTGGTTTGGTATCTGGTAACCAAGAAGAAAGTGAAGACCCTTGGTCATCAATGCATTGCACTGGCCACATTATGGAACTTCTGTAGTTTCTTTGGTTGCTCAAATACAGCAATGTGCTGGAAGACTGAAAGAGCTGAACATGGTCGGCAAATGGAGCTTAATTCCATTAGATTGTGGCCGCATGCTAATCACATCTTAGCCATAAGGCTGTGCAGTAAAAGTCCGATTGGCTGCTGCACGGCTATTTGGAAATTGTGATGGTTTGACTCACCAAATTATGTTTGCCATTGTTACAAGATCAAACCAGCAACCACAAAGAAGGCATATTACACAGGGGGAAAGATAAACAATTACTTTATTAACAAAAATTCACCATCAAACTTTAATTCAAAAACCCCCCTTTTATAACAATGACCACTGGTTACTATGCAAATCTCTATAACAGTGTAAAAATAATAAATTCCCCAGCCTAAATATAACATGTGTAATTAAAGTCTAAGTTGTATTTCCAACCAGCCCACAGAAAAACTTAACAAAACACACAAGACTCACAAAACTTTGATCTCAACCGAAGCAAAGATCATAAACAAAATTCAGTTTGTTTGGTAAACTGAAGCCAAAAGATTTTAGAGAGAGCACAAAAATTCGAAGTTGTCTTCTTGTGTTGCTTGCAGAGAGAGGAACCACTGGCTTGGTCCGGATCCTTCTGGCTGCCTTCAGAATGTTCATCCCTTTTTGAAATCCCAACATTCTAAACTGTCCTCCAGACCATGACTCATGGTCTGGGCCTTCTTCCACTCCACAGCACCACCCAGTGGTGGTTTGTCATCCAAGTCCAGAAACTTTTAGATCATTTTCTGCACATGTCCAGTCCGTCTCCTACTCTTTCAGCAGTCCACCTTCACCTTGGCTCTCTAAAGCAAACTGTCACTTTTTAACATAAAACCACACAACACATAGGCCAATACACAACACAGAACTCTGTAACAGCCATGCTCACTGGATTCAGTTGACTGCACTTCCTCAAAACATACCGGGTGCGTTAGAAAAATCATTATTCTACTGGGCAACATTTAAAAATACAATAGGGATATTTAAACAATTCGGATAGGCACATGGCTGTAAGGAAAATAGAGGGTTATGGGTGTAATTTGGGGAAGGTTTAAACTGTTGTGGAGTAGATTTCAGATTCAGATTTCAGATTTATTGTCAGTGAACGTGCCTGACGTCACACACAACCCTGAGATTCTCTTTCTTGCAGGCGAGGCAGAATTACCACTTTTTGGAGGTGCAAGAAAAACAATGTGCACAATGTGCACAATGTACACATGTAAACAAAAAAAGAAATGTAAATAAGCTGGCTGTGCAATGCAGAAGAAAAAATTCAATAAAGTGCAAAAGTAAGAGTCCTTAAATGAGCTCCTTTTATTAAAGTTTGTCATTGAGGAGTCTGATGGTGGAGGGGTAGCAGCTGTCCCTGAACCTGGTGGTGTGAGTCTTGTGACACCTATAACCTCTTTCCTGATGGTAGCAGCAAGAACAGAGCGTGCGCTGGGTGTTGTGGATCCTTGATGATTGCTACTGCTCTCCGATAGCAATGTTTCCTGAAGATGTTCTCGATGGCGGGGACGGTTTTGCCTGTGACGCCCTGGACTGTGTCCACTACCTTTTGCAGGATTTTTTGCTCAGCCATGATGCAGCTAGTCAGCACACTTTCCACCACACATCTGTAGAAATTTTCCACAGTTTTCAATGTCATGCCAAACCTTTGCAAACTCCTGAAGAAGTAGAGGCACTGATGTGTTTTCTTCATGATGCCATTAGCGTGTTGGGTCCAGGAAAGATCCTCTGAGATAGTACCTCCCAAGAATTTAAATTTGTTCACCCTCTCCACCTCTGATCCCCAATGATCATACACCTCTGGCTTTCCCTTCCTCATCTGTCCGTCACTCAGCCAAGTAGCGATTAGCATTTCTCGCTGACCTGCCAGATAGGTAAAGAGAAGAATTGGCTTTCCCTTCCTGAAGTAACAATCAGCTCCTCGGTTTTGATGACATTGAGTGTGACGTGTTGTTGGTGTACCATTCAGCCAGGTTTTCAGTCTCCCTCCTGTATGCTGACACATCATACAAAGGTTTACATATATATAACATATAACAATTACAGTACGGAAACAGGCCATATCGGCCCTTCGAGTCTGCACTGATTTAAGAGGTTCAGTGTTTCATTCAAGACTCCACTCCCCCCCCCCCCCCAACCCCCCACTCCCGTGAAGCGCCTTGTATTGAAGCTGCAAGTTAGATTTTTGAGATCGTGTTTCCGGAGTTGGACTTGAACCAAATTGATTCAACTGAGGGTGGCTAATGCACCACTTAGGATACTCTGAAGCTCCTCACAGTTCAATTAAGTGCCTCTAAAATCTAGCCTTTGAGTGATGTGACAGTGGCACAGGCCCCATGTTACTGTGTCGTTCAGCGCCAGGTATTGGCAAATTATCTGGTTGCCCTGTGCCCGATGATGATGACTTCCCCCCAATTTACTGCAGAGGGGGAGAAGGGGGACAGGGGAAATAAAAAATATAGCTGCCAGCCTTCCCTCTTCTTACAGTGCTTGAATCAGGACAGTCCAAAGATGTTTAGGTGAAGTACAAAGTGAAAGAGGTCAGTGTGGAGCATCCTGCTGCGCCCACTGTCAGCACAGTCGCATTGCACCGGAACAGCTCCGTTGGCTTATTGTGCTCTCGTTGACAATCAGTGTCTACATTCACCCTATTTGCCAGCCTGCAGATCTCATGCTGGTGAACGAGAGTGCTGGAGCTTAATGGTTACCGGTTGACACAACATCATGGGCCAAAGGGCCTGTTCTATGGTGTAATTTTCTATGTTCCAAAAATGAATGAACTGTGTAGATAACTAACATCCAATAATCCAGAAAATCAACACACTAAACATGCTAGTGCAATTGAGTTTTACTGTGTTGTCTTTAGAAGTTAAAGGCCAAACATGTTCTTCTGATGGCTTCAAGAATCATCAAAAGAAGATATTGTCCTGTTTGATGGAACCAAGTGTGTAATTTATTCTGTTTCCTTTGATTGGATCCCTCCCCAACTTTTGTTTTTTTTTAATGAAAGCTTCTTTTAACAAAAATAAAAAACCAATCAGTGCCTTTCAGTTAGAGTGAGTTGTTATTGACGTGTTGTTTTGTCCGTCTTGCAGCAATGGTCGGGGCCTGTGGTGGAAATTACTCAATGGACGCTGGCATCATATACTCTCCTGACTTCCCTGACAATTACGCCAGTGGTAGAGTGTGTTACTGGACCATTCAGGTGCCGGGCGCCTCCCTCATTCGATTTGACTTCGCCTTATTTGACATCAGGGACTCAAGTGACATGGTGGAGTTTCTGGATGGCCGCAGCAACAACGTCCTCGCCCGGTTTGATGGGAGAAACCGACCCCAAGAGAGCCTGAATGTGTCGGCCAGCTTTGTGATTCTGTACTTTTACTCTGACCGGGTTAACCAGGCTGAGGGTTTCGCTGTCTTGTACAGAGGTAAGGAGGAAGTTCATTGTCTTTCTGGTTTCCTGAAACCAGGCACCAAGGCTGCTGCAATGTGGGCGAGAAATCAATAGTTTTTAAAAAATCTTGTCCCTTTCAAGATGATCATTAGTGTAGCTTTGAATCTATAACAGAGTGAGGCCGTACATTCCTTGTACTATCTCTGCAAAGTATGTGTAACGCCAAAGAACATACAACAGGACATCACTCTGTTCCCATTATGTCTGAGCCGTATAATAAGCCAAATTAAACTAAATCTCTTTTGCCTCCACATAAGCTTTATCCCTCTACATCTTGCTTATTTATGTCCACCTAAAAGCCTCTTAAATACTATTTTCATTTCTGCTTCCACCTCTACTCTTGGCAGTTCCACTCGATGCAACCGCCCGTCTCTGTGCGGAAAAAAACTTGCCCCGCATATCTCCTTTAAACATACCCCTTGTCACCTGTCTGGGGGATACTGAGAGTAATTACACAAATTCTTTCTTTTTCATTTTAGGGGAAAATCTTTCAAAACAAATATACCAGAAGACTTTGTCTTGCTTTTTAAACAACGCACACACCCACAGACACAGGATTGTGTGCTTATTAACAAGCTTGCCTGTGCGTGTGCACACACCCACCCACACACACACACACACACACACTCTCTTACACAGTAATTTGAATGTCATTATTTTACTCAAACTTTCATGTCCCACACATGCACATGCTGCATGCATTCACACAACATACACACAGAGCTCACACACTGTGGTAAGCCATTGTTATGTATAATTGCCTGGTGAGGCACAGCTATTGGCCAGTTGTACCTGTGGCCCTTCCCCACAGCCCCCTGCAGCTCGGGGAGGACAACTGAACAGTATAGGTGTGCTTGTGTTCTTAAGTAAATAAAAGCCTATTGGTTTCTCTACAGTAGTCTTTTTGAGCAATTGATGGAGCAGCACACACAGCATGTATACAGAACCCACACATGTACACAGAACTCACAACATGAACACAGAGATCACTCACCACGTGCACACAGAACTCACTCACCACGTGCTTAGAGATCACACACACATCAACCCCACTGAAGTACAAATTCTGCTCACAATCCACTTTCTAGTCTGCAGTGGTCAGTCCTGTTGTTCAGGATGCTGCAGTCGGAACTGATTATTGTTCAGTTATTTCAAATTACTGACAAGTCAGTACTTCTGCCAAGCAGCAGCTGGGAATAGTTTTCTGACTTGTCTATACTTCAAGTACTTGCTTTGTTTTCATTTTCTATTTCTGTAAATTGATAGTTAGCAATGAAGAATGTATGTGCCATTAAATGATGGAATATGCATGAGGAATTTCTGCCAATGTTTTATCAAATGTTCTTGGAATCTCAGTTTTAGTTTTTTTGTGCAAGGTTATTCTCCAAAGCTGCAGGTTAATTCCAACAGAAATCATTGTAATTGGGCCAATGTCTTCTTAAGTGGGGAGGAAAAACAGGCAAGAAAGTTAAATACCAAATTGGACATTTCCCTGACACCCTCCCTCTTCTCCACTAAGTAACAATGTGGCAGTTACTGTGCAAAAACAGTGCATAATGCCAACAGTTCTGTGGAGAGGCTAGAGTTGCATTGTGCATGGCTTGAATTTGACAAATGAAGGTAGCCTGTCTATGGAATTGGTCTTAAGCTGCACAACTTCTAATTGCATGAACAAACAGTATGAGCAATTATTGAGGGCATTGGTTCTCTTCATCCCATTAAGCTTTCTCCCTCTTATTTGAGTGCAGTTCTCCAGGGACCACTGCCTCGTCTATCTTAACCAAGTACTCAGTCTTCATTTGTGAATCAGAAGTCTTCAGTAGCTTCTGCTGTGACCTCAGCTGTATTTCTCCTTTCCTTCTGCCATTTTCTTCTGTGTCTCCATCTCATGTCTCACAGTAAATATCTGCTTTAACTGAAACATTGAAACTGAGGTGTGAATGGCACCTTCTCTCATCCACGTGGTATGTAAGCATAGGTGAAGAATACACTCTGGAGGTCTAAGAACAAGCTTCAACCTTCAGTATAAGACGTGAGTCATTCATATTCCACCAGGATCTGCCTTGTGCCCTGGAGTGAAGGATGCTTAGGGGTTGACCTGATTGAAGTCTATCAGGCTGTGAGAAACATGGATAGGGTAGACAGTCAGAACCTTTTTCCCATGGCAGTGGCATCCATGGATACTTAGTGACTCTCAAGGGACTCGCTTTTGTTTCTCATTCTCCCTTACTGTAAGGGATACTGGGCCACACTAACGGCATCTCTTTGACTGCCTTCTGGCAGGCAGAAGGCAATTTTGTGTAATATTACATATTCTGTACTTGTCGTGGCTATCCCCCGTAGTCAAGGATGAAGATCTTCATTTTGTTGATCCACAGAGCAAAGACGGCTGGGCATGTATTTGTTTAATGTGTACTTGATGTTGAACTCCAAGAAGCACACGAAACTTCACAAATCAATCAACTAACTCCAATAGCATGGGAACTGTGGCGATTGGAGAGGATGGATTTGTTGCAGCCTTTGTCCGCCTTCATAGCCGTTGAGTTCAGAGTAACTTCATCCACCTGTTCCACTGTTGAGGTCTTGGATGGATTGTTCTTTTTCAGGGATCTCACCCTCAACCTTAATTACATGGGTGACCTTACTTGGATCTTAGGACCACACAAGCTTCTCCAACACGACAAGTTTACAATCCATGGAGAAGATATCCTGTACTATTACATGACAAAAAACAACAATCTTGAGTCTTGATCTAAAAACAAGAGTGCATAGGCTTTAGTTGAGAGGAAAAAGGATTTGAGGGGTAGTTTTATGCAGAGAGTAGTTGATATCCGGAATCTGTTGCCAGAGGAGATGATGGAATAAAAAAAAATCACCACGTTTAAGAGGCTTTTAGACAGATGCTTAAATAGGCAAAGCAAAGAATGGACAAATGGCTTTTCTGTAGATGGCAGACAAGGTCAGCATGGGTATGATGGGCCAAGTGGCAATTTCTAAGATGCATAACTCTGTGACTCAGCAACGTCAATTACCTCCCCCCCCCCCCCCCCCCCCCCGTTTATCGTGATACTTTTCCTTTATTGTTTCAGATTATTCCTCAATGAAGTCTTGAACCTTGGGCACTGAAGCCCCATCATGTTACTTTCAATCTTTCTCAAGTAAAACTTTAGAATAATGAAAAAAAAAATGACTAAAGGGAAAAGTAGTTCTTTGTCTGAGGTAATTGAAAGGATTGTTGGGGAAATGGATTTGGTTTAAATATAAACCTGAAGACAAATCAAACCTCAAGATTGCTAAAGGAATGATTTCGAAATGGTTTACCACATGCAGTCTTTCAAGTAGATATTTATAAAGAATGTTTATTCTGCTGAAGTGTTGTGCAATTCTCCTTCTGCTCATTTGCCATTTCCACAGCCATTAAAGATGAGTCTCAAACCCAGCCTCCAGTAAACAAGAATGATAGAAATGCATCTGATATGTTGACAGAGATGGTTGGTCCTGGGACCAATGCGGCACGGTCATCAAAGATTCTTTACTTCATCACAGCAAGTCCCAATCAACCAAACCAGAACATGCCAGGTTGGTACCACTCTGCCTCTTAACAGTTCTGCCCCATTTCACTTCACTGGTCTCCATTAATCATCACTCTGCTTAATTTGCAGTGTGGACTATCTACGCCTTGGCAGCCCTGCTGACACTGACAGTAATAGCAATGGTTTCAAAGATTCTTCTCCATTTAACAATAAAGTAAGTCTCAATTTTGCTGTTAACAAAATAGCAACAGGGGGTTGCTATCTACTGATTCTGTTGGTAAAAATGAGCTGTGACATTGAACTTTTGTCAGCTGGAAGGTAAGAGGATCAGTGCCAGTCTATGCTTAGCCAGCTTCAAAATTCCACAGTTTGATCATCTTAGTTTGGGTGATGTACAGTCAATTGATTCCTCTAACCTGATGTTACCAATTTCAATCCTAATCACACCCAATAACTTTTCTGAGTTGCCTTCTAATAATTTTGTTCCATGTGTCTGATACGTACATTGTATGCTAGTTTGTCTAAGATACGTCACTTTGCGTCAGTCAATTTAACTTGCTACTGCCACATCACCTATTGTTTTCATTAATGATCTAGAGTTGTTCTCAGCTACTTCTCCACATTTGCAGACCTCTTTTAATGGTAACCAGAATGATTGACATTTTCCTGAATGTAAGCTATTTCCCTAAATGGAGAATAGAGGAGCCACTTTGTGCACAGTTCATCAATATTTACACACTTGTCTGGTTTAATTATATTATGCTCTCATTGGTAAATTGTTCTTGACACTGCTCCTCATTCTGTGTGATATCTTGGAACACTTACCATCAGGAAATCGACACAGCCAGCCAATGCCTAGTGGCTAGAGAATCAATAAGACAGCAATAAAGGAATGTTAACACAATATAGAGACAAACAACTCTTTCTGTCTCCAAATCTCCCATCCCTGTGCAAATCCAAATCCTCTGATCTAAATTAATGTTGGTAATCTATCCCATCCAAACTCAAGCCTCTGGTTCCTGGATTCGTGCAAGGTCTTACCTCAGATACCCAATCCCATCTAGGGTCATACTTCTTGGATCTCACCTCTTTCAAGATTATGCTTCTTATACCCTATTTTAACCATGGTCACACCCCTGGCACCCAATTACTGTTGCCTGCATTGAGGTAAGTCTGCCCTATATCTATCTGACCTAGAAGTAGTTGCAGGGCCACATCACTGAGGTTGCTTTCTGACACAGGCTGACAACCCATTAATTTCTGGACTAATTAGGATGTGTCCAGATAAATAGCACGATGAACCAAATGATTCTGCCCGGGTTGTGTAACACACAAAATACAATGCACAAAGGGAGGATTGGCTTTTATTATTTGTAGTAACTTTCAAAGGTTGATAAGAATTTGTTTCTGAAAGTAAAATACAGCATAATTCATCAGCATTTAAATTATGTCATGGTATCGTGCCTGTGGCGTGTTTACCTCAGATACTGTTGTTTCTTCACAGTGTACAACCTTTGGTTCACTGCAATAAGTTGCTCCAGTATAGAGTTGAGATCGGTTTGGTTCATGGGATCCACTAGAGAAACAGGTGAATCCATGGGGTGTAAAAGGGGTAGACAAAGGGGCCATCTTCAAAAGGGGGAGAAAGGGAGAGATTCAAAGAGAGAGGAAGAATTTTAAAGGGATCTGAGGGGCAAATGTCTTCACAGAGTAGTTTGGATCTGAAATGAACTGTCAAAGGTGGTCATGGAAGTGAATCAGCAAAAAGAGACATTTGGGCACGATGGTCAAGGGAGATGGAATTAATGCAATCAAATGTAATTAGTCTGGAAGGGGATGATGGTCACCATGGATACAATAGGCTGAAGGTTTGTTTCCATGCTGTACAACTCCATGTCTCTAACAAAGCCTGAGGTTGAGTGAGATGGGAAGTTTGTTGGGCTATCTGGCCAGTGCAGAATACTTATTTCCCCCCCCTGCAGCTCTCACTGAGAGAATGGACAATAAATGCTGGCCTTGGCATATAACAATGTCTACAGCTCAAAATTTAATAATGTAGCAACCATTATGTGTAAAGGTACAGTAAAACCCCTGGTATCCTGCATCTATGGGGATTGGTAGATGGAAGATAAGCACATTTTCTGGTTGCTTGAAATTGTGGGTTGTGTGATCGGTAAATTAATTGTAGGGGGCGCCAATTTGAAACGTCTGGTTTTTTTTACCTATTTATATTCTGTGATTTTTATTTTGCCCATTGCTTGAGGAATCGGTTGCTTGAATTCTAGGTAATAGGGGTTTTACTGAATTAAATAAAGCATGTCCTATTCATACACTCATTAATAACACTATTTTAATCTAAAAAAAAGTAAAGGATGGATCACACTCAATTAAAGCATAAATTATTAAATGGAACAGCATTTTATTGAACAGGGCATCAATTATTTGTGCAATTCCAAGCACCTTGAGTATTTAGTTGGGGGTCATTGGGGAAGACTGGTTGATTGAAACCTTTGCAGTAGGATTTAAGTAGCCACCCTTGGAAAGTGGTATTTGAATGGTCAACTGGTGGAGGTGAATACCAGAGAGCAGTGATGATAAAGTGAACATAGTACAACCCTTTGATGCACCATCAATTACTCAAAGACAGGTTGAGAAACCAACAGGCTTTTATCCACTAACAAATAAAGACACATCCATTCTACTCAAATGTCCTGCACTGAGGAGGGGGCTGTGGAACAGCCACCTTTACACAGGGCCCTGTGGGAGGGGCCATATGTACAGCCGGCCAATGGTTGTGTCCGACCAGACAAATACATGCAACAGTGATTTACCATACTCTTCAAACAATCATAAGGGATTAAAGAAACAGGAGTGAGGCAAGTTCCAATGTCAGACATTTGCCTAACCAAAGACTTAGCCACACTGAGTTCTGGTGCAATGCTGTTAAAACTAGTTGTAGATGTTTTTCTACATGGGAAATCCTGAAAAGAAGGTAAGGGAAACTGGCAAGAATCTAAACATGAAAAATATAAGTGGAAAAAAAAAAGTGTTCAAATGTTTGAAGTTATAGCAACTCCATGCAGATCTATTTCTTGTTTAATTTAACAGATCTGGCATTATTCTTTATATCCTTGGGGAGAAATGGAAACATAGAGAGCTGTGTTTCTGCTCATGTGGAAAAATGATGTCATTGATAGATCTGTTTCTCTCAGAGTGTTTTCATTGGACCGTTATCAATGCTACTGACATCACAGTGTCAGATGCACGAAACTGGGTGTGGGTGTTTACCAGGACAAAAGGTGTTCTGGTGAAGCTGGCAGTGACTCACCAAATCTGGGAGAACATGGCCTCCTTAGATAGAGCATAGAACAGTACAGCAACAGGCTCTTTGGCCTATGACCTCTGCACTGAACATAATGCTCGATTAAATCTCTTCAGCTTGCACCTGAACCACATTCCTCCATTCCTTGCATTTTCATATTTCTACCTAAAGCCTCTTAAATGCTACCACGTCTGCATCCATCACTGTCCCAGCATCCTGCTTCAGACATCTCTCACTGTCCATGTAAAGAAAAAGTAGCATTCACTTCCTTAAACTCACCATATGTCCTCCGGTATTTGCCGTTTTTTATCCTCACTGAAGAGATTCTGACTGTATACCATATCTATGCCTCTCATAATTTTATGAACTTCAACCAAGTCTCCCCTCAGCGTCTGACATGTCAGAGAATTGTCCATCTATTCCTATGAGCTTAAATCCTTTAATCCTGGCAGCGTCCTGGTAAACCTTTTCTGCACCCTTTTCCAAAACCTTCATGTCCTTCTGTAATGGGGTGACTAGAATTGTATTCTCACCAACATTTTATAGAGTTGTAAGTGTTTCTCTCAGACAATCCGGAGGGTTCTGAGGTAGCAGATGAAGCTGCAGACTGTGCTGTAGGTGGGTAGTTTGGTTGGCGGTGTACTCCTCCCTCCATTTATGATGGACCTCTGGGAGATCCTGACACAGGGACCTTCCTCCTTCAACACTAATCATGGGTTGATGAGATTCAGGAGAGAGTTACTGAGTTATTTCCACCTTGTCAAAGCAGTTCTGTCAACTTCCTTGAATTATTTCCACTGTCCACCTGGTAATCTCCATCCAAGGTGGAGTTCATAGCAGAGCATCCCATTTGGAAGTTGGTGTCAGGCATACAAATGGTGTGGCCTGAGAGACAAGTGTAAATAGAGCCTTATTGCTAGTGTTTAAGTACAAGTAGGGGCTCAGTGCAAGTGGTTAAATGTAAATAGGGAAGTTGGCCTTACAGAGAACACTAGTATTGCTTTCCTTGTTCTGTCAGTGTATTTAGAAGATTTTATGGAGATGGCATTCTCTTGCCAGCCCTATTATATCTAATCATCTTTTTCAACCTTCTTTGCAAGATACTGTCTTTAATGACTGGCATAGATTGGGTATTAAATGTTTTAAAGATATTTTCATTCAAAACTATCTTGCTTCCTTTGAACAATTGGTGGTAAACTTTAACTTATCAAACACTCATTTTTTAGATACATGTATTTACAAGTTGGACATTTTGTTCAGTCTCAGATTCCTTTCTTTCTGCGAATTCCTGAGGCAAACTTTTTTCATACACTTTTTGATTTACCACTTTCTCATCAAGGTTTAATATCTTATTTATAGTAATTTGCTTGATTTAAGGATAGCTTTGTTAGATAAAACAAAAACAATTAGGAACAGGATTTGAGTCTTTCATTCTCAGATGAGGTATGGGACTCTATTTGTAATCTGATTAATAGGACCTCCTTTTATGTACGGCACTGTTTGTTGCAATTTAAAATGGTCCATAGAGTACATGTGTCTAAAATTAAATTATCTCATTTTTATTCAGATATAAATCCTCTATGTGACAAATGTAGAATTAATGAAGCTTCTTTGGTTCACATCTTCAGGACTTGCCCTAGTTTAGAAACATTTGGAAAGATATCGTTCAAACATTATCAGTGATTCTCAAGTTTAAATGAGAACCTTGCCCTTTAATTGGTTCATTTCAAGATGATGATGTTTTACTGATTCCAACTCAAAACTAAATTTTATCCTTTACTTCATTGATAGTCAGATGTGCAATTTTGATTAAATTGACAGATAATACTCCACATACACAATGGTTTAATTGGCTTTATGTCATATTTAAGTTTAGAAAAAGTGAGATATGCTATTAAAGATACAAATATTAACTTCCAAAAGGTGTGGGGCCCTTTTATGGACTATGATCACAATCTTAAGAATGTGTTGTTCTGAAACTTTGGTGCTGTGCTGTCCATTTCCAAGTATTTGTTATTGGATTCCTCTATGTTAGCTTTTAATCGTGCTTAGTGGTAGGGGGTTTTGAATTAATTTTTTTTTCTTTTGGGGTTTTGTTTTCTGTGTGGTTAATTCTATTCTTCAATATGGTTGTGCTCTGGATTTTTTTTGCTTTTTTGTTATAATTTCTTTTTTTATTTTTAATCTTACAACACAATATATAACTACCGTTTAAGTATTTATAACATAAACACCAATAAAAATATTTCAAAAAGAAAGAAAGAGATGGCATTGGTCTTTCCAATGTTCTGAGTAACCTACTGCAGGTCATTCAAGTCTAAGAAGCTTACATATGGGCAGGGATCAGTTTCCCAAGAGACCATGAGTTTTGAGCTGAGGATAAGGTTTGGATATTCAAACATGTTTTAAAGAGGGCCATAGGCTATGCTGATGCAGTAAAAGCATTGGTGAATTTCATCATCAATATCTGCTTCCCTGAGAGGTGATTCCAAAGACATCCTCTATGATCACACATGGACCTCTGATGTTAGATGGCAACATCTAACATGTAGTTGTTAAAGGGTATTTGTTTGTGGATGATGTTAATGAGCCATTCTCTTCTATGCTTCAGTGAATAAGTTGGTGATGCCTTGAAGCTTGCTCACCAAATATGTGCAAGTGCAATGGACAAGGATGGAGAAATGAAAATCAAAGAATTACAAAATTCTTTTTTTAAATATTTTATTTAAGATTAATCAATACAAACATAACAAAAATTATTACATCTAAGTACAAACATCATATGATCAATTATTTTTATATATATGAAAGAAAACCCAACCTCCCAACTATTACCCTCCCTCTTCCCTGCCCCAAATACAAAGAAAGAAAGAAAAGGGAGATCATTATTTAATCTTAAAGTTATAACTATAAAGCTGCTTTGCTTCAGGAGTGAAGACATCCACTGGAGCAGATCGAGACCTCATACTTTAATATCAACAGCTTCCAAGTAAGGGCTCCAAACTTTAATAAAAAAAATATTTATCTCTCAAATTATATGTATATTTTTCTAAAGGAATACAGGCTTTCATTTCATTGTGCCATCTTTTTATCCCTAAATTTAAATCAGATTTCCACGTAATAGCTAAACATTTTTTTGAAACCGTTATTGATAAACAGAACGACAAAATTCTGAAATAAAAAGAAAATATTAGAAGTACTCAGCAGGCCAAGCAACATCTGCTGATGTTTCTAGTCAAAGCTGGAAAAGGAGAAAACCAATGAATTCAGAGCAGCCAAGAGGATGGACAATGGATGGATAGAACAAAAGTGCAGGGTGGGTTCAGGATTTCAGTGTGGATAAAATAACAACCAAGCAATCCTTTTTATAGATTAAGTAGAGCAGTGAGGTTTATAGATTAAGTAGAGCGGTGAGGTTTATAGATTAAGTAGAGCAGTGAGGTTTATAGATTAAGTAGAGCGGTGAGGTTTATAGATTAAGTAGAGCGGTGAGGTTTATAGATTAAGTAGAGCGGTGAGGTTTATAGATTAAGTAGAGCGGTGAGGTTTATAGATTAAGTAGAGCGGTGAGGTTTATAGATTAAGTAGAGCGGTGAGGTTTATCGATTAAGTAGAGCGGTGAGGTTTATCGATTAAGTAGAGCGGTGAGGTTTATCGATTAAGTAGAGCGGTGAGGTTTATCGATTAAGTAGAGCGGTGAGGTTTATCGATTAAGTAGAGCGGTGAGGTTTATCGATTAAGTAGAGCGGTGAGGTTTATCGATTAAGTAGAGCGGTGAGGTTTATCGATTAAGTAGAGCGGTGAGGTTTATCGATTAAGTAGAGCGGTGAGGTTTATCGATTAAGTAGAGCGGTGAGGTTTATCGATTAAGTAGAGCGGTGAGGTTTATCGATTAAGTAGAGCGGTGAGGTTTATCGATTAAGTAGAGCGGTGAGGTTTATCGATTAAGTAGAGCGGTGAGGTTTATCGATTAAGTAGAGCGGTGAGGTTTATAGATTAAGTAGAGCGGTGAGTAGAGAGGATCGACAATGAGATAGACAACAGACTCGCCAAGGCAAATAGCGCCTTTGGAAGACTACACAAAAGAGTCTGGAAAAACAACCAACTGAAAAACCTCACAAAGATAAGCGTATACAGAGCCGTTGTCATACCCACACTCCTGTTCGGCTCCGAATCATGGGTCCTCTACCGGCACCACCTACGGCTCCTAGAACGCTTCCACCAGCGTTGTCTCCGCTCCATCCTCAACATCCATTGGAGCGCTCACACCCCTAACGTCGAGGTACTCGAGATGGCAGAGGTCGACAGCATCGAGTCCACGCTGCTGAAGATCCAGCTGCGCTGGATGGGTCACGTCTCCAGAATGGAGGACCATCGCCTTCCCAAGATCGTATTATATGGCGAGCTCTCCACTGGCCACCGTGACAGAGGTGCACCAAAGAAAAGGTACAAGGACTGCCTAAAGAAATCTCTTGGTGCCTGCCACATTGACCACCGCCAGTGGGCTGATAACGCCTCAAACCGTGCATCTTGGCGCCTCACAGTTTGGCGGGCAGCAGCCTCCTTTGAAGAAGACCGCAGAGCCCACCTCACTGACAAAAGGCAAAGGAGGAAAAACCCAACACCCAACCCCAACCAACCAATTTTCCCTTGCAACCGCTGCAATCGTGTCTGCCTGTCCCGCATCGGACTGGTCAGCCACAAACGAGCCTGCAGCTGACGTGGACTTTTTACCCCCTCCATAAATCTTCGTCCGCGAAGCCAAGCCAAAGAGAGCGGTGAGGTTTATCGATTAAGTAGAGCGGTGAGGTTTATCGATTAAGTAGAGCAGTGAGGTTTATCGATTAAGTAGAGCGGTGAGGTTTATAGATTAAGTAGAGCGGTGAGGTTTATAGATTAAGTAGAGCGGTGAGGTTTATAGATTAAGTAGAGCAGTGAGGGAGTGATTATACAAAGATATTGCAAATCAAAAGAATGTAAAAAGTGAAAAATGCAGAACTGTAAAGAGTGCTTTTCAGGGCAGACCATGCTCGTAGCAAGAGAAAACAGAGCCAATATTACAGGCAGATAATACAAAGGCTCAGATGATCTTGGTTCTGGAGCAGAGGCAATGTGTGTTGAACAAATCCTTGCTAGTCATGTGGTTATTTCCCCTCCAGCAATCGGTTGTTGCAGCAGGAGAGGTTAGAACTAAGAATGTCAGAGTGACAATTCAGCCCTGGTTGACACCAGTCAGCAGTAAGATTGGGCCTGTAGAGGATCTATTGATTAGAATGACTGCATGCCATTAAATAGTAGCAGGGACCAAAAGATATTAAAGACTTGAAACTGCAACAGACCTTAAACTGGTTTCAATCCGTTCAATCGTGGCTGATGTGTACACAATACTTATCCCTCTTTACTCTCTATGCATGGCCTGAGTGGAATTTACCTACCTCAGACTTGATAGTTTCAACCGTCCTAGTTCCACCTTCCCTGGGGGTAGAACATACCTGATTACATGCTCACTCCCACACAATCGCACTCTTATTTTGAGAAAGAACTCCCATTGCTTGATTTTCCACATATCTACCCTACCAAATCCGCTTTGGACGTTAAATTCTTTCTGTCGACAACCCTTCTGTTTTCTACGATGAAGAGAAGCCACATTTATCCAATCTGCTCTCAGATGTTTTCCTTCAAAGTCCATGTCCTGCAATTATTCATAAGGCAGGGTTTCTACAAGTGACCCCTCTTCTCCAGGAGGGTGTCCCCCAAGACTCCACACAGCCAAAGCAGAAGTTGGTCCCACTTGCATTCTAGTGAAACAAGTTATTTTCATGCCCGATTTTTGGGGTGTAGGTGGCATCACGGGGGCCCTTTGGGCTTTGAGCACAGATTCAATAAAATAACAGATTATATTTGAAAGACACCTCTCCAATGCAGACTGCAGTTCAAAAGTGCCAAAGGTGTCGACTCCAAGCCACATAGCAACGTTAAAAGTGATCCAGGAATTAATAAGCTTCAGACCAACTAATGTGAAACAGTAGCTGGAATTATTTAAGAAGCTTTTGTAAAACATCTTCAAAGAGCAAATACTAGTGATGACATCAGGGAACAAGTTCTGAAGAACTACTAAGAAATAGCTTGAAGCATTGCGTTTGAAAAATATGCAGCATAGAGAAATATCATTTACAATGTCACATCTTCATTAAAAATATTGAACAAATCTGTTTAAAATGCTTGATAAATCATGAATGTATCCTCTTAATAGTAAATGGTGTGATTCTGACATAATTGTTCGCATGTAACATGAGTAACATAGGTTCAAACAGACATTAAATCTTCTAATTTATTGGGCCAGCACTTGGAGTTCTCTTCAAGTTTTATTAGTACTAACAGCTTAAATAAAATTGTATTTCTGTTTCTAGTCCATCTTCACATGGAATTAATCATTCTCAACCCTATATTAGATCCCTCAATCCTCTTAATCTCTCTAACTTCCTTGGGCCGTATAATCCTGTAGGAATTTTGCATTTTCCTGAATCTAACTACTTATGTAGTTTTCTCCATCAATAGGACTGCACTTTCAGCTGTTTTGTCTCCATAACTCGTTCAGACTTCTATCCTTTCCTTCTAAGCTACTTTGAAATTCTCCCTCTTTGGTTCTATGTCAAGTTTATTTTGATCTGATCGTGCTCTTGTTAGATATTTTAGCATATAAATCCTATGCATATACAGTAGTTGGTTTGATTTGTTCGCAGGATATAGACCTCGATGATAGGATCTTTGTTGTCCATCTTTAATTGTCCCAGAACTGGTCTGCCGAGAGAAGTAAGCCCTGGCAAGCATTAGTGAATCGGACAGGTTTTGAAGCAGTAAACTGGTGACTTCCAGGTACCATTATTAAAAGTCCATTATCATCCCAGATTTATTTAATTACTTGAATTTAAATCCATCATCTGCCTTGGAGATATTTGAACTCAATGTCGATTTAGTGGCTTAATCGCGACACAGCTATAGCTGCCAAATAAATCAAAATCTGAAATGAAAGCGCAAAGAAAAACTGCTAAATCTAATAGTAACAGCTTTAGTTTTTAAGTATCACTTTAATCAGTTTCTACCTCCAATTCTGAAGGTGAGATTGCAGTTGATGAATCAAAATTTCACAAGTGGCTCGCAACTGGCACTAGCTATCATGGGTGTGTTTAGTAGAAGTGGCCAACGAGGTTTTCAATGTAGTCTTTCAAATGGGTATGAGAGATCTTAGAAATTGGATTGCAATCTCAGAAAGTAGGAGTCAAGGCCATGGAAAATTAGTCTCTAGTTTATTGATGTTGGGGTAATTAAAGAAAGGTAATTGGAGATTACGGATTGATCCATTGATTTAGCTGTCAGACTGAATGCTCAGAAGGGTTGGGACACCAGCATAGCTGGCAACAGACTGGATTAAATAAAGGTACGGGGGCACACCTGCCTCTACCACAGAGGAAGGAAAGCATCATAAAAGATTATGGTTTGGTTGCCACATCCTTGGTCTGATCTGCTCAACTTCAAGGTTGACAGGACCAAATCAAATCTTCTGTCATGACCCCTCATTCCTCATGTTAGATTTCAAATGTGTCAGTCTATTCTTGCAAATAAACCCCACAGACGTTCTCTCATGCTGCTCTTGATTTGTACTACTTGATTTTTTTTCTTCATTGTAACTTAATAAATGTGTTCTTATTCTCCGACTTTATATGGGTGCATGACTATTAGAGTTGACCTGTTGGACTGCTCATAGAAGAACTCTTACATCAAAAATAGCTTCTTTCCTCAGGCTGTGAGATTGATGAACAGTGTCCTGTAACAAAGTTAATTATTCCAAAATATTTACTTGGTAAATATTTTTATTTTATATTATTTCTTTATGTATATATGTGATTATTGTGTGTGTGTGTGTGTGTGCGTGTGCGTGTTGTGTGCGCGCGTGCGCGTGCTTGCACAGTGGTCAGGAAAAACCTTGTTTAATCTGGTTGTATATGTTTGATGTGACGTCAGTACAGACCTGGACTCTGTACCAGCATCACGTCAAACAACTGGATAAATTCCACATGCACGCCACCCTTGCCACACCTGTGTCTCCAACCTGGACGTCTTGGGTCATGTGAAGTCCACCAGCTTTGAGTCCTTCATCATCAGAGCCCAGATGCGGTGGGTGGGACACGTCATCAGAATGCATGAACACCATATGCCTCGCCAGCTGCTCTATAGTGAACTGAAGACCAGAAGGAGGCCTCAAGGTCATCCACGCAAGCGCTATAAAGACGCTGTGAAGGAAACCCTACGCTCTGAGGCATCCAGCCAAGTGAACTAGAAGCTGCAGCTGCTGACAGGTCTAGTAGGTGAGCCCTGTGCAATGAAGCCTACACCAGTTTTGAAGACAGGCGCTGCCAAAAACGGGTGGAGACCAAAGCCGCACCCACAGTCATTACAACAGACTTTCAGTGCCCCCATTGTGCTAGACTTTACACTTCTAGACTGGAAAAGTCACCTTCGTGTCCACAGATGAACAGCACAACAATGTGTCTTCTTCGAACTGAAAAGACAACAACTAATAATAATAATGAGTACATTCAGGTGATAATGAACTTGAAGAAAAACTTGATTATGTGACAAATTATCTAAAACTTAGAAGGCCTTGTAACCCTCACCTATAGGTTTTACTAATTTGTTCTGTAAGACAAGTAACAAGGACAACACATCCACCCAGACAAACCACACTTGACCAATGGCAATGGGAGATACAGCAGTGTTTCAAAAGGCATACCTCATAGTTCCCATCATTCTTAAAAGGTATGAGCTTCATTGATGAGGCAATACTTGGACTGCTTGTGATACATGACCCTTTATTCACTGCCTAACACTTCTAAAATAGGAAAATAAAAGTGAGGGGCTGCATCAAGAAGACAGCCAACATCATAAAGGACTCCCACCACCCAGGTCACTGCCAATTTTCACTGCTGCCTTCAGACAGAAGGTGAAGGCCAGCACTAGCGCAGGATCAAGAACAGTTTCATTCCCATATTTATCAGGATCGAACCTCCCCTTGTCACACTATTCAGGACTGAATTCAAACAGTCATCTGGAGAATGGGCAGAGTGGTAACTCACTCATTATGTCCAATGTTTATTTGGTATCTCTCATTTTGACATTTTGGCATTACATGGGATTGTGCTCCAATCAAATAGTACAAAGAGAGTCCAGTTGGCTCAGAGAACCTCAGGTGACTCTTTCTGAGCAATCCATTCTACCCCATTCCCGTTCTCCTTTCCCATAGTCCTGTTAATTTTCCTGTTGTAATCTGCAGTAAAAACATAGAAGAACAACCTCATGATGGTTTTTAGATGACAACAACACATTGTCTCAATAAGAAACAAATCTGACTCCTATTTTGGAAACCTTTGGTTAACTTGAAAGAAGCACTCTTAATAATGTCGGGCTTGTTATTTACCTGTGCTTAAAATGATCACCTCAAACAACCTTCATGTGCAGATCAGGACTTGATTCCCAAAATCTCTTTTAAGGTCTGGTGTTGCTATCGGGTCTTGTTAAATCAGTAAGCTTCTCTCTTACACAATTAGAAAATGAATTCAGTCTCATCTGCTAGTTTATTATTTAGCAATATATATTCCCTGAGCATGGCAGCTGAGTTTAATTTTGCAGAGGAAACAGGCTGGGGACATACCATAACTGCTTTCGCAGTGGGGTTGTCGGCAGAGGTTCATTGAGCTACACTGATGATGTGGCCATGTCAACTTTTACAATCTAAGCTATCGTTGGATGGGCTTTAAGTGTTGAATTTACAGCCAATTAAAACTCCCTGCTGTAAATAAAAATTGAGCTGTTTTACTTTCTAAGTGGGCGGAGGGACCCAGGAGGCACTAAAAAAAATCATGTTAAAGTTTAATTAAAAGGGTTAGACTTACAAGAGAATACACACTGTCAGGTCTGAGGAACTTTGCTTTCCCAAGAATGGCCACATTAAGTCTAAACATTGTCAGTCACTGTAGATTCAAGTCACACAATGCATATTAATGGTTCTTGGGAGATTTAAGGGTGTAAATAAAAGGAACTAAGATTGTACATAGCTTATACTAGAATAGTATATTTTGGCTTAGAAGGTTGTTTATCTTACTTCGTTGAAAATAATATATTAATAGAAATTGATGTTGGATAATGTCATTGGTATATTTAATGAAATGTTGGATAGAAATGGAAATTCCCTTGTTTAAAAACCTGAAAAAAAGAAAATAAAAATAATTCAGAACAAGGATGACTAGAGGGTTTGTGACAGGACCATAAGACCATATGATAGAGGAGAAGCCCGTCGAGTTGTCTCCGCCATTCTGATCCATTCTCTCACTCAGCCTTCCCTACACACCACCACCCCCCCCCCCATACCTGCCTTCCCTCTATGACCTTTGATACCCTGACTATTTAGATATCTATCTGCCTTAAATCAACCCAGTGACCTGGCCTCCACAGCTGCCCATGGTAGCAATTGCCGGAGGTTTACCACTTCCAGCTAAAGAATCCCCTTTGCACCTCTGTTTTGAATGAAGTTGGGTCCCTCTTGTCCTTGACTCCCCTACCCCATGGAAAACAGCTTTTCCACACTTACTCTCTCCAAGCCTTTCAACATTTGAAATGCTTCTATGAGGTCACCCACATACTCCTGAACTCTAAGGAGTATATTCCAAGAGCTGTGAAATGTTTTTCATATGCTAACCCCTTCTTTATAGGAATATTTTTTCTGAATTTTCTCTGAACCCTCTCCAATGCCAACATATCCTTTCTTAAATAAGGATCACCAAAGAATGTACCTTAGGGTGCCAGGATGAAAGCAGATTTGAATGGACAGATATTTGGCATATGATTTGGCATTAGTGGATGCAATTGAACCTTGGGTCATTTAACATCCTTCTGTTTGTGATTCCATCATCCACAGTTCTTTGGGAACAACTCACTGTCTTCTCAAGACATCAAAGGCATGGTAATTTTTTGGATGGGGGCAGTGAGAAAGTAGTGGATGTGAGCTACATTTATGTCCATCTGGATGATGCTGCTATTTCCAGATATGGTCAACTGTCCATGAAGGAGGATGTTGGTACTCCCATGGCTTGTTCCATCTCAATGATGACATTGGAATCATAGCAAATGGAACAAAATGGGTTGGCTGGAAGACACTGGTTGGAATTGTCCAAATGTCAGCATTTAGCTGCACATCTAGAGTGGTTTGTATAGACCAGGGCCACCAGGCAGTGTATTATTCTACAGCAGAGTAGACAGGGGGCGTCAGTGTTGTGGAGAACAGCTGGGCTACGTGTCTTGAGACCAACTTCACAATGGCTTTTAAATTTTGGCCAGTTTTAATTCAATAAGATGGAATATGGGAGCATTGTCTGGACCAGGATGAAACCCGTGGTCAAACTTCCTTCCACTGACAGAAACTTTAACCTTTACTCCTCTGTCTTTGGGTGAAAATTGACCCATTGCTATTTTATTTGTATTGGGCTGGAGGCACAGGCCCCAGAAATGGGACTTCAATGTGCCCAGTCACTTGTAAGCATCCTATTCTGCCCTCGATACTTTGATCATCAGGAGAGAGGATAACTCCAGGTGCAGTGCAAGCATATTTGCCGTGCTGGTGTTGAAGCAGGAGTAAGTCATAATGCCCTTTGAGACTGTTGCACCCTTCCCTGTGGTCAAGGCTGGTCATATAAATCCAGAAACTTATTCCTGAATTTTACTCATATCCCTTGATCTTTTCAGCCTTGAGAAATTTATCTGGCGCACCATCAATAATCACAAAAGACTGAAACTGTGAAAATGATAAGGTTTTATTAACTATAGACTGGAGCAACCATCAAACTCATCGACTGATCGAGGCAGAGTGGAAAGGGGAGCATGCAAAGGGCTTATGGGTAGGATTGGTCTTGGGAGGTGTGTCCAGCTGACAGCAGCATAACAGTGGTTTACCACAATATCCATCTCCTTCCTGAGAATATTTATTGATGGCCACAACTGTCTCTTGTGGTGGAGAATTCCACAAATTCACCATGCTTTGGGTGAAAATATTTATCACCACAGAGTTATAGAGATGAATAACAGAAACAGGTCCACTTCAGCTCACACAACACATCAACTTTAATGCTAATCTACAAGGATCCCATTTCCCTCTATTAGGACTATATGCTTCCATGCCTTGCCTATTTAATTGTCTGTGTAATTGCTTCTTAAACATGGTTTGCACTCTTTATTATTTGTAAGAGTAATAAAAGTGCTCCTGACATTTAATTACCTTTAATATTAGAACAGATTTTGCTGAAAGGAATATACCACAGCCACTCCATTCTTTTAAATTGTTGAATTATTTTTACGTAAATGATTTGGATTATGGAATAGATGGCTTTGTAGCTAAGTTTGCAGATGATACCAAAATAGGTGGTAGGGCAGGTGGTACTGAGGATGCGGAAAGGCTGCAGTCACACGTGGAGAATGGGCAAAGAGGTGGTGGATGAAATACAGTGTTGGAAAGTGTACGGTCATGCGGTAGAAGAAACAGACGGGCAGACTATTATTTAGATGGGGAGAAAATTCAAAATTTGGAGGAGAAAAGGGACTTGGGAGTCCTCGTGCAGGATTCCCTAAAGGTTAACCTTCAGGATGAGTCGGTGGTGAAGAGGGCGAATGCAATGTTGGCATTTATTTCCGAGGAATGGCATTTCAGAGCAAGGATGTAATGTTGAGATTCTACAGGACCATGGTGAGACTTGGAGTACTGTGAATAGTTTTGGGTGCCTTATTTGAGAAAGAATTTGCTGGCATTGGAGAGGGTTCAGAGAAGATTTACTAGAATGATACCAGGAATGAAAGGGATAGCATATGAGGGATGATTGTCAGCTCTTGGACTGTACTCATTGGAGTACAGAAGGATGAGAGCAGACCTCATAGAGACATTTTGAATGGCTGGACAGAGTAGATGTAGCAAGGTTATTTACCATGATAGGGGAGGAGTCTAGGACAAGAAGGCACAACCTCAGGATAAAAGGGGATCAATTTAAAGCAAAGTTGCATAAAATTTTATTTAGCCAGAGGATAATGAGTCAGAGGAACTTGTTGCTACAGACGACTGTGGAAGTGAGGTCATTGGGTGTATTTAAGGCAAAGATTGACAGGTATTTGATTAATCAGGGCATCAAGGATCACAGGGAGAAAGTTGGGGAGTGGGGCTGAGTGGGAGGATAGATCAGGTCATGATCAGAATGGCAGAGCAGACTCGATGGGCCAATGGGCCTGCTTCTGGTCCAATATCTTGCGATCGTGTGAAATGCAATTACACATAAGCAGCTGAGCATATTAATCAGGGACAAACACAATCTTCAGGAGGAATTCAACAGGTCAAGCATCAGTGGGGGAAAAAAAAAATGTTCAATGTTTCAGGCCAGAACTGATATGTTAACCAATATTTTTCTCTCACTGATGCTGCTCAGCCCACTGACTTCCTCCAGTAGGTTGTGTTTTGTTTTGTTCCAGATTCCAGCATCTGCAATCACTCATGTGTCCTCAGGGAGTTGCCCTATGCCTCCAGGATTTTGTTCTAGCATTGTGTACGCAATCCAGTGATCATTCAGGCAGGAGAGGATGAGCAAATTTAAGTTCTTGGGAGTCACTATCTAGGAGGATCTTTCCTGGACCCATCACACTAATGGCATCATGAAGAAAGCACGTCAGCGCCTCTACTTCCTCAGGAGTTTGCGCAGGTTTGGTAATGACATCAAAAACCCTGGCAAATTTCTACAGGTGTGTGGTGGAAAGTCTGGGCTGATCGGCTGCATCACAGTCTGGTCTGGGGACACCAATGCCCCCTGAGCGTAAAGCCCTGCAAAAGATGGTGGACACAGCCCAGGACATCACAGGCAAAATCCTCCCGCCATCGAGAACATCTACGGGGAACGCTGCTGTTGGAGAGCAGCAGAAATCATCAAGGATCCACGTCACCCACTCTGTTCCAACTACTATCATCAGGAAATAGGTATGGGTGCCACAAGGCTCGCACCTCTGGGTTCAGGAACAGCTGCTACCCCTCCACCATCAGGTTCCTCAATGACAAACTCAATCGGGGACTCATTGAAGGAGTTTTACTTTTGCACTTTTTTTTTCTACTGTGCATTTCTTTATTTGTTTACATGTGTACATTGTGTAGTTTTTCTTTTCCCCTGCCAGTAAGTAGTACTTCTGTCTTGCCTGCAGAAAAAGGTCAGGGTTGTATGTGATGTCATGTGCGTACTTTGACAAAAAAAAGCTGAAATCTGAAATGTTGCTAGTTGACTGCACTGAAACATTTGAATGAGCATTAAGTCATGGAAGCTTAAGTCCACAATGTGCTGAGGTTTGTCCATTTTAGGCTATCTTGAGAGTCTTCATTGCCACCAATCATCTTCTCCATCAAAGACATCTTTACAAACATGGAACCTCATTCCTTCAGATTTATATTTTTGTTGGTGATGTTTTAAAAAATCTTTTAACATTTGTTTTCCTTCTATCTCCCTGTCTTTACCAAAGGATTCTTTCCTTCTCTGTTTTGCATTCCATATATTGCACTGAATAAATCATTTCAAATGACAGTCCTGAAGGTTTCCTCAGTGAAGCTGTCAGCTTGCCTATCACACAAAAGGAAGACAAACGGAAAATGCTCAAAATGCTCAGCAGGTCAGGCAGCCTCTGCAGAAAGAGGAGCAGTTATATTTCAGGTGGAAGATCCCTTCATCACAGCTAGAAGGAAGACATTTGACCCATCAAGTGCACGCTGACCCCCAACAGTCTCGTTCCCTTTATTTTTCTGGAGCACTGCTACTTATTCTCTCTCTCTCAATGACCTGATTTTTTTTCGATTTTGAGATTAGATTAGAGTTTATTGTCATATACTGTGCAAGAATAAAATGTACAGATGCACTGACATTCTTTCTTGCTGCAGCCACGCAGCTATGTATAAATTGAACTACCATGATATGCCAAGTCATTAAAAGAGATAATAAATATAAAAGGATAAGTAAATATGCATTCATGGTCTTAGAGATGAAGAAGATAGCAAACTTGTCCACACAGGTCCTAGATTCCACTTCTTATTGTAGCCATTCAGGTATGTATAAAATGAGCTACCAAAAAGAGATAATAGATATAAAAGGATGGCTATTGTATGCTCACAATCTTGTGGATGAAGAAGATAGCCACCTTGTCCACACAGGTTCCAGGATGCCCTTGTAAGTCAGTGGCCTCGATGGATTCTTGCTCAATGTCTGTAGAGTGTCTGTGGCTTCTGAAAATGTAGCAGATGGTCAACCCTGGATGACTGAAAAATCTAGGTCTTGTTGAGTCTTACATACCTGAAAGTAAGGAAGCTTTCTCAGGCCCAATATTTCGACAAATATGTTTAAGTTAGTAATTCCCCTGGAAAGGTTTAGTCCTGTGAAACCATTTTTTCCTTCTGGCTTCTACAAAATGAGATAAAGTGAGATTCACTCTTGCAATGTCTTTCTACAAGAACCATTTACCTTGACATCTCTCCCTCAAGTAACCATTCATTTGCAAAGTTGGTCAATAGGGACCAATAGGATAGGCAAGTTTGATACCATAATTCAGCAGACTATGAAGATGTGACAGAAGCTCTTCCTGTTTTTCAGTTAAGAAAGAATGAATCAAACTAGGGAAATGATCTAATGTGTGAATGATGTTTTATTTATTCTTTTTAATTGAAGAACATGAAGACCCACTGTCATATCGACATTGTCATTCTATTTCTGGCCAATTATCTCTGTACAAATCAGCTGTCAAGCTTGGTACCTGCAGTATTGTATCATCTAGCTGTGGATGGATAAAATAATCAGTCATTTCTTGAGTTGATTTCAGTTTGCTGAACTTGGGGAGATTATTTTTAAAAAAAATCCATGCATTATTAACAAGTCTCAGTGAAAAATCTTTCAATAATTGGAGAAAGAAAACAAAATTACATCTTCACAAAACATGATTCTGTCTACACAGCCACAACTTCAAAGGAATGATAAACCAATGTGCAAATTGAAATGCCCCAGAAAACTGTGATCATTCTTACTGACCATTAAATATTCGAATAAACTACAAATATCAGGCTACAAACAATGAATTTGATTTATTCAGAAATAAAATTCAATGGAAATTAGAATGGTATAACATGTATTCCATTATTATAGTATAATAATCTCATTTGTCAGGAAGGCACGACTGCACTTCCTGAAAAGACTGAAGTGGGTAATGTTACTGGCCTTCTATAGGGACTCTATTGAGAGCATCCTGGTCGGCTGCATCACAGTGTACAGTTACTGCAGAGAAATAGATCAGAGATCAATCCACAGGACCATAAGAGTGGCAGAGAGGATCACTGGAGTCTCCCTCCCCCGCCATCGATGTGATTTACCGGGATCGTTGTCCAACGAGGGCATTCAAAATCATTGCAGACTCCTTCCACTCCACACACAACTTTCAGCTGTTCCTATCAGGAAAGAGATACAGGAGTATCTGAGCCAGCATCACCAGGCTGAAGAACAGCTTCTTCCCACGGGCAGTGAGAATGCTGAATGACCAAAGGAACTGCTCACACTAACCATCTGAGACTCTCTTAGTTAAGAAACTATTTATTTATTTATGTGCATCTATGAATACTTGTCCTGCCTATGTATTGTCTGTCTGTACGTGTATTATGTCTCATTGTGTGTCTGCATGTTTTGCACCAAGGACCGGAGAACGCTGTTTCGTCGGGTTGTACTTGTGCAATCAGATGTCAATAAACTGGACTCGACTTGACTCTAAATGGGATGAAGCAGGAGTAATTTCCTTGCAATCTGAGTAAGAAATGGACAGCTTAGAAAAACTACAGATAATGGAAATCTGTAATAAAAACAGAACATTTTGGAAATACATTTTAATAATTCATTTTAGATTGGATGCCAACAGTCAACATCATCCAATTTAGATTGTGTTTGAACCAATGGAAATTGATATCAGCATTTTTCCATAAAAGGTGATGGTGATGTTAGTTTTAACTGCAAAAAAAATCTACTCCCTTTGGATCTTGTAAACTGTGTAGTTGGTACTTCAAACAATTTTATAGTCTTGACGAATTCTTTTTACATGGGAAAAACAGAGTTAAGTTCACTTGTAGGAGAGCAAGGTACAATAAAATCTTCAAAAGATCAGATGCTTTGTGCCGGTTTCTAGTGGAGACAAAGAGACATTGAAAGTCTACTTTTCACAACTAAACATAACTATTAACCTGAACTAGCTTTTAAAGACATGTAGAATCTCCATTGATAAAATATGAGCAGAGAAACAAAGCAAATTACCAACAAAATGTGATAAGATCTTCCCACCCTGGCCATTATCACCCAGGTCCCATCCCCATAGTCTCATCTTCCTCTTTTCATCATTCAGCCTGGTGGATTCAATGGGGATTTATTACAGGCAGATGTAATCAGTTAGTGATCTAGTGATCAGTGCTAATTATCTCCAAACACCTGGATATATTCTGGGTTTAATTCTTTCAGAACTGCCTTTGAAGTGATATTATCAATGAATAATTAAGACATACTTTCTTGTATTTCTCTCAACCTCCCTCTAGCTGTGATGACCAGAACCAAAATGTCATGAATTTTAAACAAGGAAGATCTCAAGCTTCCCACATTACATCCTGAATTAACTCATGCATTTTAAAAATGTGAGGTGTTCATTTAGACTGAATTTTAAAAGCATAGGGACAAGAGATGGTCAAGTTACCTTTTTCTTTAAGACCACAAAGTAGTGAGGAGGAAGTGGGATTAAATGAACGTTCAAATTATTTGTTGCTGCCAGAGAAGTAATTTGGTGTTATCTCCCCAGATTTGCAAATGAGAGCTTTATTAGCCATGGTGGGGCGTGATTGTGCAGCTAGTGGAATTGCTGCCTCATGGCTCTGCAGGTTCAGCCCCAACCTCTGGTGCCATCTGTGAGGAGTCTGCACATTCTCCTGGTGATTACGTGTGTTTCTTTGTGGTGTTCCGGGCTCCTCCAATGCCCCAAAGATGTGTGGGTTGGCAGGTAAATTGATCCTATTGTGCAAATGGGTGGTAGAATAGAGGGGAAAGTTGATAGAAATTAAAATGGGAGGTGCTGAAGTGACCAGATTTGCAATAATCAGTCTTCTGCATTGAATGACTTGCCTTTGCTTTTATGCTCAGTAAGAGGATAATAATGCAGTGGTTACATCAGCGCACTAACAACAGACTTCTGGACATCTGCCTGGGGAAATGAGTTTGAACCTCGGTATAGTAGCTAAGAAGCATAAATATAAATCTTTAAGAAAAGTTGGTCTCAGTAATTCTTCATGAGAAATTGGTCCACCAATGTCCATCAGGAAAGGAGATCGGCCACCCTCACCTGCTCTACGTGTGACTTTAGTCCCATTGACCCAGTTCATTCATAACTGCCTCCCTTGTTCAGGAATGGACTATAAATGCTGGCATTGCAAGCAAAGAAGGGGAAAACAATGATGGTGGACTTTTTTAATTATCAGGTTGTAAAATAAATATAGGAAATGGTTTCTAACATTAGACAAAAATGTTTCGTTATCTGCAAGTGAATTAGCAGATATCAAGAATTTGCTTTATAAAAACAACCTTGACACCACTCTTACAGGGAGTCTGTGATCCACTAACAACAACATTGGCATGCAGGCCAGATGCATGTCAAGGAAAGCACCTTTGGAGCCAAGATTGAAACTGTTTCTGTTACGTTATGGACAGCGAGTGAGTTCTGGGAAGTGCAGAGCAGAGATTCTTAGGTCATTTAGAGATGGATCTCATCCTTGGCAAGTCTCAGCCTATCTCAGGGTGATGAATTCAAGAGCATAGCATTCATTTATCAGAAGCAACATAATCTCCTTAATCTTCCATATGGCAAAAGAACACGCGCATGAAGGTAAGTGGAGAAGTAAATTAATTGGCTTCTTAAATGTGCTCTGCCATGGAATAGGCCACATGGCTTCTCGAGCCAGCTCCACCATTCAATAACACCAAGGACTCAACTCCACTTGTTTGCCTTTTCCTCATCACCCTTAATTCCCCTACTCTGCAAAAATCTATCTGTGCCGTCACTATATTTAATGAGGCAGCCACTACTGCTTTATTCCATAGATTTACTACTCTCTGAAAGAAGCAGTTCCTCCACATCTCTGTCCGATTTCAACTCCCTTGAAGCTATGTCCCTAAGTTTCAGTCTCAACTACCAGTGAAAGCAATTTTCCAGTTTTCATCTTCTAAAGGCTGATGACCATCTGAGAGAACAAACAATGTCACCTCATCTCTTCCTAAATGGGTGACAACTTATTTTTATACAAGCTTAGTTTGAAGCAAATGCTTCCTGCAGAAATTATCTTGACAGGAAGGGAGTGAATATACATGATGTGCCAGAGGTTTTGCTGTCTGACATTTTGATGTTTGCTAAACCATTGGTATGTAAGGTCTATTGAAGAAATAAATAGCTGCTCTCCTGTAAAATTTGGTCAAAGGTGGAGAGATTTGGGTACTATATGGAGAATGATGCTTTTGATCAAACTGATGGTGCAAAGGACAAAGGCACATTGCTACTGAAGCAGTGTGGAATGAATTTATCACAGCCTGAATGTCATGTCAGGAGTTGGAGTTGAAGGTAGCCTCCCGAACCCATAACTTAACCTCATGGACTATTGACAGACATAGCTCCCCTCCTCTTTGTGACATTGACCATCCTTTCTGATCCTGCCTCTGCCCACTACCTATTCCATCCTGCCCAAAGCTGGTGGACTCTTCCTGCTTAATCACTCTTCCTGTAACCAAATCTGATTGTCCTACCCAGCCCCATTTCCTTCCTGATTGCCTATTTTAACTCCTTACTTGGAGGGTTAATATGGTATCTGGTTCACTCCCTGAGAGTGGAGCTACTTAATGGCAACAAGGCTTGGGACCAATATCCTACGCATTAACCTGTTCGTTTGGATACAGGGAATCCTCAGCCCTGCCTGTTTGATTAGGAAATTGTTTTGATGCAGAGGATGGGTGCCAGCACTGAACAAGTTCCTTACCTTGGAGTATGCTGAGGCACTTATCTTTTAAGGACTAGGTGCCTTCCAATATAACTACAATACAGGAGAAATATGAAAGTGTGATTGTTATTACATCAGTAGTAAAAGGATATGGGTCGGATGCAAGCAAATGAGACAAACATAGGTAGACAACTTGGTAGACATGACCAGCTGGGGTGAAGGGCCTGTTTCTGTGCTATAAAGTTCAATGAATCTATGCTAGAGTTAAGTAAAAATGAGAGTATTGGTTGATACTGTTTCCAGCTTTGCACAATGTGCTAAGCAGACGTCCTCGACGTTCAACCCCTGTCCTCCAAGCACAGAGATGCGGAGGGATTTCTTTAGCCAGAAGGTAGTAAATCTGTGGAATCTGTTGACACGGACTGCTGTGAAGGCTGTCATTGAGTGTATTTAAGGAGAGATTGATTAGCCAGGGCATCAAAGGTCTTGGGGAGAAGGGTGGGCAGTGGGGCAGAGTGGAAAAGTGGATCAGCTCATGATTGAATGATGGGGCAGGCTCAGTGGGCTGAATAGCCTATTTCTGCTCCTATGTCTTATAATCTCTGGTCAACTGATGGTTGATACCCTCATCTTTTTTGGCACAAGTAACCAAACACAAATGTTCCCCCATGGAATTTAGTGCAGAGTTAAATTTCAACATGGAACATCATTTGTTTTACAATGCTGCATGTGTGAAAGGGAGTTATTTCTGGACTGTAATAACCCCAGGTCAAATTGCAGCACCCTATGGCTCTAGTTACATTTCATGGTTGTCACTAAATCCATTTCAGATGTGCATGGAATGATATAATTCCACATTCAAAGCTCCATTAGATTTGTTCCCAGGAAAGTGTGCCATGTTCAAGATGTGCCTGCCACTGGGCGTTCTGAGAACATAATGTTTTAAGGGGCACAAAGGGCAGCAGATGCTGCAATCAGGAGGAAAATCCAAACCGCTGGAGGAACTTGAGTGGGAGCAGACAGCATCTGCAGAGGCAGAAGGCTGGTCGAGAGTTCAATTCACAGGGTTCTGCTACTACTCTCTTAGTTGCTGACATCTCAGGACCAGGGTCTCCCTTCCATTCCTCCTTTTCTTTCAGGCCCCCACCACTGTCAGACCCTCCCTCCCAATGCACTGAATCTTATCCCCTAATCACTCCTCTACCTCCTCAATCATTCCCTGGCTCTTTTCCCAATACATGTCCCCTTAATTCAATACCCAACAGATCCTGCAAACAAATCTCCTACTGAAGTTGACTGCCATCCTCAACCAGTTCCTCCCATTACTGTTTGCACTCCTGGAATACCTGATACGTTTCTCTCTTCCATGATAGTGGGAGGGAAAATATGTGGGAACCATACAACCATGCCCCAGGCTTTGAACACATGAAGCTACTGCATCTTTTGCCCACAACCAACCATGGGCCTTGGGGCATCACCTAGAGCCAAGAGCAATTTGGAGCAATAGGTCAGGATAACCATTGACCCATCTAATAAGGTATCTAATATTTCCCTGCTGATAGATACAATGCCACTATCAGGATATGACAATAATTCCAAAGTCTTTAATTGGCCCTGAACCATTTGGACATTCTTTTGCTTTACAACTCCAGGGACCCTGGTTCGAATCAAATCTTTGTGTGGAGTTTGCATGTTATTGCTGTGACCCCATGGATTTGCCCTGGGTGCTCTGGTTTGCTCCCACATCCCAATGACATGTCGGTTGGTAGGTTAATTGCCACTGTAAATTGCCACTGGTGTGTAACGTAATATCAGAAAACACTGGAAATACTCACCAGGCCAGGCCGCATCTAAGGGAAGGGAAACTGAGTCAATGTTTCATGCTGAATATGCATTGTCAGGTCTTGGTTTCACTCTCCACAGATATAGCCTGATCTGCTGAGTAGTTCCAACATTTTCTGTTTTTATTTCAGATTTCCAGCATCTGTAATCATTTTGAACTCCCCAGTGTGTTGATGACCAGTAGAATATCCAGGCATGGGAGTTAGTGGGAATATGGGGAGAATAAATTACAGTGAAACTAATAGTGGTGGAATGGGATGACTCTATAAACCAGTATATTGAGTATATAGTCATCTACATAAATACAATGTGCAGATATACTGAGATTCTTAATTGCTGAAGCAAAAGAGATACATAAGGTACATCAACTGAAATATATACATTAACTTGCCTCATTTATGCCAAGACAGAAAAAGAGATAAAAGTTATGTTTCAACGGAACATTCAGATCTTTTGGCAGTGCCAGGGTTGCTTATGGTTAGGGTTTGAGTAGTACAGAGAAGTTCAAGAACCTAATTGCTATTGGATAAATTCTTGAACCTTGAGATGCTGGACTTCAGGACTCTGTATCTTCTGTCTGGATAGATTGTGACAAGGATAATGGCAGCCCTCTTGGGGCAGCACCTCACATTAGTGGTCCAAATGTCCTCCTATATTGGGCAGCAATTTAGAAGGATCCTGTTGTGCAAAATGGTCCATATAAATCCACATACAGTAATTAAAATTCTGTTTAAACAAGTGGTCACTGAAGCTTTCCTCAGGAGTGTCTTTCCAAGTGAGTGTCCAGTAGTTCCAATTGCTGCCAGTTGCCAGATGTCCATTAGCTGAGTAGCCCAACCATGACACCCATGGGAATTGAACTCCACATCAATCACACCACTCTTGCTCTGTGCCCAGTCTACAATAATAACAAGCTCCTTTTCCACTTTACACAACATTGCTGGTGAAACCCAAATGTGTCTCTAACGTGTAATAGCTCAATCTGTTCAAACAATCCAGTGGTTTCATCAACATACCAAGTAGACCACTTATAATGCCATAGTAAAGCTCCAATGTGTCACATAGATCCAGATGTGAATGATTTGAATGTGGGATCATGAGGAATGATCAGTAAATGACATGAAAACTGGTGGAGTTGTTGATAGTGTGGAGACTAGGGATGATATGATTCTGATGATGCAGTTTAATCCAGATAAATTTGAGGTGATGCATTTTGGGAGTACAAATTGAGGCTAGAACTTGTTCCATGATGGTTATCCTCAGGAGAGCGATCTTGATGTACAATGCCAAAGATGCTTGAATATAGGTAGCATAGTTAAAAGACACATGGGATATTGGCTTTCGTCAGTCATTGAGTACAAGATGAGAGAGATCGTGTTCCAACTTTTTTCCAAATTTTTAAAACATTGATCAGAACTTCGCTGTGGGCCGTGTGCAGTTCTGAGCATCACACCATGGGAAAGGTAGCACTGGAGAGGGTGCAGAGAAGACTCAGCAGGGAGTAGCCTAGGCTGGAAAATTTCAGTTATGAGGTTTTTCCAGGCGTTGATAATCAGAGGGGACATGATTGAAGTGTATACAATTATGAGAGTAGAGAGAAGGTAGACTTCAGGAAACTTTGACCCATATGAGAGGTAGACAAAACTGGAGTACGTTGGTTTAGAGAAAGATTTTGAGAAGATCTGAGGGGACCTTTTTTTACTTAGAGAGTGGTGGAATGCACTGGTGGAAGTGTCTAGATGAGCATTTGAATCACTTCAGCAAAGAAGATTAATGCAGAAGACTGCCCACAGGTTAGCATGGATGTGACAGGCTGAATGACCTGTTTCCATGCTGTATGTTCCATATTGAATTCTGAAAATTCCCATTTAAAAATCTTCAGAGATGAAAATTATGAGGTCTTTAATGTAACATTATGGCATCTTTTATGAACAGCCTGAAGTTAGCTTGTACATTTTTATGTAAAATGAAGGGAATGATTGCTCATCTTGAAGCAATGATTTTTTTTCTCTCTCTCAGACTAGAACTGCTTCATCAGAATGGAGTATTAACTTGCTGATAAAATGCAAGCCTTAGAATACTTGCCAGCACCAACTCAGCATCAAAAGCTTGAGACATTTTTGCCAATGTGTTCTCTCTTCAGCCACATTTTTGTGGAGCAAGTCTTCATAGTGTGATACAACATGGCTACCACTCATTTGTTTACTGCCTTGGCAGTAGTAATTAAATATGAAGGTGGTGGTCATTCGATTCTTTTCTACTGTCCCTTCTACACCACTCTTAGCATTGTTGCGAGGTCATTGGTTATCTTGTGATATCACAACTCTGCAAAGATTATTAAAACCCATTTGATCATGGGAGCATTCCATTCGCATTCAGCAGCCTAATGGAGAATACAGGTCTTGCTTTGGTAGGTGTCTCTAAGGTGCAAAGTTCTGGGACCAAGTTCCCCTCCAGGCACTTGATCACGTATTCCAGGCTGGTACTTTGGTACATTTCTGTCAGATTGCTGCAGTGTTGCATGACTTGCATTTCAGGGTGCGACATCGCAACAAAGCTCATCCTAGATTTAAGAAATAGGAAAAAGAACTGCTAGGTTCTCTCTGCTGTCCACTGCATGCAGAAGCAACACCAGAAAGAGATCAGGCCGTACCAGTGGAAAGAGAAGTTGGGTCAACATGTCAGGTCACAACTATTTCAGAATGACTGGAAGAAGTGAGAAAACAAATGCTTCAAGGGACTGGAGAGAATGAAGGAAATGGATGGAGACCAAAATTGTTGAACTAACTCCAGGATACCTTAGTTCTCCATTCCACTCTGGCCTCTCTGTCTTGACCATCCTGCTATGAACTGAGTAATGAGTTTATTTTCATATACATTGTACAATGTACATGTTGTTTGCACCAAAATTTTTAACTTGCTGCAGCCAACAGATGTTTTGTAAAAAAAAAAAAAGGGCAAGATTTTAAATTTAAATTTAGGCATAGAGCACGGTAACAGGCTCTTTTAGCCCATGAGCGCATGCTGCCCAATTACACCCAATTGAATTAGACGCCAGAACAGTTTTTTTGAACAGTAGGAGGAAACTGGAACACCCAGAGGAAGCCCACACAGACACGGGGATTCGAACCTTAGACACTGGCATTGTAGCTGTTGTGCTAACACCATGCTGCCCTAAAAAGAGAGAATTACCAAAGGGCAATAAAAGTGGTATTACAATACAATAATACAGAGTATTGTTTTTGTGGTGTTTGAGTAGTTTATGATTAGTGTAGTAAGGGGAGGTTCAAGCTCCTGAGAGTTGTTGGAAAGAAATTGTCCTTGAACCTAGAGATGCTGGACTTCAGGCTTCTTCCTGAAGGTAGCAGTGAGAACTCATAATAATCTGAAGGAACCTCGAACAACAAGAAGGCCAAAGGTGACGGGTACTTGGAGGTTTCCCTCCAGGACTTGCAGCATCTTGATTTGGAAATATATCACCATTCCTTCTTTAGTGATGCCATAAGTCCTGGAACTCCATCTCCAACAACATTGTGAATGCACCTTCCCAAGAATGACTGCAGTAGTTCAAGAAAGCACTGACAACCTTCTTGAGGTCAGGTACCAATGGGCAATAAATACCAGCCTTGCCAGTAAAACTCATATCACGTAAATGAATAAGTGCATTCAATAAAGTATTTCCTTCTTATTGGTGGACATGAAATCTTGTCATTGAATGGATCCAGGTGAATTGGAGGCAAAGGTGATGTCCCTGCATTCATTCTGTCTGAAATCCAATCACCCATTCAAAGCTGTAAAGCATGAAAGTCTGCAGACACCATGGTTGAAGGAAAAATACAATGCTGGAGAAACTCAGCAGGTCAAACAGTGACCTTTATATAGCAAAAATAAAGCTACATAACCAATATTTTGCACTTGAGTCCTTTATCAAGGAATTTAAAAATGTCGGCAGGCACCCGAACAAAATGGTGGGGGGGAGGGTCAGGGGGAGGAGCACAGTCCAACAAAAGGTGGTTAAGAGAGGGGTGCACACCAGCAAGCAGGGGGAGGAGGGAAGGCTCTGTGAATGGAGTGGAAAAGGGGTGGAGAGCTGGAGGAAAAGAGTCAAAGGGAAGGGAGGAAGCCAGAGAGTAGGCGAGCAGAAACCAGAGAAGTCGATGTCAATACCATCTGGCTGAAGTGTGCCCAGGTGTTCTTGGTGGGATAGTATATGAGGCCATGGATAGACATCCGAGTATGAGAGTGGAATGCCGAACTGAAATGGTTGTCCATTGGGAGGTCCCTGTCACTGATGCAGACAGAGCAAAGATGCTCAGCGAAACAATCTCCTAGTCTGTGCCCAGTCTCTCCGATATAGAGAAGGCCAGAAAGGGAGTACAGGGTGAAGTAAATCATTCCTGTGGACAAGTGGCAAGTGTCGCTTCACTTGAAAGGCCTGTGGTGAGGGAGGAGGTGTGGACGCAGGTGTGGCTCCTCTTGCGGCCAGAGGGGAAGGTGCTCGAGGGATGGGAGATGATTGGTAGGGAGAGATGAGTGCATCAGGGAGTCACGGAGGGGGCGGTCCCTATGGAAAGCAGAGAGGTCACGTGGTGGGATCCTGTTGTAAGTGCCAGTAATTCCAGAGGATAATATTTTGGGTGAGGAGGCTGGTGGGATGGCAAGTACGGACAAAGGGAATCCTGCATTTGTTTTATCTAGGGGCGGAGAGGGCCAAAGCAGATGAACAGGAAATGAAGGGGATGCGGGTGAGGGCTGAGTTGATGGTGATGGAGGAACAACCATGATTGTGGAAGGAGGCAGACATTTCAGATGATCTGGACTGGAAGGCCTTGGGAGCAGCTGCGGCAGAGACGGAAAAATTGTGAGAAGGGAATAGAATCCTTGCAGGGGACAAGGTGTGAAAAAGTGTAGTCAAGGTGGTTGTGGGAGTGTAAACCATGTTGGTGGAAAGCTTGTCTCCCGAGATGGAGACAGAGAGATCCATGAAGTTGAGAAAGTTGTTGGAGATGGACCAGGTGAGGTGTAAAGGGCTCTTTCCAGCTTCTTGTTCCCTTGACAAGCTGAACAATTAGACCCCGTAAAAATTCACTTCCCTGCTTTAGTTGGTGTCCCATGAGGCATTCATTGTTTCTGAGCTTTTTTTAAAATCACAAGTAAAGAAAACCTTTGAATAAAAGTTAGAATCCCCGACCACACCCTCTTTAGTATGTCTCACCCTTCCGCTCTCTGTTCTATCCCACTCTTCTAATCGGGCCTGACAAAAGATGGCATTCAGCCTAAAACAGAGCTGAGAGACGCCTTGTTTTGTTAATCCTCCAGTT
The DNA here is from genome assembly GCF_036971445.1 of Narcine bancroftii. NCBI lineage: Eukaryota > Metazoa > Chordata > Chondrichthyes > Torpediniformes > Narcinidae > Narcine > Narcine bancroftii. The sequence goes on along the minus strand of NC_091472.1, from coordinate 169,397,152 downwards.
GAAGTGGTTTCTGGGACACTTGCCAAGGCAACTGGGACAAAAATCATTTGTTGCTCTCTTGTCATTTTAAAAAATCTTTTTTTTAATTAAAAAAATACTATTTTAACTCTGTCTTTTTGTCTTAGTTGCACGTACTTGCAAGGTTTCCTCCTTTGCCTTATCCAAAGACAGTCAAATTACCGGAGTCACAAGAGACTGTAAATGTGTGAATCTGGTGCAAAAAATAAAGGACTGGAAGAATGTAATGGGCCAAGCAGCATCTGTGGAGACGAAAGGGATATGTCAACATTTGGAATCGGTTCCCTACATCAGGACTGAGGATGTGGAAGGAAGACAGCCAGACTATAGAAGTGAAAGCAAGCAGTAAGACAGAGGCTGGGAGGTTTTGGTGGAGCCAGAGGATGTGAGATGATGGGTAGGTGGAGCTTAGTGGCAGAGGGGAATGGGGGAGTGCTGAGACAGAGGCTAGTTGGTGATAGGTGGAACCAGGTCCAAGATGATGGGGAGACAGAACTGTGGGGGAGGGCACAAGGGAGAAGAAACCCACCTGGATAGGTATGTGGGTGATGGGCATACAGAACCAGGGAGGATAAAAATAGAGAGAGGATGTATGGAAAAGGTGAATATAGGGAGAGAGAAAAGAGCAGACTGCTGGGTGAGCACTCCAGTTTTACATCCATGTGCAACTTCCACAGATGCTCTTTCTTAATGATGTCAAGAAACCATTTAAAGTCATTCAGCACTGAACAGGCTCTTCGGCCCAACCGACCCATGCTTTCCTGATTTTGATTCATAGCCTTCCAAATCCTTCTTAACTATATACAGTAAAAACCCGATTATCCAGAATTCAAGCAATCTGCAGCCTCAAGCAAATGGCAAAAATGGCAGAAAACAAATAGGTTAAAAAAAACGAATGTTCAAAATTGGTGCCCCTCCCCCCCACCCCCCAGCAGTCAGTTCACAAATCCACGCAAAACGCAATTTCAAGAAACCAGTGAGTTCACTTATCTGGCATCCACCAATCCCAATAGGTGCTGCATACCAGGGTTTTTACTCTCTTTGTCCAAATCAGAGCGTTGTTAAGTAAGTTCATCTTAAAGTGAGTTCATCATGTGGGAGAGGTGTATGAATTGTGTGTGGTGAACTGGAAGTTCCACCTGGAATGGAGGTGCCAATCTCACTGCAGTTTGGATCTGGGGTTAATTGTATTTTTGAGGCAAGGCTGCTGTTAGATAGTACCTGTGATAAACATCAAGTCTTGTGTTATGCGGAAGAAAGCAGCCAGTTGAAAATGTGTTCACCTGGAGAAATGAAATGCACCACAGAATGCAAACCCTTCAGCCCATCAAGTCTGCAGTGACCATCAACCACTCACTTCTTACACTAATCCAACCTTCCATTTAAAATTTTTTTTCCACATTATCATCCACCCACCCCCCCCCCCCCACCCCCACCCCCAGATTCTGCCACTCACCAACATATTAGGGGCAATTTACCAAACAACCTGAACACCATTGAGATATGGGATGAAACCCACACAGGAAAGGCGAGGACATACAATCTCCACACAGAGAGCACCGGAGGTGAGAATTGAACCCGTATCTCTGACACTCTGAGGCAGTGGCTCTAGAAGTAGCACTCTGCCACTCATCTGACTTGGAGTTAAAACTCCCAACTTTTCTAATGACCTCAGTGGAGCTGGGGTGGCACAGTAACACTGCTGGTAAAACTGCTGCCTCAGCTCCAGTGACCCTGGTTCAATGACCTTGGATCTTGTGTGCTGCCTCTGTGGGGTTTGCATGTTCTCCATGCATGGGTTTCCCCCTTGTGCTCCATTTTCCTCCACATCACAAATTAGCATTTGTAGGTTTATTGACTGCTGTGAACCCTGGTCTGTCGGTTGCTGGTAGAATCTGGGAGGTGAGGTGGAGCAGGGGAAATCGGTTGATGGAAATTAATAGATTAAGGGGAATGACTCTGTGAACCAGCATAGACTCAAGGACTGAAATAACCTAATTTTTAAGGCAGCCACTCTCAAACTTTTTTTTGACTATGGCCCCATGTAGGTCTCTGCTCAGTTTATGGGATCCCTTCCCTGTGAAGTAGTCAGTTTAGTTGGCTTCCTCGGTACTTCTAATTTTGTTTTAATATTTTTATTGAGTTTAATATATAAATCTTACATACAAAGTCATCTAATAATTAAAAAAAGCAACAGGTCATATCATATATATATATATCACATATTAAACATATAATGTAAATCAAAAACCTATCCATAACTGTTTGACTTGTTTCTTTAACACATCAAATTCTATAAATATGATATTTAACAGTTTATCCCTTTCTCATAATATATCCTAGAATAGTTCTGGATAGAAAATAGATGAGACAAAATTAACAATCCCTTTATGTAAACAAAGGGTAAATTCTATCTTAATTAATGATATGATCCAGGATAAACCATATTAAAACCCACATTGAACTAATTAATCTAAAAAAAAATTTAAAAAAAGATAAGAAAACAAAAATCCTCTGACTAATCGAACCCTTCCCTCTAACTAAGGTTAACTTGTAGAATTGTACAGATCTGAAACGAATAGTGTCCTTCAGACACCAGACAGAGAGTCTCCGGAGCATCCAGACTTCTTAAAGCTTCCAGTTATGATAGTAATTTATGAATGGGCCCCACATTTTGTCAAATTGTAACTTTATATCTTTAATTGTTGTCATATCTAATTTTATCCAAGCTTAGTCAAATTATCTTATTTTTATGCGGATGTCGGTCCACTGTGCACTAAGTGTAAAATCTTTGAAGCTTCATCGATTCATATGTTCTGGGAATGCCCTAATTTAGAAAAAAATTGGAAAGATATTTTTCAAACTTTAACAATGATTCTAAAGATCAAATTAGAACTATGCCCTCTCATTGCTTTATTTGGTTTTTCTCGAAGAAGAGGATATATTCTTGACTTCAACCCGAGAGAATTTTAGCTTTTACCTTGCTGATAGCCAGATGAGCAATTTTAATGAAATGCAAAGATGACTCTCCACCCACTCATACTCAGTGGTTTTATAATGTAATGTCTTCTATGCTTTTCAAATACTGACTACATTTTAAAAAATTATGATTTCAGTCCGTGGCCCCCTTAAATGTGCTTGGACCCCCAGGAGGGGGGTGGGGGGAGGGTGTGGTATAGCCCCATTGAGAATAGCTGTCTTAAAGTAACATGGAACATGAATCTGTTTACCACTCATGCAAGTCAATGTCTCACAAGCCACCCACAATACTCCAGGTAATTATGATGGCAGATAAGCTATTCAGCACAAAGCCCTTGAGCTGCTAACCAAGGCAAGGGTCTGTTTTCCAAATGAAAATGGCACAAGTTGATCACTTCAGATCATATTATTTATAACTTAACAAATTAAAACCTCATACAGAATTTAACATATCTGGGTTTGTGAAAATAGAATTCTTGAACCAAATGTGGCTAAACCTAGGCTGTGATTATAAGATAAAATATGAAAGAAATCTCAACAGTGAACTGGAAGGATGTATGACTGTTGGTCTGTTTGCATGGAGGAGTAAGGGAGAGCAGGGGAGAAATATGCACATGCTATTAGCTGTGATCCTCTGTCAGAGCCTTTATCGATGGTTGAATTTACTTATCTCTTACACAGCAGCAGAAATCCCATTGTGTTCAATGAAATAGCTAAAATTCCAGCCTGTCAACAAAATGCTTTACCGAGTGAACAGTACTTTGTTAATAATTACAGGCAAGCAGCGTTCAAGGAGCAGGAGATTTTATTTAAGCGGATGTGCAAACTTTGAAAACACTTAATAAGGGAAAAGTAAGTTATGGTTTAAGATAGCATGCAGGTGCGCTCATTTGAAAAGACAAAAGTTTTGCCTGGACATGTGAACAACAGATGGCTGACTGCATGAGGGTTCCCCTAATGACAGAACAGCATTTGGAAGCTGTGCAACATACAGTAGGTCAGGAGAGGTCTTTAACAATAATATTTTACTCTTTCCTTGTGCTTGACTTGGGAACTCCCATTCCCTTTGGATGTCCATAGGAGTTGTGGGTAAGCCATCTGCCTTTTGAAGCTACCACCATTCAGTTAGATTACAGTTAATCTGCCCTTTTTTTTGCCTCTCCATCCATGATCCTTATCAAAAGAACACTGTAGGCCACTCTAACCTGACATTCAATATAATCATGTCTGAACTGCTCCATGCCTCATCTCCTATGTGTCCCATTCCTTAAATCTGTCAATGACCTCATCTTTCAGAAATGTGTGTGCTTCTTTTTTAAATGCCACCCCTCCCCCATTTATCTAGCCCCCCCCCCCCCCCCCCCACAACCATTTGGAGGAGGGAAATCCAGAGTTTCTGCTTCACACCTCAGTTTTAAATGACTGCCCTCTAATCTTGTAAACTTTGAGATTCTCCTGTGGGTGTTCCCCGTCAGGGTCTTCAAGTAAGGTCACTCCTCATTTGTTTTCATTCAAAAGACTATAGATTCCGTCTTTAACCATTTATGATTGGATAAGGCACTTGTGACATCATTGTTTACTTTGCCTAACATGACCAATGTTTTTGTTCTTACTTCAGCTGGGATCAGTAACTTGAGGGGTGAGGACCAACTTTCCATTATCCTTTCACATGAAGAGTAGTTTGACCCTGAATCATTTGGCTTCAAATTTAATGTTAATTGTTCATTTTCCATGCAGCTTCCTTCTGCAGTCAGCCACGAGTGTTCATGGATCACACTTTGATACAGTTGTTAGGTCAACTGGACTTAATACAACCCCAAAGATGTGCCTAATGCCAACCCAGACAAACAGCACCGACCTCTCCCCATTGATCTAACTACCTGTACCTTTGGGTTTACATCCCCACCCCGATTACATCAATTCGTGAGATTGCTGCTTGGAATACTTTTGTTTTGTGTTGGAGGTGAAGAACAGGATGAGGTCACCTGAACTCATTTCTGTGTAACCAGAGAAAGCAATCAGGCTCAGACTTGAGTGAAAGTTTGGGGGTCAGTTTTCCCTCCAGTTTCATCATCCACACTGCCCAAATTAATTTCCTCTCCTTATCACCAAAAAGCATTGAACCTTCACCACTGCACACATGTAGAAGCTTGGTCTCTTCCAGCACCTCACCCAACAAGTCACTATTACATGTGTGAGTCTAAGCAGTGACTGTTAGTAGATCTATGAGGGCATCACATCCACTCCTGATCCATCTTCACTGCACAAATGCATCGCCTATTACCAGTGGTAACCTTGGCTGATAAGCCCCTTCAAAAATCAAAGCCATTCTTAATGCCTTGAAGTTTTATAACATGACCTTTTGAGTTATTATTTATATTTCCCTTCAGTCTGTGTGTAAAATTCTCAAACTTACTGTAAGGGATCAAAGGCAAGATTAATGGTGACTCATTATCTGCCTTATGCCAGGAAGAGGCAATTTCCTGTAATACAGTATTACAAGTTCTGTTCTATTACATGGCAATAAAGGAATTAAACTGCACAGAGTGAATCCCAGCGAAGGTTGTTTATTTTTGTGGGTGCATTGCTCAAGGACCAGCAAATTCATTCTTGCTCAGTACATTTGTGCATTGAACTCTGCTTAGAAATGCATTCAACTGTGCTGTGAATCTCGCTCCCTGTCTGGAGATGAACTTCTGAGAAAATGTTATTTGTGTAAGAAGGGCATGCCTCTTTTTTTTTTCTTTTGTAATATATTTTCATTGCAAATAAAGTTAATCTTTAAAATACAGAAGTGTTTCTAGAAGATCCCCTTCCATTCTTCTAAATTCCTGGGAGTACAGTCCCAGACAACTCAATCTCTCCGCATAAATTAACCCCGTCTTCTTTGGAATCAACCTGGTGAGCCTCTACTGCACTGCCTCCAAAGCCAGGATATCCTTTCTCAAGTACAGAGACCAGAACTACACACAGTACCCGAGGTGTGGCCTTACCTGTACAGTTGCAGCATAACCTCCCTGGTCTTAAATTCAAGCCCTCTAGCAATGAGGGCCAACATCCTATTTGCCTTGTTGATTACCTGCTGCAGCTGCCAACGTGCCAAGTCCCTCTGGTCAAAAGCATGTTGCAAACTTTCAGAATTAAAACAAAATCTGATCTTTTTTTCCTTCCAAAGTGGATGACCTCACATTTACTGACATTGTTCTCCAGACCTTGCTCACTCACTTAACCCATCTCTATTTCTCTGCCAAATCTCCACATCATCTGCACAATTTACTTTTCGGCTCAATTTAGCATCATCAGATTTAGTGTCCCCTCTTGCAAATCATTAAGGTACATCATGAAGTGGTGTATCAAATACTGCAGCATTCCACTCACGAATGATATATCCTAAATATCCGCCTTATCTGTACATGTTCATACTTGCCCCCACTCCATTCATCCTCATCTTTTTTTTTTTAATTTTTTTTTTATTTTTCACACCATAAATCACATTAGCCATGATATACACTATTTCTTTTTCACACATATACAGTGACTTTTTCTCCCCCCCCACTTTCCTCCCAAACCACCCCCCCACCCCCCCCTCTCATCCATTTTAGGTATACAATCTAGGTTGCATTAAGCCAGTCAGACAATGTTGTCATTCAACAAAATTACACCAGAAATTCTACTGAGTCCATTCTTTTCTTTCCTTCTCCTTCCATCAACTTAGGTAATGTTTGTCCCCGGTAGGTTTTCGCTATTGTATTTAATGTAAGGCTCCTATACTTGTTCGAATATTTCAATATTATTTCTTAACCAATATGTTATTTTTTCTAATGGAATACATTTATTCATTTAAATTTGGTAGTTTCTTCCTTTTAATTTGGTTATGTATTCCATTAATATTTAAAGACATATAGTTCAGCGAAGCCCTTTTATATTTTGTTTATCTTCTCTTTCTGTTTTTCCATCATTACCTTTCCTCCTTTTCCATTTCTGTTTTCTTATTTTCAACTCTTTACAAGACAACATTCCTACAACATCCAACATTTTCCTTATTCTCCTATTTCTATCTTATTTATCCCCAATCTCCCCTTCACCTCCTGAGTTGTCCTTTATCCCTTGTCGGACAACCACATCTCCCCTCTCCATTTGGATTTGCGAATCCACTCGCAAGCGTCAACTGATTTTGCAGTGACCGCTATTTCCCCCCACCCCGCCTCCCCCAGAAAAGATTTCACTTTTCATATGTCACAAAGGTCACTCTTTTAATTCCCTCCTTATTCTCTCTATTCCATTACCTTCCCTTATTAATTCTTGTCTATACTATCTATATTTTCCTCTAAGTACAGATACATTCATGTATGCTCATTGTCTCTATTCACTCTTATACCTCTTTACCCGCATACATATCAATCGTGATCATTTTTACTCTCATTACCCGTCTTCATCCCTCAGTCTATTTTTGTCTTTACCCACATACATATCAATCGTGATCATTTTAACTCTCATTACCCGTCTTCCTCCCTCAGTCTATTTTTGTAATTGTTCTGCAAATTTTCGTGCTTCTTCTGGATCCGAGAATAGTCTGTTTTGTTGTCCTGGAATAAATATTTTCAATACCGCTGGATGCTTTAGTATAAATTTATACCCTTTCTTCCATAAAATCACCTTTGCTGTATTGAACTCTTTTCTCTTCTTTAGGAGTTCAAAACTTATATCTGAATAAATGAAGATTTTTTGCCCTTTATACTCCAGTGGTTTGTTGCCCTCTCTTACTTTTTCCATTGTCTTCTCCAGTACCTTTTCTCTTGTAGTATATCTTAGGAATTTTACTACAATAGATCTTGGTTTTTGTTGTGGTTGTGGTTTAGAGGCCAATACTCTATGTGCCCTTTCTATTTCCAATTCTTGCTGTAGTTCTGGACATCCTAGGGTCTTAGGGATCCACTCTTTTATAAACTCCCTCATATTCTTGCCTTCTTCATCTTCCTTAAGGCCCACTATCTTTATGTTATTTCTTCTGTTATGGTTTTCCATTGTATCTATTTTTTGAGCTAGTAGTTCTTGTGTCTCTTTAGTTTTTTTATTAGATTTCTCCAATTTCTTTTTTAAGTCTTCTACCTCCATTTCTGCTGCTACTGCCCGCTCTTCCATCTTGTCTATTTTCTTTCCCATTTCTGTTAAGGTCATCTCCATTTTATTTATTTTCTCTTCTGTGTTGTTTATTCTTTTTCTTAAATCCTTAAATTCCTGTGTTTGCCATTCTTTAAATGACTCCATGTATCCTTTAATAAGAGCAAGTATATCCTTTACCTTGCCTTTCTTTTCTTCTATTTCACCATACTCTTCCTCTTCTTCTTCCACTGGGTTGACCATCTGTTGTTTCTTTGTTGCCCTTTCCTCCTCTTCTTTCTTGTTTCTATTGTCTTCTGTGGTCTCTTCTTGCTGCAGGTGTTCTGCAGCTGTCGTTGCCGGCTGTGGAGATCGACTCCCCAGCTGGTCCCCCCTCCCGTCGGTGTGTTTTTTTTCATTCGCATCGCGCTCGCGCGATACTTCGCGCATGCGCGGTTGCGCACTTTTACTCGGCTCTGCGAGCCATTTTTGTAGTCCATTATTTACCGACCTGAGGGAGCGGGTTTCTCTCTCCGCAGCGGGCCTCTTCGGACAGGTAAGGCCTTCACCTTTTTCCTCCTTTGTCTTCTCTTCCTCTCTTCTTACCGTTGCTTTCGATTTTTCTTTTTTTGTCGCCATCTTCTTTCCACCTTTATACTCACTTTTCTGTAACTTTTATTTCTGTGCCTTTGTGTTTTCTCTTGTTTTTCCCGATTTTTTTGGAGAGGGCTGGAGTTCACCGTCCGGCCACTACTCCATCACGTGACTCCTCCCAAGGGCATGCCTCTTTATGCTGACCTTAAAAATATCTTAAACTATTGCTTAAATAGGGAGGAATATTTTATAGAAGAGAGAGGCAAAACTGGTTCAACCCAGATACATTCATAGAGTTGCAATTGGAAACATGGAGTAGGTTGATGATGAGTTGTACTGGCCTGTGTGGTTGCAGAGGCTGTGGAAGCATTGGAGGTGAATCCATGGACACTCAGTGACTCTGAAGGGATTCTCTTTTGCTTCTCTTTCTCTGACTGGAAAGGTTGCCGGACAATTTCTGCTGACGGCTGACTAAATGCAATTTTGTGTAATATTATATGTTTAATTATGTGACAATAAAAAAAGAATTATAATCAAAATCTTAGCAGCAGGGAACTATTTAAAGTGCCATATCTACCATTCACAACTATACCATCTACCATTTACAAAAAGCAGCACTTAATAGCCTGAATATGCCTGAGATTGTCCGATCACAGAAGCTAAGCAGGCTCAGGACTGGTGAGTACTTGGAGGGAAGACCGCCTAGGAACACCAGGTGCTGTAGGTTTCTGTGAGGGGTGCTTGAAAAGTGATGACTCTCTGTTTGTCTTACAATAGACAAAAGTTAAAGAATTTCATGTATGTTACATTCTAAATGTGGTATCATGTGACAATAATGGAGCCTTTAACTTTTATGCAGCTTAGAAGGGACAATGGGCTGAGCAATAAATTTCCTCTCAGATAATTTCTTTTATTCTAAAACATACATCGTTGGTGCAGCTCTGAGAATCTGGAAGAGGAACATTTAATTTCCACAGTTTATCTCCAGAGAACGCTTGAGAACCTGTTTCTGTATAAGGAAATATTTTATTCTACTTTGCTGCCATACCAGCCGGGTTTTTTTAAAGCAGCTAATGGTGCAAAATAATGAAATTTAAACAGCAGGTCAGGCAGTATCTGGAAATGCAAACAAAGTTAAGGTTTCAGGTCAGTGATCTTCCATCAGAACCCTTTGTCAGAACAAACTAACAATCCAGATAAAGTTGGATTTTGTTTCATAGTGGCAGGGTTAGCAGAATGCTACTGTCTTACAGTGCAACCAACCTGGTTTTGAATCCGGCCCTGTCCACAAGGAGTTCATATGATCTCCCCATGTCTGCGTGGGTTTCCTTTGGTGCTCTGGTTTCCTCTCACCCTTCAAAGATGCACAGGGTTAGTATTTTAGTTGGTCAAGTGGGTGTAGCTTGGGCCGGAAGGGCCTGTTACCATGCTGTATCTCTAAATTAAAATTTTAAAAAAGATAAGTAATAACATTATTGTTTTGTGTAATAATTGAACAACATTAACTGCAAAGTTATTATAACTGGGTGGTACAAGAGAGCTCAAAGAACACAAACAGACATGAAGTTGCTTCATGACACTTGTTAGCTGTGTGGTCTCTGGGTTCCAATCAAAAAGCATAGCCCACTTACAGAGAATGCAGCAAATACACACCAGAGACAAAAAGCTTAAAGGCAAGGCATATTCTCTTTATTCAATCTGCCTCTCTGGAACTTTATGTAAATATCGTTGTGCCAGAAGCAATTGTTCACGTGACACAAGTCTTTAAGGACATAACTGTCTTGAAGCAATAATTCATGTTTGCAACCAATATTTCATCTACTCTGACAGTATTCGATGTATATGCCCTGATTGTCTGCCTCATACAACCTCTAATAATGGGAGGTTAGTATGACCAAAACAACTAGGGCTTACACATTGAATGTGAGGTGCAGGTATTGTTAGTTGGTCATTGGTAATCGGATTACTTGGTGTCAGACCAGTACCAGCTAGCCCAACATGACAATGACTCTCCATACCTTACTCTAAATAAAGAGTGAGGAGGGAGGAAGAAAACTGGAAGATTCAGGGAGCTCTTCGGCCTCACAAATCTTTTTGAATTTGTACCAAAGTTGGAAGGGTTGGTCCCTGATCCCTACTGTGGCAGCATTGTACCCTCTAAAGTGTACCATTCTTAAAAAAGAAAGATCAACTAACCTTTGCCCAGACAAATTTGGATCTGAGTCACTGACCTGCAGAATCCAGAGTTTTTCCAACCCTTCCTTTCCTTTCAGAATTTGAATATGCATTATGCAAAACAGCCAGATGGTACACATAACAAAGTAGATTTATTTTGATTGCGTCTAATACCTTCATGAGATTCTGTCATAACAGCTGTTGCAAATCATTATTCCATTTCCAAATTAACTAGACCAGCACTAAAGGTTCCATTATTGTCATGTAATACTACATTTAGAATGTAACATACTTGAAATTCTATAACTTTGTCTACCTTAAGGAAGGCAGAGAGTCGCCACTTTGTCCAGCACCCCTCACAGAAATGAACCCCCAGCAAGGAACAAACTTGCAACCCCTGGTTTACAAGACTAGTGCTCTAATCACTGAACATCAGAGCTATTAACTAATTGATCCCCTATTTAGCTAATGGTTGCTGTGTATGAAGTTCCTGAAATGGTCACTGAGCCAAGCTTACTCCATGGGACTTGAATGGCTAGATCGATTCATCCAACAGTATGGGTGCAGAGTATTTTTATCTTCATTGTCCATTGCTGCAGCTATTATTTGATTAGCGACAAGGCCCATTCTGCAAGTATTTCAATGTACCATCTCTTTATCTTATGTCCAATTGCAGGATGTGGGAGGTCAGGGACAGCACAGATGTTCCTGATAACTATACCTGCATCTAATTGCAAATCACAGAAGACTGGGTTAGGGAACTGGAGTTACAGCTGGATGGACTTGGATCATAAGGGAGGTGATAGGAGTTATGGGGAGGAAGTCAGGTGTCAGGGAAATGGATGACTGCGAGGAAAGGGAAAGGGGGGGGGAGACAGGCAGTGCAGAGTACCCCTGTGGCTGTTCCCCTCAACAGGTCTACTGCTTTGGTTACTGCTGGGTGGGGGGGGTTATGACCTACAGGGGGTGTCATGGAGATCAGGTCTCTGGCACAGGGGCTGGATCCTTGGCTCAGAAGGGAAGGTAAGGTAAGGGAAAGAGTAGGGCTATTGTAGTTGGGGAATCACTGGTTAGGGGAGCAGATAGAAGGTTTGCTGGATGAAATCGGGGATCCCATTTGGTATGTTGCCTCTCAGGTGCCAGGGTCAGGGATGTCTCTGATTGAGTCCACAGCATTCTGGAGGGGGAGGGTGAGCAGCCAGAAGTCGTGGTCTATGTGGGGACCAATAACATTTTTAAAAGTGGAAATGAGGTCCTGAGAAGGGATTACATAGAATTAGGGAAGAAGTTGAAAAGCAGAACCTCAAAGGTGGCAATTTCGGGATTGCTCCCTGTGCCACGTGCTAGAGAGAGTAGAAATAGGAAGTTGTGGAGGATGAATGTGTGGCTCAGGAGCTGGTGCAGGGGTTTAGATTTCTGGATCATTGGGATCTCTTCTGGGGCAAGTCAGACCTGTACAAAAGGGGCGGGCTGCACTTAAACCAATATCCTGGTGGGCAGGTTTGCTAGAGCTATTGGGAAGGGTTTAAACTAGTTTGGCAGGGGGGTGGGAATCAGAATGAGAGTACAGAGAGTAGAGAGGAAGAACACCTAGATTGGAAGGAATGGAGGGAACAGAATGAAAATATAAATGAAGGAGGGAGGAAGGTAAAGGTAGTTGGTAACAAAAGGAGTATATATGGAGGTCAGTCTCTCAAGTGCATATATTTTAAAGCAAGGAGCATTGTAAGTAAGAAGGATGAGCTTAAGGCATGAATGGCCATATGGAAATACGATATTGTGGCTATCAGTGAAACTTTGTTGCAGGAAGGGCATGTTTGGCATTTAAATATTCCAGGTTTTCATTGTTTTAGGCATGTTAGAAAAGGGGGAATAAAAGGTAGAGGAATTGCATTGCTTATTAGTGAGAACATTACAGCAGTGCTGTGGCAGGATGGTTTGGTGGGATCGTCCAGCGAGGCTATTTGGGTAGAATTGAGGAATGGCAGAGGCATGAATACATTAATGGGAATGTATTATAGACCAACAAGTAGGCTGAGGGAATTAGAGGAGCAAATTTGTAAGGCGATTGCGTATATGTGTAATAAACATAAGGTGGTAGTTGTGGGTGATTTCAACTTTCCGAACATTAACTGGGACACCCATACAGTAAGGGGTCTGGATGGGGTAGAGTTTGTTACGTGTGTTCAGGAAAGTTTTCTGAATCAATACATAGAAGAACTGAGTTGAGAAGGGGCAGTACTGGATCTCCTATTAGGAAATGGGATAGGTCAGGTGACAGAGGTTTGCGCTGGAGAACAATTTGGGTCTAGTGATCACAATACTATTAGTTTTAGGTTAGTAATGGAAAAGAATAGAGATGGGCCAAAGGTTGAAATTCTTGATTGAAAGAAAGCAAATTTTGAGGGGATGAGAAAAGATTTTGAGGGTGTGGATTGGGATAAGATATTTTCAGGGCAGAATGTAGCTGATAAATGGAGGATATTCAAAGGGGAAGTTCAGAGAGTGCAAAGTTGGTATGTCCCCATAAGGATTAAAGGAGAGGTTAAAAACTGTAGGGAGTCTTGGTTTTCAAAAGATATTGGGAACTTGGTTCAGAGGAAAGGGATGTTTACAATAGGTATAAACAGCAAGGAAGAGATGAACTGCTTGAGGAATATAAGGAAAGTAAAAATAATCTTAAGAAGGAAATTAGAACGGCTAAAAGGAGATATGAAACTTCTTTGGCAGGAAAAGTAAAAATAAATCCAAAGGGGTTCTATAGGTACATTAAAAGTAAAAGAATAGTGAGGGATAAAATTGGACTCCTTGAAGATGAGGGGGGTAGGCTCTGTGAGAAGCCAGAGGAGATGGGTGAAATTTTAAATGACTTTTTTTTCTTCAGTCTTCACTAAGGAAAAGAATATTGATCCAGATGAAGTGAAGATATATGGTAGGGAGCTCATGGATAATATGAGTATTAATGAAGAGGTAGTGTTGGCTGTATTGAAAAAGATCAAGGTGGATAAATCTCCAGGTCTTGACAAAATATTCCCTAGGACCCTGAGGGAGGTTAGTAAACAAGTAGTGGGGGCATTGACAGAAATATTTTAAATGTCACTGGTCTCGGGGGAAGTGCCGGAGGACTGGAGGGTGGCTCATGTTGTTCCGCTGTTCAAAAAAGGATCCAAAAGTAGACCTGGTCATTATAGGCCTGTAAGTCTAATATCACTAGTGGGTAAATTAATGGAAAATGTTCTTGGAGATGGTATGTACAACTATTTTGAGACAGGGATTGATTTGGAGTAGTCAGCATGGTTTTATACATGGTGAATCATGTCTAACGAATCTTATAGAGTTTTTCGAGGAGGTTACTAAAAAGGATGATGAGGGGAAGGCTGTGGATGTTGTCTATTTGGACTTTAATAAGGCTTTTGATAAGGTTCCCCAAAAAATAAGAGGTTAGTAAGGAAGGTGGAAGCATGAGGTATTAATGATGAAGTTTTCTTTGGCTTGGCTTCGCGGATGAAGATTTATGGAGGGGGTAAAAAGTCCACGTCAGCTGCAGGCTCGTTTGTGGCTGACAAGTCCGATGCGGGACAGGCAGACACGATTGCAGCGGTTGCAGGGGAAAATTGGTGGGTTGGGGTTGGGTGTTGGGTTTTTCCTCCTTTGCCTTTTGTCAGTGAGGTAGGCTCTGCGGTCTTCTTCAAAGGAGGTTGCTGCCCGCCAAACTGTGAGGCGCCAAGATGCACGGTTTGAGGCGATATCAGCCCACTGGCGGTGGTCAATGTGGCAGGCACCAAGAGATTTCTTTAGGCAGTCCTTGTACCTTTTCTTTGGTGCACCTCTGTCACGGTGGCCAGTGGAGAGCTCGCCATATAACACGATCTTGGGAAGGCGATGGTCCTCCATTCTGGAGACGTGACCCATCCAGCGCAGCTGGATCTTCAGCAGCGTGGACTCGATGCTGTCGACCTCTGCCATCTCGAGTACTTCGACGTTAGGGATGTAAGCACTCCAATGGATGTTGAGGATGGAGCGGAGACAACGCTGGTGGAAGCGTTCTAGGAGCCGTAGGTGGTGCCGGTAGAGGACCCATGATTCGGAGCCGAACAGGAGTGTGGGTATGACAACGGCTCTGTATACGCTTATCTTTGTGAGGTTTTTCAGTTGGTTGTTTTTCCAGACTCTTTTGTGTAGTCTTCCAAAGGCGCTATTTGCCTTGGCGAGTCTGTTGTCTATCTCATTGTCGATCCTTGCATCATGTTCCTCAACATGATTATCCAACTGCACGAAAACCAACAAGGTCGGGTCAGATACAGCAATGAGCTCTCTGAACCCTTCTCCATTAACAATGGCGTGAAGCAAGGCTGTGTTCTGGCACCAACCCTCTTTTCAATCTTCTTCAGCATGATGCTGAACCAAGCCATGAAAGACCCCAACAATGAAGACGCTGTTTACATCCGGTACCGCACGGATGGCAGTCTCTTCAATCTGAGGCGCCTGCAAGCTCACACCAAGACACAAGAGAAACTTGTGCGTGAACTACTCTTTGCAGACGATGCCGCTTTAGTTGCCCATTCAGAGCCAGCTCTTCAGCGCTTGACGTCCTGCTTTGCGGAAACTGCCAAAATGTTTGGCCTGGAAGTCAGCCTGAAGAAAACTGAGGTCCTCCATCAGCCAGCTCCCCACCATGATTACCAGCCCCCCCACATCTCCATCGGGCACACAAAACTCAAAACGGTCAACCAGTTTACCTATCTCGGCTGCACCATTTCATCAATGATGAAGTAGTGAGATGGATTCAACAATAGTTGGATGGGAGATGCCCGAGAGTAGTGGTGAATTGGAGGCTGGTGTCGAGTGCAATGCCTCAGGGATTGGTACTGGATCCACTGCTGTTTATCACATATATTATGATCTAGATGATAGGGTGGAAAATTGGATTATTAAATTTGCAGATGATACAAAGGTTGGCAGTGTTGTAGACAGTGAGAAAGATTACCAAAGCTTGCAGGGTGATATGGGACAGTTAGAAGAGTGTGCTTTAAGATGGCAGATGTACCATAGTTGTATTTTCAAATTATCTTCCAATTTCCAGGTTGACATAATACATTTTTTTGCTACAGCTAGGGCTATCTTAACAAATCTTTTTTGTGCATCCTCCAAATCAATTCCAAATTCTTTGTTTTTTATGTTACTTAGGAGAAAGATCTCTGGATTCTTTGGTATATTGTTTTCTGTTATTTTATTTAATATCTGATTGAGATCATCCAAAAATTTTTCTACTCTCTCACATGTCCAGATTGCATGAATTGTTGTTCCCATTTCTTTTTTACATCGAAAACATCTGTCAGATACTGTTGGGTCCCATTTATTTAACTTTTGCGGTGTAATGTATAGTCTGTGTAACCAATTATATTGTATCATACGTAGCCTCGTATTTATTGTATTTATTGGAAGATCATTTGAAAATACAACTATGGTATATAGAAATGAATAAATGTATTCCATTAGAAAAAATAACATATAGTTTAAGAAATAATATTGAAATATTCGAACAAGTATGGGAGCCTTACATTAAATACAATAGCGAAAACCTACCGGGGACAAACATTACCTAAGTTGATGGAAGAAGAAGGAAAGAAAAGAATGGACTCAGTAGAATTTCTGGTGTATTTTTGTTGAATGACAACATTGTCTGACTGGTTTAATGCAACCTAGATTGTATACCTAAAATGGATGAGAGGGAGGGGGGGGGAGAAAAAGTCACTGTATATGTGTGAAAAAGAAAAAGTGTATATCATGGCTAATGTGATTTATGGTGTGAAAAATAAAAAATTTAAAAAAAAATTAAAAAAAAAGATGGCAGATGGAGTTTAATACTGATAAATGTGAGGAGCTACATTTTGGTAGGACTAATTAAAATAGGACATACATGTTAAATGGTAGACAATTGAGGAATGCAGTGGAACAAAGGAGTCATGGTACATAATTCCCTGAAAGTTGAATCACATGTGGATAGGGTGGTGAAGAAGGCATTTAGTATGTTGGCTTTCATAAATCAGGGTATAGAACACAGGATTGGGATGTTGTGTTGGAATTGTATAAGGCATTGGTGAGGCCAAATTTGGAATATTGTGTACAGTTTTGGTCGCCGAATTACAGGAAGGATATAAACAGTATAGAGAGAGTGCAGAGGAGAATTATAAGAATGTTGCCAGGGTTTCAGGGTTTGAGTTACAGCAAACAGTTGAGCAGGCTGGGTCTTTATTCTCTGGAGTGGGGGATTTGATAGAGGTATTCAAAATTATAAGGGGGATGGATAGAGTCAACATGGATAGGCTTTTTCCACTGAGAGTGGGGGAGATTCAAACAAGAGGGCATGGGTTGAGAGTAAAAGGGGAAAAGTTTAAGGGAAACATAAGGGGAAATTTCTTCACACAGAGGGTGCTGGGGGTATGGGTTGAACTTCCAGCAGTGGTGGTAGAAGTGAGATCAATGTTAATATTCAAGGATAGGTTGGATAGATATATGGACGGCAGAGGTATGGAGGGTTATGGGCCAAATGTGGGTCAGTGGGACTAGGTGGGAGATGATGTTCAGCACTGAATAGTAGAGCCATACTGGCCTGTTTCTGTGCTGTAAATGGTTATATAGTCTTCATTCCACCTTGTGACATTGACCTAGGCTGTCAACAGTTATATCTCTGATAAATTCAGAATGGCACAGTTTCTCATTCTGCATTTTCCTATCTCAAGCAATTCAAATCCACACAACTCAAGATTCCTGCTCTTTAAATTTCTCTATCAGTGCTTTTCTGTGAGAGATTTATTTATCCACTTAAACATTTATATCTTTTAATCATACTGCCAGATTGCCAGTCTTCTCCTTGGACCAGACAGCCTCCCAAAGTTGGCCAGCTTTGTCCTTCTGGAAAGCATTTCTAAGTGCAGTTTCGGTCACCAAATGAGAGGAAGGTGATAAACAAAATAGAGAGAGTGCAGAGAAGGTTCACGAGAATGTTGACAGGATGTCAGGGTTTGAGTGACAGAGAAAGGTTGAGCAGCCTGGGGCTTTTTTCTCTGGAGCGTAGAAGATTGAGGGGGGATTTGATGGAGGTGTTCAAGATTTTAAAAGGGACAGAGAGAGTCAACGTGGATAGACTTTTTTAATTAAGAGTGGGGGATATTCAAACCAGAGGCCATGGTTTGAGATTGCAGGGGGAAAATTATAAGGGGAACATGAGGGGAAATTGCTTCACGCAAAGGGTGGTTGGGATGTGGAATGAGCTTCCGGCAGAGGTGGTTGAAGCAGGGACGTTATTTACATTTAAGGAAAGACTGGATAATTACATGGAGGGGAGAGGATTGGAGGGTGGGGATTTGTTCTGGCATGGACTAGTAGGGCTAAACTGGCCTGTTCTGTGCTGTATATGGTGATATGTGATATAAGATCATTCTATACTTGAGCCATCACATCCTTAAATGCTGTCAGTTCAAACAACTTATTCACCAGAGGGTGTTGAATTTGTGGAATTCGTTGCCACAGACAGCTGTGGAGGCCAAGCCTTTGGATGAGTTGAAAGCCATTTAAATTTATTTTATTTTAAATTTAGACATACAGCACAGGAAGAGGCCCTTCCGGCCCACAACCCCATGCTGCCCAAATACCCCAATTAACCTATAATCCCCTTATGTTTTGAAAAGTGGGAGGTAACTAGAGAACCTTGAGAAAACCCACGTATACAAACTCCTTACAGACAAATTTGAACCTGAGTCGTTAGTGCTGTAATAGTGTTTCTCTAACTGCTTCGCTAACCATGCTGGTTGTTGATAGGTTCTTGATTATCAAGGGTGCCAAAGGTTATGGGGAGAAGGCAGGAGAATGAGAGGAAAAATAAATTAGCTAGGATTCGAATAGGGGAGCAGACTGGATGGGCCAAAACGCCTAATTCTGCTCCTACATCTATGGTCTTATTCTCAGATGTCCAACTTGGGTTCTAACAGAACCTCCAGCTCCAGACGTCATTGGTGCCGACCCAAATTTAAATGAAAGATCTAAAATGGTATCTGTTCTGTATTTAACAGTGTGTGACATGAAGGATCCAAATAAATGCTGCCACGTGAATGAAGATGATTCATGCCCAGAATCATCACTATTGGGCAATGTTCTAGACCCAGGCATTCTCAGCTGTTCTGACCATCATAAGATTGGAAATGGGCAACTCCAGCAAGCCAGGTTCAATTCTAACCTTTGGTTCTATCTGCAGAGATTACATGTTGTCCCTGTGGCTGCACCTGTTTCCTGCAGGTGCTATGGCCTCATCCAACATCCCAGAAATGAGCTGGTTGTAGGCTAATTGGTCCTGTAATGTCGTGGAATGGTAGGAGAAATTGGGGAGTGTTGATGGGCATGTGTGAGAGAATGGGAAAAGAAAATAAATGGGTGAATAGGATTAACAGGATTGTTCTGAGAACTGGTATAGACTTAATGGGGCTAATAGGCTCCTTCTACGTTGTAAGAATATATAAACAAGGCTAGGTCTTGCCAAGTTATAGAGTAACTACAGCTGTAGTTTGACTATGTATTTCATACTCTGGCGATATTTTGCATTCTAATTATTTCCTTGCAAATATTTTGCATTACTATTTTGCATCAAATGTACCAATACCCATCTCTGCACAACCTCTGCTATCTAATCTGAGAGTTAGATTTTTTACCACTGCAAAGTAAAATCACTCACAACTGAGAGAACATAAACAGAAGTAAGAGAGAGGGAAGGGGAGAAAAAGAGACTAAAATATTGCTGAGGGATCAAGGGTCTTGAAATGAGGGAATGGATGGCGCACGATGAGGTTTGAGGTCAAAGGGAACAAATTTAGATCGTGGAAGATAAATGGCTGATTATGACAAAGAAGTTTGGGTTTGTCGTCTCATTATACAATTCAAATTCGTTTATTATCGTCTGATTATACATAAACAACCTGAAGAAAACTGTGTCTCTCCAAACCAAGGTGCACACATAAAAGCACACAATTCACAGTACATAATCAAAATAAATGTTTCTAAATATTTGAGACTGTTCTGGTTCATAATATTCTCACAGCCTGCGGGACGAAGCTGCTACCCAACCACATTTATAAAGGGCTACTCTTCTCCCCAGCATATTTTCACTCTCGGCTGATCTGGGCCTTGGCATGGAGATGATACATAGCTGCAGCCATCCATATGGAGTGTTTTCTGCCTTGCTGAGATCCTCCCTGGGACAGCCCATACCCTGTCAGAACGTGGCCTTCATGAATGAATGAAGGCACTCAATTCAACAGCACCTGAAGGGCTGCCAGAATGTTCTTGATAATATAACAGGAGATCCCTGAGCAAGAGGTGGAATAGTCTGAGAGGTAAGTGGGGTGGAATTAAACATGGAGCAGACAGTGAACAGCCATAATGCTAGCTCAAAAATCACACTTAGTCAGTAGCTGTTTGATTGTTTAGACTTTGATTTTGTTATCCTTTGGTGGTGGTCAAGGGTCAGAATGGGTCTCCTCTTAACAATGGTTGGGATTTGATCAGGTACTATCGGACTGAAGCTGATGGACAATCTTAAACCAAATATTGATCCAAACTACACAAGAATGTAAGTCTATTATGAGATACTACATTGTAAAATCTTGAGCTGCAGGTACACTCAAAGTTCAAAGTTATTATCAGAGTACATACATGACATCACATACAACCCTGAGGTTCTTTTTCCTGTGGTGTTTTTCATGAAATCAATCCAGGTGTGTTTCATGGAATCATTCTCTATTTCTTGAGGAAAAATAAATTTAAGTAGAAATGAATTGATGGCCCTTGTTAAATTTAGGTGTGGTCACTGCTGCTTTCCAGTAAATATAGTGGTCAATGTTTTAATCTCTACATAATCTATTTACCAAAGTAAAAACACAAAATGGTGGAGATATTTAGCAGAGACTAATACAAGTAGAAAATGTTAGAAATGCTCATTAATTCAGAGAGCATCTATAGAAAAATAGAGTTAAACTTTCAGATCTTTCCAACCTGAAACATTAACTCTGTACCATTTTCCGCAGATGCTGCCCGATCTGCCTTTTATGTCCTAATTGTGGGTTTGCAGAATCTGCAGCATTTTTAGTTTTCATTTTCTGTGGAGATAGAAACAAGTTTACAATTTCAGGTCAATGACCTCCCTTTGGAACAAGGCAAAGTTAGAAATGGAACGTGCAAGTTTGCAGAAAAGGAGAAGGGGTGAGAGAAGAAGGGGAATGTCGGTGAATGTTGGAGCCCAAGAGAGGCTAAGGTGGACCTAACTGAGAAATGACGGTGACATCCTGTTAATTGCAGCTGATTTATCTGCGGAAGGAATAACAAGAAGATAAGCCAAAGTAGAGGAAAGATAAGAAAATGCTGGGAATATATGTTATGAAACACCAAAAGTGCTAAAAGTTGCAAATAAGAGAGAATGTTTGAAATATGCAGCATGTCAGAAAATATCTAGGGTTACAGAAACAGGTTTTCTATATTTTGGCGTATAAGTCGAACTTCAGATAAGTCTGGTCCCCATTTTCTGCCTCATTTTTATGGTTTTATCATATATCAGGTGAATAAATCAACTCCCAAAAAATAAGCAAGCAAATGATTACAATAACAGTAAAATAAAATACTTTTGCTTCTGGCCGGGAAGTTGCCAAATGGAGATGGGTCCAAGTCTTAAGCATTGCCTACAGCCAGATACATTGACGGCAACTCCATTCTCAACATTGGGTGCGGTGCCATCTGCATCAAAGAGCTCACCTCACTGCCCAAGTGTGCTCGGCACAGGAACCACGGCTACATATTGGTTTAGGCAGGAGTGGGGATCTCGGCCTCCCGGGCAGGAGCAAAAACCTCAGTCTCCTGGGCAAGAGCAGCGACCTCAGGCTTTACAATTGTAAATTGTCTGGGTTGGTTATGGTGGCAGTGGGGAGGTGTCGGGGAGTGGCGGGGCCAGCGGTGGGGAGGTTCGGATCGTCTTATACGCTGAATCTACGGCGAGTATTTTTTTAGTTGAATTTAAGTTCTCAATTTTGTTTCTGCTGTTTAAGTCAACCCCTGATTTTTGAGGGTTTCAAGACTTAACTTATACACTGAAATATACGGTAGTGAGAAGTGGTGTTGTGTTACATGCTTGTGATCTTTCACCTGTACTTAATTAAAGGATGAAAATTCATTGGGACACTTTAGTGAATATCTCCGTGCTTCTTTGCAATGGTATCATAAGATTATTTTTTATATTGATCTTATGAAGCAGAATGCCTCGTCTGCTTTAATTTAGATTTAACAGGAACCTGACATTTTTCACAAAAGTGGTGGTGTATGAAATGGTCTACCACAGGAGGGTGTTGAGGCAGGTACTATTGCCATGTTTAAGAAAGAGTTGGAGAGGAATACTGTATAGGATAGAATTAGAGGGATTATGGGCCAAACACAGGCAGATAGGACTAGTGTGGATTGGACATTTTGGTCAGAATGGCCAAGTTGAGCTGAAGGGCCTGTTTCCACACTGTGTGACTCCATAATTTCCCAGGCAATGCAACACTTTGCTATGACAGGCAGGAATTTGGTGCTGACACCCACACCAGACCCACTGCACTTCACCAACACAAATCACAACCTTCAGGGCATGGTCTTTGGCCTCTCAAGAAAGAAGTCTGTTTATGGAAAATTAAAAGATAAAGCAGATCATTTAAAAGGAAAATTGATAAACTTTTTTTTCCCCCTGGTCTGCTTGCAGCAAGATCCAGGAGGTTTTTCCCTAGTGGATAGCATGAAAGAGTTGGGCTGAAGGGCCAGTTTCTCTGCTGTCCAACGATGACTTTTGCACAGACCTAGGGAACAGTGAGTACCTTGGTTCTCCCCAATTTCTGGAAAACTATTTTATTGGGTTTGCAAACACTTCTAGATGATCGCCTGCTTTAAGACTTTGAGAGAATTTCCGATTCATCATTTTCTCAGTGGTAAGGTGGGTTCCTGTTGTTTTATAAGTACAACAAATCATTAGTAGAGTTGATATTCAGTCCAATATTTAATGACCAGAAAGTAGGCTGATTTTAAAAAAAATCATTTAAAATTTGGTTTGATGGAAGCTAATCTCAGGGGAAACAATAATGAAAACTTTAGCAGCTGAACGACAGTATTAGTCTCAATACTATGGATTCTATTTGAAAAATGAGATTAAAGGAACAACAAACTGTGGTAAATACTTGGAATGTAAATGAATTACTCCAAGATATGTTCCATGTGTTCAGTTTTTATTTATCTCATCCACTTGTTTTGAAAATGACAGAACCAAAAAGGCGCCTGTCCCTTTGAGAGTGAGGTCAAGAGAATAATATTTGGTAATGTCAGCCAATTGGATCCTCGCCGATGAAGTCCATGCCCAATATTGCCTTTGTACTAGTCCTGTCCGAGACACATCAATGCCCATTTTCAGCTATTTCTGTTTCCCATTTCCACTCCAGCCTCCAGCTCACCACATGAAAAACTAAACAGGGACTAAGTTTTTTTTTTAAGTTGGGGAATGAAAAACCTAGTAATAGACCCTTCTTGATGGCCATCTCTGGCTCAAATTCTTGGCTTTGGAGCAGGAGGCAATGAGTTCATGTCACCAGAGGCTTGAGGATATAATCAGGATTGACATTTGGTGCATCACTGGCAGGTGAGGTAATAACTTTTGTTTGGACTCCTGCTGATATTTTTCCATACCTAAATGAAGGGCTCTAGCCCGAAACGTCGGTTATGCATTTTTAACTTTGCTATATAAAGGACAGTGAGTTTCTCCAGCTTTGGACAACTACAGTGTTTGCAGATTTTCGTGTTTTACTTTTTGAGGCATCTGGGACTGTTCTCATTGGAATTTGGAAGAATGAGAGGGGATCTTATAGAAATGTATAAAATTATGAAAGGCATAGATAAGATAGAAGTAGGCAAGATGTTTCCATTGGTGGGGGAGACTAGAACTAGAAGGCATAGCCTCAAGATTCAGGGTAGTAGACTTAGGAAGGAGACGAGGAGGAACTGCTTTTCCTGGAGGGTGGCGAATCTGTGGAATTTGCTGTCCATTGAGGTTGTGGAGGCAACCTCGGTGAATATATTTAAGACAAGGTTGGATAGATCTATTTTTACAAAGTAGGGGAATTAAGGGATATGGGGAAAAGGCAGGGACGTGGAGATGAGCTGGTCATCAGATCAGCCATGATTTGATTGAATGGTGGAGCAGGCTCGACGGGCCGATTGGCCTCCTCTTACTCCTACTTCTAATGTCTTATGTGACAACCACTTGTGATTCAACCAGCATGACTAAAACAAATATCTGAGCATTAATATTGCGCTGCTTCTGGGATCTTGAGATACGCACATACTGATCCAACTACAATACCATGACTAGATGTTGATTGGCTGCGATGTTATGAGGTTGTGAAAGCCAGTATGTAAATATAGTTCTTTGCCTTTCACTTGCACTGATGAGATAGTGCATTTGCCTCACACTCGAATGACCTGGGTTCAATCACGGCCTCTGATGCTGCCTGTGTGGACCTTGCACATTCTCCCTGTGACTACAGGAGCTCTGGTATCCGCTCATATCTTAATGATGTGTTGATGGGCAGATTAAATGGATGCACTAAATCACCCTTATAGTAGTTGGGTACTGCAACAATAAGAGGGAATTTTAATGGGCATGTCAGAGAATAAACTCCAGAGGAATAAATGGGTATGGGATTGCTCTGAGAGCCTGCATAATGATCCCCTTTATATCTCCATTAGTGCCACCTTTTCAACAGGAAATCTTTACTTTAAGCAGATTTTTCTACTCTTTATAATCATATGCATAGTGCATTGCAGAATTAACAACATATGTTTGAATTTGGAATAGATCCCTTGCCTGGCCTGAATGGTGTTGATGGTGGTCTGATCACTGTTTGAGTATAAAGCAAACTTCAAGTGCCATCCATTGAAGCAATCTATGTGAGATGCTGCTTAACAAGAAGGCGGCCATAATCATAAAGACACCCCCCCACCACCACCCCCCCCCCCGCCCCCGCCGCATCATCCTGGTCACAACCTCTTCTCCCTGCTACCTTGAGTACAAAGGTGCAGAAACGTGAAATCCAGCACCTCTAGGTTCAAGAACAGTTTTTATCCAACTGCTATCAAGTTCTTGAGCCTCCCCACACAACTGTAATGCTAAACATAACCTAGTCTAGGATCCCCAAGATATTGAGGCATCGTATTTTTTCCCATGTCCTCTGATAGTTGAATATTTCGCCCATCTCTCCATTAATATTTATAATTTCTTTTACTGTCCTGGCATATTGTGGTAATTTAATGTACACTACTGTGGTTGGTGTATCTATGTACATGTTTGGCTGCAACAAGTAAGAATTTTGGTGCATCTGTACAGTGTACAGTAAATAATTTACTACATAACAGTAAACTCTCATTACACAATAATCCAAAGGATGAGCAATTTTTAAAAAATACCATGATACTTGATATACTGACACGTGTTTAAGATGGAATACAAACCAGAGGTAGGTGGAAAGGTTAATGTATGACGAGGCTTTGCTCTTTGGTATCTTGAAGTGAGAGGCAGCTTTGGGAGGTTTTCTTTGTTTTAATTCAAGGAATTTTGAACTGCTGAGTAGTTAACCTTCCAAGCGTTGGCGTGTGAGAAAAGATATCGGTTGTTCATTAAAGTGGGGCAAGTTTCAACAGCACAGCCCTGTTGAAGATAATACCAGAAGGAGAGTTCAGTGATTTAGTATTTGCAACAATGACACCCTGAACTGTAATTGGCAGGTTTTCTGTTGTATGCAAAGTAGATGGAAGCATATGTACATTCAATGTAAAGAACAAGGCTCAACTTGGCCTTTGGTGGTTCAACAGCTTTCCGGGCAATTTCTCTCTTTAGTTCCATCTTTACGTATTGTAAAAGTAAAGAACTTAAAATGACAGGACTGTCAGCTTATAATTATACCTGATCATGGAGCTGAAAGCCTCTGGAGTTCCTTCAATTCCTTTCGGGTTGCACATGCCTTCAAACCAGCCAATGACCACAACAACCACAGATGAGCCTCTGGCGTTTGAACAGATATAATCATGAAAGAAGGCAGAAGCCTCAACAAGCCATTGATCCTTTTAAAGTTTAGAATCAGAAAAGCAGGCTTTCCAAGTTTGTGGTTTGATCTGTTTCAGAGAAATCTTCAGTTTGAGGCATGCGGCAGATTTCTGATGTGTGCTGAGTGATGGAAAGTGCTTGTGCTGCTATGGTTATTATTCCAGGTGTGGAGAAAACCGCAGAAATAATGGCAATAAATGAAAGTTGTACGTGGTGTCTACCAATTTGGGTGGCACGTTTAGCTTAGCAGTTAGTGGGACGCCACTGCAGTGCCACCGACCCAGGTTCAATGCCAGCGGTGTCTGTAAGGAGTCTGTACATTCTCCCCGTATCTGCATGGATCTTCCCCAGGTGCTCTGGTTTCCTCCGGCCTCCCAAAGTTAATGTGTTTGTAGGTTAATTGTTGTAATCGGGAAGCACGAGTTTAAATTGGCTTCTACCGTGCTGCAAATAAAATTAACCCTTGAATGCACTGGGATTAGCTTTGGTTTATTATGTCTGACACCTCAGTGGTTCAGTAGGTTCACACTCACCCCAGGCTTCCAAGATAAAGTACCTTGTACAGGTTGCAAGGGCAAGATGAAAGTACTTGGTTTCCTCACCATGAGGCCCTGTGCACCAGGAGGATCATCTGGGACAGATTGTGGGAGAGAACAAGGTCTACCAACTAAAAAGGTGAGAAAGGTTTGACAACTGGCTAAACCAAACCCCCAAATTAGAAAGAACTGACTTACATTCAAAAATATTCTTTCTTTTTCAAATCTTTTTTTTATTGGCACAATGAAGAAAAGGGAACAAAACTGAAAATACAATTTCACGTGTGTGTGTGTGTGTGTGTGTGTGTGTGTAATATATATATAAAGATACAACTTCAAACATTATAAAATAGGTCCATCCTCCTCTGCACTGGGTGAAGACAGTAAAGATATATAAAAAAAAATATTTTTATATATATATATATCTACACACACACAAAACCTAACCTAAACTAACCAAAAAAAAAACATCTGAGCAGCTTATCCTGAGGGTTACATATATTTTGTAGCTTTTGATTCATACTGTGAATCAAAGAATAAAGGTAAGACTATATTTCAGCTGGAAAAGTGAGAACATTTAATCACATTTTTTAAAATTACATCAAAGGAAAATAAGACATAAAAGGTCGCAATGTATATTCAAATACATGGTAACATTCAAAAATATTGAGTCTATTATCACTGAAAGTTTTTTAAAAGCATGAACACTTTAAAACTTCCAAAAGCACATGTAATTATATTCATTGATTTTGAAAGATCAAATCGAACTAACTTTGACCTGAATACCTCTTTGCCACCTCCTGTCATCTTTCTGGTTCAAACTGGCATAGGATGTCCATGACTTTGTGGGAATAAGTATGTTGTGGGATTCCACAACATACAGGGAGTGTTGCAGAAACAGGAGTGACTTCAGTTGCTAGAATCTAGAGCAGCACATGATCCTTCTTCGGAACTTAGCGGGTTGAGCAGCATCCATGTGAGAGCCAGCAGACATGGCAAAGGGTTCCAGCCTGCGACATCAACAGTTCTCTTTTCCTCTCACAGATGCTGCTTGACCCGCTCACTTCCTCTGGCATATTGTGTGCTGATGTAGGGAATGTTTCCATGAGCAGTCCAGTGCCTGAGTACAATGCAGAGGCAAATAATGGTACATCGGTAACAGCCAATTCAGGAATTCTTGTTTGTGTTTTCATGGCTGGACATCCCAAAGTTTCAGGTCATTTACTTGCACTTTCACTGACATTCCCTGCAAAATCAAGGCAATGATTTAACTAGGTATTAACGTGCTGTTTCTTTGTCATTGTTCACTCTGCAATGCACACAGGTGGTGGAATTACTGTGTGACCTGCTGAGTTTCTTCAGCATCTTTGTCTTGGTAGCACTCCTCTTTTGATACCTTGACTCAGCATGATGTAGTTTTACATCCTTCTTCACGGACTGAAACTGGAATCCTCCTGGTGTCTTTGGTTCAGTATCACAGTGCCAGTGGGCTGCTGAGCAACAAGACCTTTGGGCCCGTCTTCCAGTGAAATTGAATGGCAAAATGATAACCTATCAAAGATCATGAAAGAAGTAACGTGATCAGAAGGAAAATACTATATTCTTGCCACACCTCTTCAGCTGATGATAGCTTGGATATGATAATTGTACCCACTTCAAAGATGAAAGACACTGCATAAAGTGATGTTAGATGAATTCATCCTCACACATCCAGCAGTCTGGGTTCAATCTTGACCTTAGGTGCTGCCTGTGTGGAGTTTGCACATTCCCCTTATGTCTGCATGGGTTTCTCCTGGGTGCTCGTGATTCCTTCCACTTCTCAAACACGTGCAGGCTAATTGGCTGCTGTAAGGTATCTCTTGTACAGAGGTGGGTGGTAGAATCTACGGGGAGAGTTGGTAGAATGTGGGGAGAATACTTTACATGAAGGAAAATATTCAGCAGGAAACAGAATTCTTCTGTGAGGTGGCATTGGATCAGTTGGTTGAAATATACCCTGTACATGTGTACAGATTGATTGTTTCAAAGAGACTGAAGTATTTCAAACAATTGCAACTCTCTACATTAAGGCACACCACCCCCCCCCCCCCCATATGCCTAGATAATTGAATGAATGCCCTGTGTGAAACTTGAGCATTTTAGAAAGGAGGCAACCCTTGTAAAGTCCTAATTACTTCTTCTCCATCGATAATAGCATTCTTGTAGCTGAAAGTTCCAATTGCAAAAAAAAAATAGTGTCTAAGAATTCAAAATAAATGCAAATTTGTATTTACAATGTCATTTTATTGTTTTCCTTAGATCTCGTAGAATTCCTGCACAAAACAGCTCTGAGAATTGCAACCAGCCATCCCCATCTGAACCCTGGGTCATCACCTACAAACCTTCAACCATTCTGTTCTTTAAGAAAAAGCTGAAGGATCAGCATGGAGATCGAAGTCCACTTGTGGGTGACTAACCGACTGCTGTCACAGAGACCAAGAAGAACCACCACCACTAGTCCTTGACATGAATGCTCCTTTAACTTACCTTTCAGTTGCAACATCCAGCACTTTGATACCTCAGCAGAAAGGTGACCTTTTGCTCACTGACTTAAGCACTTCACAACAGGCCACACATTACTGCATGTCCATTTGAAATCCATCAGGCCAGTTGGCTAGCATTTCCAAAACAAGTGTCCATAAAAATCCAAGAGTTTGACTACTTTGGTACAAGGTGTTCTTAAAGTTCAACAGGAAGAAGGTTGTCAGTCAGGATGGCATCATTCATTATTTGCCCTATTAGTTCCTTGTGATGGACATTCACCTCTCAGAATCCTGGAAACTGAAGTTGATTGGATTACCTTCTCTCAAGGACATCTTTGCAGATGCCATTTCTGTTAAATCCATGTCAAGACTATTCAGTGCTTTTAGCTATACTTGTCTGCACTATATAGCTGAACTCTACGGGTGATTTCTTGACAGTTGCAGAAGATTAAAATCTTTTCACACCAAACCTGCTCTTAAAAATTGAAGTTAACCTACAATCTAGTTGTGGAGGGAAAGTCTGTGCATGTTCTGATTGAGAAAACCATTGTAAAAGCCGTAGACATTGGTCAGCCCATGTTAGTCTCTGAAGTCTTTCATGTGTCACAGGTTGATGGCTGTGATAAAGAAAGAATCATGAAAGGGATCCAGGAAGATGCTCATCTCTATAAATCCGGAACATCAATCCATGAGGAATGAAAATATCAGAGATGGGCTTTGTGAAAAAATAGTTCACAGTTGGCTGAGTGAGCAGGTGATGGATCCGTTTTGTTGGATTTCCCACAATAGGACCAAACTGAAACCCTAAACAAGCCCCTCCTGCCTTTTTTTTTAAAAAACTCAAATCCAAACCAAGGAGGGCTGTGTGTTGATTAGGTCTATAGTAATTATTTATTTTTCCTCTGCTGTCTCACTGGCAAATACTTCGCCTTGTGCCACTGCCTGCTCCCAGCTCTCAATCAGCTCCTAAGAGTGTATGGATTTACTAGTGTAACAGGTTTGTATAGGGCGTAGAGGAAGAGATGACTCATGGAATTGTTTTCCAGGATTAATTCACTCCCTTTAAAAGACAAAATAATACAACCATCATTGTCTTCTGGGGTTTCTTCCTTTTTTTTAACCCCTGCTCCCTTAGTATTCGACTCTATGTACATGGTATTAGTTGAGACCTTTTAAGATTTTCCCAGGAAAAATATTTTGCATTTTAAAGTACTTTCAAACTATTGAAAAAGAACTATATTTACAAGATGAAAACAGTGAAAACCGGTAGGCAAGTTAAAAAATTGCATAGAAAAATTAACTTGCCAGAATCATACATTTAACAAGGAAATTCTGAAACAGTAGAAGACAAAATAATACAACCATCATTGTCTTCTGGGGTTTCTTCCTTTTTTTTAACCCCTTTGCTCCTAAGCATGCAAAATAACCGAATTTACACTGCGAAATCTCAACAAAGCTACATTGATCATATGACCAGCACGTGGTAATGGAGTCAAAACACCAGTAAGATTTTTAAAAATCCTTAAAACTTACATTAATGATTAAAAAAATATAAAACCAACTGTAGATCATAATAATATTAGTAATGAACAATGTCATTAAGATTGATGACATAGCCAATTCATTTTCCAAGGAAAACATTTTAAATAGTCCAGTAGCAATTTCTCCCCCCACTTATCCTTAGTAAGGCAACAGCAGGGTGAGAGAATGGGAAGGGAGGGCTTAGGAGGTGCACAAGAGATGTGCACTGCCAAACTCATTCCCACCAGAAACATTATTAAAATGACAATAAATACTAGTAACTCATTGAGATAAAATTCACAAATATAGAAATTATTAAAACCCATTTGAACTCTGTTACACCAGGAGCATTGTTAGGGACTGGGGTTGACTTTCTGTTGGAAATTTTTTTACTGTTGTTCAGTACCTGTTCCATTTATTCCCTCAGAGATTGTGAACTCTCTCCACACTGAATATTGATGGAAAATCTACACCTTTATTTCTATCTCTCTCTCTCTCTCTCTCTCTCTCTCTCTCTCTTCCCCCCCCCCACCTCTCTTTCTCTCTCTTTCTCAAAGCACTTATATAAACTAAACTAGTGAGGCAGAAAAAGGCATTGAATTGAATTGCGCTGATTGAAAACATCAATAAATCAGGCAGAGGATCTGTAGCTCAGGGAGGTGTTTGTACTTAGGCATCCTAAAGACTATCTGTCGAAGATTATCCTTGAGTGCAGCACAAATGTTGGGAGAGATCCTACACCTCTTCAGATATGATGATTTCAAACTGAAATAAATACTTTCCCATATGATATTGGAACTGTTCATAAACTCTCTGTCTCCAGGCCGTTGTGCAGAACCATATTGTGGCAGAGTGGGTGCTGAATTGTCAGGACACAAGTATCGAGACCTTGTTTGAATTAAGAAGCCTGATGCTGTTTTGAAATTAGGCCTGGCCCCTCATTAGCATTCTTTGGACAACAGTTTCTGTGCCTTCTCCACTATAGGGACATGGATGTGGCAGAGCCCCAAGGTTAACAGGGAGGAGATATGCACCCACTCCCCTGATTTTAGCTCCATGAAAATTGCCTTGAAAATTTTTGTTAAAGCACATATCATTTGGTAGCATGTTTAAGCCTACTTTATACACAGGATATTAATTCCTCAATATTGACCTTTGCTGTGAAAGACAAAGGACATAGAAGTAGATATTGGATGTATCCACTCTTAAGCCCTCACTGAGGTAATGATTAACACTCACATTCTTTATCCAATCCCTATAATCTTTGATTTTCTTAAAGTCTAAAAAATGTTCTCACTTGGTGCATTCAATGTCCGAGCAACCACTGATGTGTGGATCACTTAAAATTCTGAGTAAAGAAATGTCTCCACTCCCCATTTCCTCCCTAAACAACACCCCTCCTTCTGAAATCCCCAGCAAGAGGAAGCAGTTTCCCAGCATCTATCCTTCCAGAAATATATCTTGCAATGAGGTGTCCTTTCCTTCTTCTTGATTCCCAAGAGGATAAGTCTACTTGACTCATTTGCACTTGTTTTATGTTTGTCAAGAAGCACATGCAATCCTCCCCCTCAGGTCAATATCTCCTATTCTTCTCCAGCAACTGATTAAGAATCCAAGGTTTAGATTAATTTTCCCCAAATGAAATCCTGAATGGAATTTCAGTGAGAGTGTGGTGCAATACGGTTGGTGGAGAATGCTGCTTGCTTTAGGATACACCAGAATAGCACCTGAATGGAGACAGAATGGCGTCTCCTCACATCTGAGGTAAATGACAGTGTTTGGAGCCCTAGGCTAGTCATGCATGAAATTACAGCCTGCCAGACATTAAAGATAGACCAAAGCTAATAAACCTCAGGCTAAATAACTCAGATATCTGCTCCAAACAGTCAGCCTTTTCAATACATCAAAGGCGAAAGCAAATGTTGCGAGTTAATAAAAAAAACTCTCCCTTTTGTTATATACATATTGTGACAAGAGTAAGATAAATATTGTTTTTAAGCCAAAGTGACATTAATCGTAACTATACACTGAAGTTGAGCAACATTTAAAAAATTATGAGAAAAATTGGTATATATTTGCAGTTGGTGATATTTTTTAGACACCATTTAATCAGACTTTATTAATGATAGCACATTGTGCCAGAACTGAACGGCAAGGTCCCAGATGTCCCTTTGTTGTTCTTTGGGTTGTCAGGGATTTTTTTTTGAGGAGCCCTGGTTTACCAAGATGAAACACAGTGGGGAAGTGAAACAATATCCACCTTAGGTGATAAATGTGAAATATGTCCAACAATAGGTATGAAAAACACATCAAAAATGTAAACAAGAATAGAGCTTCCTTAGTAACTCCAGTGCCAGAGGTGTGTATGGTGCTGTGTAAGTCAATATAGATTGTTAGTCCAAAACAAGAAGTAAATTTAAAGAAATGGAACACTAAAATTGGGCTGAGAATGAATCATATGAATGTGCAGAACCAGAAGATACATGGTCTGAATCCTTTGACATCCCTTTCTCATTTACTTCCTGAATTAGGCTTGACACTTACAAAATGAATGACCGCTCTTATTGTCAAACAAGAAAGTCTGCAGTTGCTAGGGTTGAGTGCAATACACAGGTCTAAAACATTGGTTACTCTTTACTTCCTGTAGATGCTGTGGGACCTAATGAGTTTCTCCAGCACGTCTATTTCCATCATTAGAACCATAGAACCATGAAACTTTACAGCAAAGAAAACAGGCCCTTCATCCCTTCTGGTTTGTGCCAAACTATTATTCTACTTAGTTCCACTGACCTGCACCCAGTCCATCACCTTCCATATCCTTCCCATTCATGTACCTGTCCAAATTTTTCATAAATGTTAAAATTGAGCTTCAGCTGGCAGCTTGTTTCACACTCACACCACTCTCTGAAAAAGTTCCCCCAAAACTTTTCCCCTTTCACCCTTAACCCATGTTCTCTGGTCTCACCTAACCTCAGTGGGAAAAGCCTACCTACATTTACTTTATCTATACCCCCTCATAATTTTGTATATCAAATTTCCCCTCATCTTTCTATGCTCCAGGGAATAAAGTCCTTATCTGTTAAGTTCATTGTCAAATTTAGTTTTAGTTTTTGGAAGCTTTTTATGGCTAAGTTATCATGAACGTACATGGTGCACCCTGTGTGGTGTTCCCAAAAGCATATTTCTTTGGAGTGGCCTGGAAGCAATAGTGGGGCTCCCAAATTACAGCATAGGACTTAGAGTGCTGGCCGTGGGTTCCAGACTGAAGTTACATATTAATTAAATAATACATTTCAAAGATTGTATTTCTGCAAGAGTTTTTAATTACTTTTAGTGGTTTAAGGGCTACATGGATTTTTAAACTTCTGATAATGAATGAGTCTGCATACTTGGCATGTTCTTACATGCACAGCTTGCTCTTTCTTCTGCCCAAGCATCTTTAATTAGGGTAATTGAGCAGAAATAATTAAAGTAGAAAAAGGTCTTATCTCTTGCTTTCAGGGAGTTGTCTTTTTTCAGATTTTTTTTGTTAACATTAATGTCGAGTATATTGGAAAGGGATGGGTGGGACTTGGATTTGTTAGAGCAAATTCCTCGTCTTTAACAAGAACAAGATGATGAATTTCTATTGATTGGACTGCAGTTAGGGACGGTGATTGCTCATGTTATTTTTCATTTGAAATTGATGCCCCTGATCTTCACAGTGTTGCTTTCCTTGGGATTTTCTCCCTTTGGTTACGAGGTTGCCATTGCCAGGGCCCCAGGCTTCTCCAGTTTAGCTGTCATTAAATGAATATTGCGGGATTGATGTGGTCAAGTGGATTGCAGTCCAATACAGTTGTTAGGGGGAATTCCAGGTTTACGTCTGACCGAGAGGCTTCTGACTGGTCTGCACGGTCATGAGGCATTTCCAGTTCACAGGCACTGAGGAGGCTTTTGAGTTGGTGGCTGTCAATTTCAGAGGTGAGCAATGATATGTCAAACCATTGTGTCACTTCTAATCAGAGATTGTGCTTTACATTTATCTAACACTGAGTAGAAATTTTCCATTACCCACGTACATGGCCTTGTTGCTGGTATGACACTGAAGGAAGGATATTTGATGTTCTTGAATTGAGATTTAGATCCTTGACACTTGTCAGAACCTTTGGACTAAATAGCTAAAGTGAAACTGATGTGGAGCTGCAGGAAATGGTCAGGCACAGTTGCACAGCTGGCAGAGCCACTGCCCCACAGTTCCAATGACCTGACCCTGGCACTGAGTTTGCATGTTCACCTTTTGACCATGCGGGTAATCCCCTCGATGCTCTGGTTTGCAAAGATGTGTGAGGTAGTAGGTTAATGGGCCAATGTAAATTTGCCCACTTGTGGGTGGGTGATCGAATCTGGGACAAGGTGGGAGCTGATGGGAAAGTAGGGAGAGCAGTTTACAGGGAAAATTAGCAGGGAAATGGAATTGCTCCATAAACTGGCTTAGATTCAATGGCTGAATGGTCTCCCAGGTCATAAGAAACATGAACATTAAGTGGAAATGCTGAGCAGGTTAGATAGTCTCTGTTGGGAGAAGAAAATAGAATTAATGTTGCACATCTATGAGCAGGAAAAATAGAATTAATGTTCCGCATCTATGAACAAGAAATCCTGTATCAGAAGTAAATGCCAATAATCTGGTAGGCGTTGGTAATGGAGTGTCCAGACTATTGGAGGTAACTCCTACTCATGTCTAAACACACTTCTCTTTCACTTTTTCACAGTAGTATAGTAAAGTTTCAAGCGAGTCCAGTGAGCTTAAATGGAGCAGGAGATATACAATGAGCTCAGGACCCTGCAAACCTATTCATTCTCCTGGCCCCAACTGCCCTC
This sequence comes from Narcine bancroftii, assembly GCF_036971445.1. Classification (NCBI taxonomy): domain Eukaryota; kingdom Metazoa; phylum Chordata; class Chondrichthyes; order Torpediniformes; family Narcinidae; genus Narcine; species Narcine bancroftii. The sequence goes on along the minus strand of NC_091472.1, from coordinate 169,361,684 downwards.
TTGCTCCCTGCCCTGGCTTCTCACAATGCCTGCATTCAGCTTTACTGTGATTAGATGTTGAACTGATGTTAGAAAAGCTAGGGTTGTTGTCTTGAGTGCAATGAAGGTTGAAAAGAGAGATGATCGTGACTGGCTGATACCAGGTCACAAGAAGGAAGATGCCTACTTTCTAGATGGTTCATGAACTGGGACACATATTTAAACTTCTGGGCCATAGATGCAGAAGAATGAAGGGAAAATGTTTTTATATTGTCAGAATCAAAAACTCATTGCCTTAAGGATGTGGAAAAAAAATCAATCAGAGCTCTTAAGAGGGAATCCAATATGCATTGGAAAGAATACAATTTGGGGTGCTATGGACAAAAAGTGTGGAGGGGATGACACTTAATTATTTTATGAGGAGACAACATGCATTCCATGGACCAAGTGGACTTTTTCATGTCATAAAATTCTATAAGTGATCAATACTGTAAAATCTAGTGTGTAATACACTCTTACTAGGCATTGTTTAGATCATATTGGTATTCGAGCTATATTGCATTGCAAAAGCCAGTTTTGCAAAATTGGTATCCAATAGCGATTCATAGACTGGATTTTCATGTGGCCATTTCAGATTGCAAGGTAGAAGCTTTATTTGCATTAGTTAATCATTTTATCAATTTGTTGCTATAATGCTTGTTTCAACTTTTCTGAGGACAGATCCCTCGAGTTGCCTTAAGGTTTGTTTTCTGAATTTCAGTGGGCATTGGTTGCATCTTATGTTCATCACAAATCAGCTATGTGTTTTGCATAATGTGTGATCAAACTCAGATTATCCCTTAACTTCTGTTTGAGCAGGATTGTCTATAAAGATTCTATATGTTGAACCACTGTTATGGGTTGATTAGTGTTGTCAGATTGACTGCCAGATGGCTGTATTTTCTGTGTACATTTTTTGGAGCCTTTAATCCAATTAATGCAGGAGCTCACTTTTCATTAAAGTGCCCTTGGCTATTTTGGGGAAGGCAAACAATAATACCTGTCAAAGTTACCATTAATCCTGAACAAAATAGACAGTAAACAAAGGTGGGCTTTCTGCTACCATTGTAAAGCTAAACAATTTCAAGGCGAAAGACGGTTGGGGGTGTGGGGTGAGGGGGGGGGGGGGGGGCGCCATGGTATTTAGAACCAATCCTTGAATTCAGGAGAAGATTGCATTCTCTGTTGTGCTGGGAATCATTGGTGGGTGTAGCACTGAACTTTCATTGGTATTGTTGGCAAAGCTTGAAATAAGCAAAATCAAAGGTTCAGGGGAAAGAATTCCTTTCTCAGAACATAGGAAAAGGGAGCTAAACTTTTTCCTTGATGGGCATTTCCCGATATGTTAATATAAATCGTTCACAGAAGTGCCAGGTGCCGATCCTGGTAACATTGTGTATAAATATTAGACACGCTATCAAATATTAAGAGAATATAATGAGATTGTGAGATAAGTCTTTCCTTGAAAAAGGTAACAAAATGTGGAATTTATTTTATTAAGAAATGAGTTTTTGGATAAGTAAATATTTCTAATGCATTTAGAAACTGAATTTTATCTTCATTTACACTTGGTCATGCTTTGGAAGAAGAGACAAAAATATCTTGTGTAAAGCTCTAATTTGTGGGGGAAGTTCTTAAGCTACTTTCATGTCTCATTTTCCATTAAGGAAGTGGAATTATATATGAAGATATTATAAGCAATAATTTGTACAGTAAATTATTCTGTTTTTTCTATATGTATGGGATGTCAATATTTACAACTTAAATTATGAAGAGTACTGTAGTTTATTAAATGTGTTTTAATAAATTTGCATGTCTTAAAGTATAATGTGCAATTTCTATGCCTAGTTTTCCTTTCCTTTACAACTTCAGTAAATAAAATGGCACGTCACTCAGTCTTTTCTTTAAGCATGAACATGTCGACATGAAAAAGTTTTTGTTCCACAGTGAATGGTCAATAATGCATAGTTAATATTGAAGGCAGATTACTGTGTTCAGCGGGGATCTGGATGTACATCTGGCAGGAATCAATTTGCTGTAGGGAGAGGGCTGGCAAGTGGGATTGACTGGATTCCTCTTAGAGAAAAGGACTTGATGGGCCAAATAGTTGCATCTGTGCTATTTTCATTCTTTATTCTTCTGTGAATCCTCTCACAGCAAATATCAAGGTTTGATTAAAATGGTTGCGCGCAAAATCATAGAGCTGTGTGCGTTTTTTGGTTCGTGTGTCCTTTATTATTTCTGTGCCAGTCCCATTTTTATGTTTGATTTCTCGCTTTTCCAGTCACTATTTTCCAGTTAGTACAGTGAGGTACATGGTGGGAAAATGACCAAAGAGGAACTGTTTTAAAAAAAATATATGGAATGACCATTCCTGAAGGAGCAATAACACGATGAATTACTCAAAAATATTTTTTTGAAGCTAATGGAAGATCTAACTTATTTTTAAAATTTTAATGATACAGCACATTAGAAGGCCCTTCCAACCCAAGAAACCCATGCTACCCCATTAAACTCAATTAATCTACCAATCCCGTAAGTTTTAAAAGGTTGAAGGAAACCTGAACACCCATGCAGGTCACTGGGAGAGCATACAATCTCCTTACGGACAGCACTAAATTTGAACTTGGGTCACTGGCTATGGTGACCTTGCCACCCTGGTTTTATTTAACTTTTGTTTTAGTATCTTAAACTTTTAATGCCCATCAGGTTTGCAGCCACTCCCCTAAACATTGCAGTACAAAATAAAATCACCAATATACATTGATTCTGAACTGAAGTAGGAAGGATCTTCCCCTTGTGAACCTGTCCAGCTTGCAAACATTTTAAACAAAGTCCAGATTAAATTTTCAAAACTTTCTTGCATTAAAAAATTTAAATATGAAATAACTGTTGTGAACCGTTAAATTTGAAGTCAGTGAAACTTTCAGTAATAAACTATTTCTTTTAAGGTTTTTGATGGAGGTCAAGTGACTGTATGGATCATGACAGAGATGGATGGTGACGGTGAGATGGTGGGGACTTTACATAGGCGCTGCTAATCATCTATATCAATGATTTAATCAATGGCATGATTGGCATGAAGGGTCTGAAATTGTAGATTGTGAAGACAGTTACCAAAGATTGCCTCGGAGTCTTGATCGGTTAAGTAGGTAGGCAAAGAAATGATTGATGGAATTTAATGCAGAGAAATGTTAGGTGTTGCATTTTGGGAAGCAAACATAGGTGAACCTACACAGTGAATGATAGGGATCTTGGGGGTGTTGTAAAGCAGAGGGATCCAAGAGTACAGGTACCTAGTACGCTGAAAGTAGCATCATAGGTAGGTAGGATGGTCAAATGTCTTTTGGCACCATGGCCTTCATCAATCAGAGTATTGAGCATAGGGATTGGGAGATCATGTTGCAGTTGTATAAAACATAGGTGAAGCCCCATTTGGAGTATCATGTTCAGGTCTGGTCACCGTGCTACAGGAAAGATGTTGTCAAGCAGAGAGGATTTATGAGGACATTACCAGAACTCAGGGACCTGACCTATAGGGAGAGATTGAGCAGGCTAGGGCTTTATCCCTTGCAGCATAGGAGGAGAAAGGGTGAGGTGTACAAAATCATGCGAGAAATAGATTGGATGAGCGCTCTGAGTCTTTTGCCCAGAGTAGGGGAATCGGTAACCAGAGGGCATTGGTTTAAGGTGAGGGAGGAGAGAAATAATAGGAACCTGAGGGGTAACCTTTTTACATAGAGGGTGGTGGGCTACTGGAGGAGGTGGGTGAGGCAGGTGCTAATGCGACGTTTAAGAAAAGGTTCAATAGATTCTTGATAGGATGGATTTAGAGGAATATGGGCCAAACGCAGGCAGGTGGGACGTCTTGGTTGATGTGAGCCAGTTGGGCCAGAGGGACTGTTTCTACGCTCGGTGACTCTAAGTCTCATTTCCACTCTGATTGCATTTATCTCAGGCACATTCTGATCTTGGATAGTTGATGAGAAAGAATAGCTGGTGCAGACTTACATGCTCAGCCTGGATTCAAATAATTCTTGGGAGGAGGCTTTCTGATTCTCCCATGTATCCTTCTGTTGTGTTTAATTGGTGGACCAATAGCATTCGAACTGCCTTGTCTACCCTGAATGCAAACTTAAAATTAAGCTTGTTGGAAGGAAAGCAGCTCATCATTTTGCAATATACTGTCACATGCACTTGAAAACAGTTTTAAAACAGAAGGTCCTGAAGGTGTAATGTTGATTCCTGATGCTGAATTGTGCTGCTGTGAGGAAGTATGTGAGGTGGGGCTGGGCTGTGGTGTGTTATGAGAGTGAGGCAGATATGGAATTGCTATGGTTGACCCTTTCACCAAATTTAAGTGCTTCCCTGTCCCTTAACTTGCCACAACTTAAACTTCAGTGGAAAAAGGAGTTCAAAATGCCACCTGTACCACAGGGCAGTTATTTTAATGAAAATCCCAGATATAAATTGGGTTTTAGAATCTCTGGCAGGGAGTAGATGGGAAGATGAAGGTGTGTGTGTGTGTGTATGAGACATATATAAATATTTTATATATATATATATATACACACACACACACACACACACACACACACATATATATATATATATATATATGTGTGTATGTATATATGTGTGTGTGTGTGTGTTTGTGTATATATATTTATATATACTGTATGTAGTGTCCAGTGGGTGGGATGGAGGGTGAATGCAGGCTAACAAGTAATAGATGGATTCAGATTGGAGGATAGAAGAGAAAGAAGCTGAGAAGTGATTGAGGGAGAAGGCAGAGGGATACAAAGATACCTCTCTGATGGGAGAAGGAAGGAAAGAGGGTGCAGAACTGCAGGAAGGGAAATGGAGGGATGAGGGAAAGAAAGAGACCGGGGGAGAAGGAGGAAGTGGGCTTGTTAGATAGTCTAGATGCAGTAGTTTTCAAACTGCCTCCTGAACACAATCTTGTGCTGTAAGTGTTCTGTACTTGAGAAAAATTGTCATTGGCCCATTTCTTTTGGAGTTATGAAACCATGCACATAACGAGTCAATTAGGTACAATTAAAACAGTGGTTTTCAAACTTTGCCTTTCCACCCACATACCACCTTAAGCAATCCCTTACTAATCGCAGACATCTGTGGCATGAGGATTGCTTAAGGTGGAATGTGAGTTTAAGGGGGCAGTTTGAAAACCACTGGTCAAGACTCAGTGGGCTAAAGGGACCTTGTCTATGGGAAAAGTCTTCTCGCCTGAGCCCATCTAAAGTGCCCCTGATATGAGAATAGTGGAGCTCCAAATATGATGGGCTGTTATGAGGAGTTTGAGACCTGATGAGCATTATTAGTTATCTCTGATACCTAGATAAACTTTTCATCAGCCATTGTTTGGAGTGGACAAGATTTGTTCCACTTTGCTGGAATCTCTTCTAGCAAGCAAGGCCAGACCAACTCACTCAAGTCATGGGGGCACCCTAATTAAAAGAAAACTCATGGGACCTTAACAGTTAGTGAGATGAAATGAAATTCTGAAGCCTAAAACAATAAGGAACAAATTATTAATTGACTGGTGTATCAGAGGCTTATTCATAAATGTCTTGGTTATAGAGTAGAGGTTCTACAAATACATGCTTCTGCCTCACAAGATGAAAGTTTGGGCCACATACAGAGCTATAACCTTGAGCCTAATCCTGTGATCTGTGTTCTCATTTAATTAGTTCTATGCCAAGAGCAATTCTAACCCTTATGTTTCTAATAAATGTTAAGGGTTCTCCATCAACTTCAAGCTTGCAAAGATGTGTGCAGAGCTGATGTGCTATGATGAAATTTCTCCTGCATTGAATGCTGGCACTATGTTTTTCCAACAAGGGACAGTTCCAAGATTAGATCCTTACTTACTCCTGAGCTATTCACATGAATAAGACCATGTGTCTCAAGTCATCAAGAGGCACTTTGCCCCTGATAGCCTGAAGAGAGGGAAAACCAAAATGGGCAGGTCTTCACTGAATTTAGAGATTCCAAATTCTCTTCTTAACAAAAAGATGAGAAAAATGACTAAAATATCTACAAACAAGTTAGTTTAACAGAGAGTGCAGACTTAACATTTGTTGAAAACAGATACAACAGTAACTTTCAAAGATGCTGGATGGAAGGAAAAAATGAAGTGACAGAATTTCAGAGAAGGTGGAGGGGAAGCTACCAATTGGGCCTCTCCTAGGCTGAGAGGTCATCTTCTATCATGTAACATATTCTGTATCTGATGTTATGAGCTTGCTTATGAGTGTTGCACTTTAACTATTCCTCTTGGTTGCATAGGCGGAATGCCCTCTTACATGCAGGCCAAGTAGAGAAAATTATGATTTACTGCTAAGCTATTTATAACCTTTGGAAATGACAGGACTTTTCCAACACAATTAACCGTTAATCAAGTGTGGGATATACAAAATGCAAAGGGCTTCCAATTATCATTATCCATGTGTAATCTGGATGCAACAAAGGCATATTATTTCAATTCAGCCACAGAATATTATGCCCATAGAGCATATTACAATGCAAATGTCGGTCAATCTATAGACCCTTATTTCATAGACATATATATGGAAAGAAGCCATTCGGTCCATCAAGCCCATGAAGGACTCATCTGGGCAAGACAAGAGGTCAGCTAGTATATTTTACATTGAGGCCACTGCCGGTGGGAATAAATTGGATGAACTCTTATATTTTGCACAGGCTCTTCCCCTGTGCTATACATTTTTATGAAGTAAGAGACTATTTGATAAAACATTAGAAAATGGCTACAAATAAAATTGATCTCCCTACTAATTTATACATTGCTTCAGAAGGCCCTAATTTGTTAAGTGGCCTCAAAGGAATGATTCCATTTGTCATTTTTACATATAAATTTGTATACTTAATGTTGTTTCTAAGGAGTTGGGTAGAGATTGAAATTTTAGTCACATGCTCTCTGATCTGTACACCTCCCTGTAGTTGCACAGATTCTGACTTCCCAGTGTTATTGACTCATTAAAAAGTGAGGGACAACTTTTTAATTTAAGATGCCATTTGAAGATTTGCTTGGCCTCAGCTTCCCAATAGAGTTCAAGGTGATGTAAATGACATGATGCAGCTTTGCAAGAAGCCAATCCAATTGCATCTACTGGTTCTTAAGCCATGACATTAAATATGATGAGTCGATAATTAGGAAAATTGATTTACCATTGAAAGTTGTGTAGCCAATATTTTGCATTTTAAAGAAGGATTAATGTTCTGTGAAAAGATTGTCTGGTGAAATGATTTGGATGCTGGTTCTCTCAGTTTGTAAGTGGAAAAAAAGCATCATGATCTGTATTCTCATCAGATCACCGCATCACCAACATATGTTTGTGTTTATTAGTAGGTTTATTGAAAAAAATCACAAGAAAACCACATGCAATGGGAAAGATTAAAGAAAATGTGGAATTTGCATGTAAATATTCATCAGCGATGCCTCGATGAGGACAAGGCCTTGTTTATAGGGTAGTGCTGTTATTCTCTGAGGGAAAAACCACCCCTCCCCCAGGTTCAAGCTTCACTCCAAGGTTTTGTGCAGTTAATTCAGAATGACACTCATACTTCACTATTGTGGGCACAGTGGTTGAAATGGGAGATCCAGCATCCTGCACAATTAGATGTTGCAGTCTGGCAGCTTCCCAGTGAAGAGGAGAAAGGGAAAAAGAGGAAAGTTATGCCTGGCATAGCCTGTATGCCTTGTGGTTGAACTTCGATAACCTAAGAGACCATAAGACTTAGGAGCAGAAATAGGCTATTCAGCCCATCAAATCTGCCCCCCCCATTCAATTATGAGCTGATCCATTATCCCACTCAGCCCCACTCCCCGGCCTTCTCCCTGTAACCTTTGATGCCCTGGCTAATCAAGAACCTATTAATCTCTGCCTTAAATACACCCAATGACTTGGCCTCCACAACTGCTTGTGGCAACAAATTCTACAGATTCAACAACCTCTGGCGAAAGAACTTTCTCTGCATCTGCAGAGAGAGGCATGATAGTGCAGAAGTACAGGGATCTAGCATAGAGCAGGTGCTGTCATTTAGCCATACAGCACAAAAATGGCCCCCTTGGCCCATCTTAGCCTCAACAACCATTGTATTTGTTCACACTTATCCCATTCACTCCCACTTGGTCCATAGCTTTGATGCTTTAAAGTAGTACAGATATTACATGAGATATGGCTGAAAATACATGTTCTCTCTTACTTGTGTGTTACCTGCCAAATCCCAAATATGCACTTAGTAGTTTAATTTGATTTTTGTATATTGCTTCTTAGTGAGGGCAAGGGACAAAATGAATCAAATAGAGATAATGGGCCTGTGCCTGAGCAGACTACCTGGTGGGAGTATTCCTGGACCTCTCTCTGCTACAGGCTGAAGTACCCACGCTTCAAGGCCTCTATCATCCTGGTGTTGAAGGAGAATGCAGTGATGGGCCTAAATTACTGCCAGCTAACATTCGCCATCATTAAGAGCTTCAAGAGTTTGCTCACGGCTCACATTAACCCCAGTCTACCAGCCACCCTGAACTACTCAACTTAAACTCATCTTCTGCCATAACAAGTCCATGCATGTGCCATCTCCCTGATCCCATATTCAACCTTGCAGCACTTAGACAACAAGGACACCTAACTCGGACTAGTTTTTATAGACTATAGCTCTGCTTTCAACACAATAGTACCCAAAAAAAGCTCATCCTCAAACACTATTACCAAGGCCTCATTATCTCCCTCCACAATTAGATGCACAACTTCCTAACCAACAGGCCACAATCCATGAGGGTCAGTGACAACACGTCCTACACAACTATCACCTGGTTGCTCAGATTCCAGATATTTGGCCATAATGTTGGAAGTATCCTTCATAATATTCATTCACCTAACCAGGCTCTTTGTTTACTGACTCACCCAAAGGAAGCCATCTCCAGCAGTAATATTCTCATATCACTGTATTGGAATACCTACCTGGGATTATATCTTCAAGGCTCCAGGGTAGCTTTAAAGATTTCTAACTTGGAAACAAGATGGAGGAGGGGGAAGGTGGTGCATAGATAAGTAGGTTATAGTTGAAGAAGTGCAATGTGTTACTTGATGAACAAGTGGTTACTTGTTAAATTAGATCAGCAAAAAAAGAAGCCAAGGGTGATGCATGTATACAAGAAAGGAAAATACAATCTTCTGCCACTCTCGCTCTCTTCACTTTTGAACCCTGCTACATGAAAAGTGACTATCACTGTGGTTGAAACTTAAATATGGAAGAAGGCTGTTGTTCCAAGATCTGTAGGTTGAAATGCAACAAAATTATGCTTACCAAGGATGTTGTGCAAAGCCATATGTTGAGCAATTTAAGGTTTACAAGTAATGACAGGGCTTCCACTCTAATAAAGATACGACTGGATGAATAGAGTCCATATGGTTCACCTTCCATAATTTGGTGGTCACATGTTACAACAATGGTACAAGTTGTTGATGAATCAAAAAGATCAGTCATTATCTCACATAACATAACATAACATAACAATTACAGCATGGAAACAGGCCATTAGGCCCTTCTAGTCCGCACCGAACCAAACACCCCTTTCTAGTCCCACCTCCCTGCACAATGCCCATAACCCTCCATCTTCTTCTCATCCATATACCTGTCCAACCTTTTCTTAAATAATACAATTGACTCCGCTGCCACTATTTCTCCCGGAAGATCATTCCACACAGCTACCACTCTCTGAGTAAAGAAGTTCCCCCTCATGTTACCTCTAAACCTCTGCCCCTTAATTCTTAACTCATGTCCTCTTGTTTTAATCTTTCCTCCTCTTAACGGAAATAGTCTATCCACATCCATTCTGTCTATCCCTTTCATAATCTTAAATACTTCTATCAAATCCCCTCTCAACCTTCTACGCTCCAAAGAATAAAGACCCAATCTGTCCAATCTCTCCCCATACTCCAGATGCTTAAACCCAGGCAACATTCTGGTAAACCTTGTCTGCACTCTCTCCACTCTGTTTATATCCTTCCTATAATTAGGCGACCAGAACTGCACACAGAACTCCAAATTAGGCCGCACCAACGTCTTATACAATCTCAACATCACCTCCCAACTCCTATATTCCATGCAATGATTGATAAAGGCCAGCATACTAAAAGCCTTCTTCACCACCCTATTCACGTGAGTTTCTACCTTCAGGGAACGATGTACTGTTACTCCTAAATCTTTCTGCTCTTCTGTATTCCTCAATGCTCTCCCATTTACCACATATGTCCTATTCTGATTCTTCTTACCAAAATGAAGCACCTCACACTTATCAGCATTAAATTCCATCTGCCATTTTTCAGCCCACTTTTCTAAGCAGCCCAAATCCCTCTGCAATCCTTGAAAACCTTCTTCATTATCCACTATTCCACCTATCTTAGTATCGTCTGCATATTTACTAATCCAATTCACCACCCCATCATCTAGATCATTAATGTATATAATGAACAACAATGGGCCCAATACAGATCCTTGAGGCACACCATTGGTCACCGGCCTCCAACCTGACAGACAATTATCCACTACCACTCTCTGTCCTCTCCCTTTCAGCCAATGTTCAATCCATTTGACTATCTTAAAATTTATACCTAAAGACTGCACCTTCCTAACTAACCTTCCATGTGGTACCTTATCGAAGGCCTTACTGAAGTCCATATAGACAACATCCACTGCGCTACCCTCATCCACATTCCTAGTCACCTCTTCAAAAAATTCAATCAGATTGGTCAAACATGACCTTCCTCCCACAAATCCATGTTGAGTGCTCCTGATCAGACCCTGTCTATCCAGATGTTTATAAGTACTATCTCTAAGAATTTTCTCCATTAATTTACCTACCACAGACGTCAAACTTACAGGCCGATAGTTGCCAGGCTTCCTCCTTGAACCCTTTTTAAATAACGGAACCACATGCGCAATGCGCCAATCCTCCGGCACTATCCCCATATCTAATGACATTTGAAGAATTACCGCCAGAGCCTCTGCTATTTCCTCCTTCACTTCTCTCAATGTCCTGGGGAAGATCCCGTCTGGTCCCGGAGACTTATCCATCTTTATATTCTTCAAAAGCCTTAAAACTACACCTTTTGTAATCTCTATATTCCCCATATTTACCCAATTTGCTTTTTTTATCCCACATCTCCCAATATCCTTCTCCTTAGTGAATACCGAAGAAAAGAAACTGTTCAATATCTCCCCCATTTCTCTAGGTTCCACACACAGTTTTCCACTCTGATTTTCTAAGGGACCAATTTTGTCTCTAGCTTTCCTCTTACCATTAACATATTTGTAGAACTCTTTTGGATTAGTTTTCACCCTGCTTGCCATAGTTTTCTCGTACCTTCTTTTAGCTTTCCTAATTCCTCTCTTAAGATTCCTCTTACATTCAATGTATCTTTCAAACATCTCCTTAACTCCATGCTTCTTATATCTAATGTACGCCTCCCTTTTTCTTCGAACCAAGTTTCCAATATTCCTTGAAAACCACGGCTCTCTCAAACCTTTTGCCCCTCCTTTTAACCTAACAGGAACATAAAGCTTTTGCACTCTCAAAATCTGATCTTTAAAAGACTTCCATCTCTCTACTACATCCTGCCCATAAAACAAATTGTCCCAATGCACACCCTGCAAGTCCTTTCGCATCTCCTCAAATCTAGCTTTTCCCCAATCAAAAACCTCAATCCTTGGCCCTGATTTCTCTCTTTCCATAATGACATTGAAGCTGATGGCATTATGATCACTGGACCCGAAGTGCTCGCCAACACTTACCTCCGTCACTTGACCCATCCCATTTGCCAACAGTAGATCTCACACTGCTCCTTCTCTGGTCGGCACCTCTACATATTGTTGTAAAAAATTATCTTGCACACATTTCACAAACTCTAACCCATCCATTCCTTTCACAGAATGTGTTTCCCAATCTATATGTGGAAAATTAAAATCTCCCATAATTACAACCCTGTGCTTATCACAAATATCTACTATCTCCCTACAGATTTGCTCCTCTAGGTCTCGGTCCCCTCCGGGTGGTCTACAAATGACCCAGAGTTGATCTCATTACTCCACTACATATCAAAATGCTATTTTATGAAATAAATCTCCTAATTCCCATTTGTACAAATTAATTTGTATTTGGGAGGGCAAATGCAACAGGAATGTATTCAGACTCTGAAAACCATTGATGTGTAAGGGGCCATACAAGTAGATAGGGTGGTAAAGAAGGAATGCCTTAATTGGGCATGGCATTGAGTACAAGAGGAAGGAAGTTGCAGCCATATAAAACTTAGATTAGGCTGCACTTGGAGTACTGTGCAAATTCTAGTTGCCCACATTACAGGAAGGATGTAGTGGCTTTGGAAAGGGTACAAAAGAGATTTAACAGGATGTTGCCTGGATAAAGGATGTGAGCTCTGGAGAGAGGTTGGACAAACTTGGCTTGCTTTCTCCGAAGTGTTGAAGGCTGAGGAAGTGACAGAAGTTTATAAAATTATGGGAGGCATTGATAGGATGGACAGTTGGAATATTTTCCCCAAGCTAAAAATATCATATACTAGAGGACATAAGTTTGAGGGAGGAGGGGTGTGGGGGTTGGAAGTTTAAAAGAGGTGTGTGTGTGGAACACATTTTTTTGCACAGAGTGCTAAGTGCCTGGAATATTGGTGGAAGCAGAAATTATAGAAATGCTCACAGACTTCTAATTAGACACATGAATATGTCAGGAATTGAGGCATATTTATGAAAGAACCTTAATTTGGACATTATGATTGGTGCAGACAATTGAACCAAAGTGCCTGTACCTGTACTGTACTGTTCCACGTTCCATGATAATCACCAATGCTTCCAGCATAACTAGATCACAAGATATAGGAGCCGAAGTAGGCCAATTGACCCATCGAATCTGCTCTGCCATTCTATCATGAGCTGATCCATCCTCCCACTCAGCTCCACTCCCTGACCTTGTCCCCATAACCTAATCAAACACCTTCCAATCTCTGCTTTAAACACACCCAACAACCTCGCTTCCACAGACTCCTGACCCTCTGGCTGAAGAAATTTTTTCACATTTCTGTTTTAAATTGACACCATTTTATCCTGAAGAAATTTTTCCAAGCATCCCCTTGGAAAGTCACCTCCACAGACTTTACTCATTCACTAAAACTATGGGAGGAATCAGGTTAAAGTTGCCACCAAAGATCCACATTCGTCCCGACTGATTTTGTATTTACCCCCATGCTTTTCAAACAAAACCTGCATACTTTTTCTTGAGTGTGTTTATTGGCTTTATAGATTAGAATTAGTGGTGCACAATAAATGCCGACTTCACAATTCACAACCAGCTCTTGAATAATCAATATATTTTTTTAAAAGTATTTCAATATCTGCAATACGAAGTAACATGTCGCTTCAAAATTCTTGAGGGCATTTTGTTTTAAACACGCATCTGAATTAAACATGTTGATACTGAGGTCAAACAAAGGAATTCTACAGAGTTGTTAAAGAAATAACCACAAATATGTTACCATGTGATCCTTTGACCTGGCTAATTTTGTGTGAATGAATTTGAGGGTATACAACTGGCAAGTTCAGGGGGGTGTGTGATGGGATGTGGTACAGGATTGTGTTTGTGAAGGAACTATTCAAATTGACCTTTCTAATGAAAATAGGGTCAAGTCATACGAATGGAGAATGGAGGAAGCCCAAAGACCAGGGTAGCTGAACAGTGAAGATAAAGGTCCCATTGATCAGACCTCGTGTGAAACATTACAATGGTGCTTTGGTTTGTAGCAGCTCCCTTCTGTGGGATTGTGAAGCCAGTGCCAGTTTTGGATAGGAGTAAATAAGATCTTACAACAGCCTGCCTCCAGATTGAAATTTTTGCAGCAGGGACATGTTTGCAATCTGTTGTCATGTGATATGGTTCAAGGCACGCAACTGAAGGGAATGGGAGTAGCAACAGATTGTACTTTATTTTTTTGTACGCACACATGATCCTTGACTTCTTTCCTTCACCCATCCAACTCAGCCAAGCTCCTGCTTGCTAATCAATTAACACATTGCATCTGTTCAAGAGCTAAGGTTCCTCAGAAGCATTCCCAGAGCTCCCTGAATGAATTGTTTCACATTACTGCTGAGGCTGAATATAATAGTTTGTTCATCTTCCAGGAATTCCGCCTATTCGCTTTGCCCCTTACAGGAAAATTTTACTCATCCAGTAGGCGGAAAGTGATGGGAGGAGGCCCTGTTTATTTTTAATGTTTGGACTCAGATATATAGTCTTCACACCTTGTTCTCATTCAGTTGAGGTTTCTAAAGTAGCCTTTGTCAACAAAACTGCAAAAACTGTCATCTTATTTTTTTAAGCATGGAATAAAATTTGGCAGTCAAGCTTTATAATCAGGCAGATCCTACTAAACTAATTACGAATTTGCAGCTGTCTTTGCATTAAACTGCAAATGTAGCTGACTGGTCAAAGCGGATGCGCTTAAAGCAAGACTTCAGTGGAACTCTAATAATCTGTGATCTGGCAACAGTAAAAGCCCCCAGTATCCAGCACCTATGGGGATTGGTCGATGTCAGAGAAGTGAATTTGGTGGTTGTTTGAGATTGGTGAACTACTGCTCGGGGCCACCAATTTTTAACATTTGTATTTTTTACCTATTTATTTTCTCTGACTTTTTTTGCAGGTTGCTTGAGGCTGTCAGTTGCTTGAATTCTGGATTATGGGAATTTTACTGTATTTGGAAATCCCAATGTTTAGCACCATATTCACCTGGTGATGCTTGCTGTGATCCATTTCCACTCACCAAGCTTGTGTCCTGAACTCACTTTCCACTGACCAAGGCCCAGTTCCCATACTCCCTTTAACTGAACTGGGAAGTTTATTGTCATGCTGTGCAGCATATAAAAATAGATGTGTTGAGGTACTACTTGAGATTGCATCCAATGGTCCAGCAAAACAACCAATCTGGCACAACCAAACCCCTGCATATGCTGGATTATTGGAATTTTACTGTAAGGACAGGGCAACCTTTTATTCTCAACAGGGCAATAGGTACATGGCATTGGCATTGAAAACTGGTGATGGTACAACCATCACCAGTGTGGAACAGTTAACGTAGCAATTAATGTGAGCTTTGACAGGACCTGCAACTTGGGTTCAAATCTGTCACTGTCTGTAAGGAGTTTGTACATTCTCCCTGTGTCTGCATGGGATTTCCTGGGTGCTCTGGTTTCCTCCCACCCTCCAAAACATATAGGTTTGTAGGTAATTTGGGTATAATCAGGGGCATGGGTTTAAATGCCTGGAATCAGCATCTACTGTGTTATAAACTAACCAACCCCCATTAGTACTAACACAAGTACTGCAATGGAAGATTCACCAGATAGTGGTAAATTCAAAATAATACTTTTTATTCAACTATTAATCACATAACAGTTCTCACTTAACTCTAAACTTACTTAACTCTATGCACGAATATAATTGTATAAATATGTGTGTGTATTGAAGTCTAAATGTTTCAGTTTAAACTTGAGTCTGAAAAGTTAGTTTTAAGGCCCAGTGTTATAAAGTCTGGTTGAACTTGAAGGCCTGTTCAATTGTAGTTCAGAAGTGTGTAACACAACTGATTGCACTCGGAGACTTGTGAGGTATACAAACACACTTTTAATAGCTTACAATCAATGGCTGGTAGATACAATAGTCCTCAGGAGAATCTAAGGTAAGGTGGGAAAACCAGGGTTTATATTGGGGTAGTGAAGGTGGAGCCAAGAGAGGAGCCAGCCATCTGAACAACACACAGACAGTGAATTCTAGTTCACTGCGAAGTGATTATGAAGCATCAAGTTCTTTTAAATTGTTGCTTAAAGCAGTAATGAAGTCCTTAGACTATTCAAATTCACAAATCATGTTGAGCTATTTTTTCAGAAAGAGATTTCTTCTTAAACTCTCACACTGGTGATCTTCAACCCCCTCTTAGCTTCTTGAATCTTGAATTTCTTTCAATGATGAGGCTGGACCCTTTGTTTTCTTAAAAGAGCTGTTGAAAAGTGGTCTGCCTTTCGAAATCCACTTATTTCTGTAGTCCCCTTTTGTTAGGAGTCACATAACAGCACCTATGGTTACTGTAATTCAATCCTTTGCTTCACAAGGGTCTAATGCCAGTGTTCCGGCTACTGTGATACAGTACAGATCAGTATCTCCCTCTCTTACTAGAGATTACTGTCTTACTCCTATGTGGGTGCCACAGGGTCTTGATTTCTCGACTCCTGCAGTCTTCTGATTCAAAATTTCTGAATTTGACAATATATTTCTCCAAATCATGTGACATTTATATCATCAATGAGGTCAGTTCCAATTCTTTGAAATCATGTGACCATTTACTGGAATCTTTAATAACCATTATAAACATTTTTTTGCTGGAAATCATGTGATCTTCATACCTCTGGCTTGTAGATGTCACGACTCTGAAAGATGACATCACTTCTGCATGCAATGTGTGGGTATGTGTGTAACCCTGTTCCAAACCTAGTACATTACTTAAGACATATTTATAAGAAATATAGCTTAACCTTAACCTAGCATTAAAATTAACATAGATCTATTTTTTTTTCTTTTCTTTGGCTTGGCTTCGCGGACGAAGATTCATGGAGGGGGTAAAAAGTCCATGTCAGCTGCAGGCTCGTTTGTGGCTGACCAGTCCGATGCGGGACAGGCAGACACGATTGCAGCGGTTGCAAGGGAAAATTGGTTGGTTGGGGTTGGGTGTTGGGTTTTTCCTCCTTTGCCTTTTGTCAGTGAGGTGGGCTCTGCGGTCTTCTTCAAAGGAGGCTGCTGCCCGCCAAACTGTGAGGCGCCAAGATGCACGGTTTGAGGCGTTATCAGCCCACTGGCGGTGGTCAATGTGGCAGGCACCAAGAGATTTCTTTAGGCAGTCCTTGTACCTTTTCTTTGGTGCACCTCTGTCACGGTGGCCAGTGGAGAGCTCGCCATATAATACGATCTTGGGAAGGCGATGGTCCTCCATTCTGGAGACGTGACCCATCCAGCGCAGCTGGATCTTCAGCAGCGTGGACTCGATGCTGTCGACCTCTGCCATCTCGAGTACCTCGACGTTAGGGGTGTGAGCGCTCCAATGGAAAGATGACATCACTTCTGCATGCAATGTGTGGGTATGTGTGTAACCCTGTTCCAAACCTAGTACATTACTTAAGACATATTTATAAGAAATATAGCTTAACCTTAACCTAGCATTAAAATTAACATAGATCTATTACACATGCTGTAAATATATTTTTTTAATGTAAACATTATCATTGTTCAAATGTTGATGCATTCAATAGTTTTCTTACTGTGTCAGGTTCTGTAGTAAATTTAGAGACATAATTGATGCTAACAAGAAGCTGGGAAATTGTTAGTAATGAAATTTGCATAAACAGTCTCCAAGCTTCTTTTGATTTAATTCATACCAGGAAATTGATGATATGATCTTCCTGGATATGTATATGAGGAGCTTGTTAGGAGTTCAGAGATATGAACCTACCTTTAGTTCTGATTTCAGATTTCCTTTGGACTGATCTCAGAAAAGGCTTAGAATCAGTCCCCATGGCATGGGTTAGAAGAAAAGGAAATTCATCAGTGTGATCCAAACAGCATGCTCCTCTTTATGTTCAATTTGGAGATGAACATCAGCAAAAAAGACTCAGTGCCTATGTGTTGGTCCATGTATCTTCGAGCAGAAGACTTTGTGTAGGTAACTGGCATAGGAATCTGAAGGTAGTTAAAAGGCAGGTGAGGGAAAGAAAGGTGGCAAGACTACAGGGAAATATGTAGAGGAGAATTGTGATTGAACCAGCATGGGTCTGATGGACAAAATGTCCACTTTTAGTGATATAGTAAGTGAGTAAACTAAATCCATGTCTGAGGGCTTCAGGATTCTAGTTTTAATCCACCCACTGTAATTAATACACATCCTCAAGGCTGCTACAATTAATCGTTGAATTGGTTGGCACGGTTGGCCTTGTGGTTATTACAAAACCTTTACTGCCAACGATCTGGACCAGGGTTCGAATCCCGCCCTGTCGGTTTTTACATTCTCCCCGTGTCTGCTTGAGTTTCCTCCGGGGGCTCTGGTTTCCTCCGACCGTTCAAAATGTACCAGTGGTGTGGTTAATTGGGTGTAAATTGGGCAGCATGGACCCGTGGGCCAACATGGCCTGTTTCTGTGCTTGATGTCTAGATTTAATTTGATTTTAAATTTAAATCTGGTTGCATTTGAGATGATAACTATGAAAGTCTTCTTGAACTGCTAAAATTCTATTATTGAATGTACTCCCACAGTGCAGTAAGAGACTTGAGACCCAGAGACAAGAATACATACAGGGTTGATGCTGTTCAAAGTGGGACATTTTCTTCAGAGAAGTACCTCACGTTTCTTCAACTTTCTGAATCCTGAATTGGCAACACTCAGTGCTCAAAATGAAGCAAAATGTTTTCTTTCTAACTTTTGATAACTTGTAGCAAAGAGCAAAAATTAAAATTCATTCGTTAACGTGAGTGATGAGCTCCCTGAAAACTTATGGGCAAAGACTAACTCTCTAACGCTAACTTCTCATTTGGTTCTTAACTTTGAAGATCACAATTTCTATCCATACTGGAAACATGAACTTTAATCTTGTTTAATCTGAAGGAGCCCTATATAAACTGTAGATGACACATACTACGGACTCTGTACGATGGTAGTAGGGGATATGGATCAGTCGGGCAGTTGATGAGGTTCCAATGAGGTGGCTTTTTTACACACAGGGTTAAACTTCTGGGGAGTTGTTGGAGATGCACTCATGAAGTCAAACGGAAAAATTTGTATAGATTTAAAGGTAAAGGTTCCATTATTGTCACGTGATATTACATTTAGAATGTAACATGCATGAAATACTTTAATTTTGTTTACCATAAGGAAGACAGAGAGTCACCACTTTGTCCAGCGCCCCTTACAGAAATGTCACAGTATATACATGACATCATATACAACTCTGAGATTCTCTTTCCTGCGGGTGAGGCAGAAATACCCCTAATTGGTAGTGCAAAAACCTGAACACAATGTACACATGTAAATAAACAAAGAAATGTAAACAACTGACTGTGCAGTACAGAGAGAGTGAATACAAATTAATAAAATGCAAAAGTAAGGGTCCTTAAATGGGTCCCTGATTGAGCTTGTTGTTGAGGAGTCTGATGGTGGAGGGGGAGCAGCTGTTCCTGAACCTGGTGGTGTGAGTCTTGTGGCACGTATACCTCTTTTCTGATGGCATCAGCAAGAACAGAGCATGTGCTGTGTGGCGTGGATCCTTGATTTTTGCTGCTCTCCAACAACAAGGTTCCCTGTAGATGTTGTTGATGTTGGGGAGGGCTGTGTCTACCACCTTAGGCAGGGCTTACATTAGGCTTACTGACTAGTATAGTGTCCCCATACTAGACAGTGTTGGAGTCGGTCAGCACATTTTCCACCAGACATCTGTAGAAAATTCCCAGTGCTTTCGTTGTCATACCAAACCTTTGCAAACTCCTGACATGCTTTCTTCCCGATGCTCATATCTGCTAGACTGTATCTGCCTTGTGCTTTCTAGATAGCCTTGCAAATTGTAAAAAGACTTTGTGGTGTCAGGAAGTGAATCATTTACTGCAGGATTCCCAGTCTCTGATCTAATTGTGCACCCATGTACCTATGTGCCTCGTCCAGTTAAGCTTCTGGTAATTGGTTACCACAACTCATTGGGACTCAACATTTGGAATGTCAAGGGTAGGTGGTTACACAATGGTCACTGCCCGGCACTTTAATAAAAAGCAATTTTGAATTTAAATATTAACTTTAGTTGGTTATGATTTCAACGCCTATCAGATCAAAGTCTGGGCAGAAATTCAAATAATTTGCTCAGTGACTGTGTTATTACTTGATATGTTAACATATGTTAACTGCCTCGGCCCCGGTCCGGGCAGTATGGACCGACCTAGGAGGGGAGGCAGGCCCCTCCAGCCCGGGTAAGAAACCTGCATAAGAGAAGGCCACTCCGATATAAAACCTACGACCCAAGGACCTCGCTGCCACGTCCCAGCTTGCTCGGCCACGGCACACGAAACATGGGTGTAAAGGGTGGGGCCAGTACTGCGCGCACTGCACTCCACCTAAAAGCTCCTTTGCGCAGGCCCGAGGACAAGTCCACGTCCTCCCCCTCCACGTCCTCCCCCTCCACGTCCTCCCCCTCCACGTCCTCCCCCTCCACGTCCTCCCCCTCAAAAGATGCTCACAAACTCAAGCTAGCATGCTGGAACATCAGAACCATGCTAGACAAGGCTGACAGCCACCGACCTGAACGTCGGTCTGCCCTCATTGCACATGAACTCCTCAGACTTGACATCGACATAGCCGCTCTCAGTGAAGTCCGCCTGGCAGATGTAGGCAGCCTCCAAGAACGCGGCGCGGGCTACACACTCTACTGGTCTGGCAAGCCTTCAGATGAACGACGCCTATCTGGTGTAGGCTTCATGGTCAAGAGCTTCATTGCCTCCAAACTCGAAAACCTTCCGACAGGCCTCTCGGACCGAATCATGTCCATGCGACTCCCCCTTCAAAACATGCGTCACATCACCCTCATCAGTGTCTATGCTCCAACCCTCCAGGCGGAACCAGCAGAAAAGGACAAGTTCTACACCGACCTGCGCAACCTCATCCAACGCACCCCTACAGCCGACAAGGTTGTCATCCTGGGCGACTTCAACGCTCGTGTCGGCAAAGACTCAGAAACTTGGCCAGGAATCCTGGGCAAGCATGGCGTCGGCAAGTGCAACGACAATGGGCGCCTCCTGTTGGAGCTCTGCGCAGAACAGCGGCTCGTCATTACAAACACCCTTTTTCAGCAGAGGGACAGCCTTAAGACCACTTGGATGCATCCCCGATCCAAACACTGGCACCTCCTGGACTACATCCTGGTGCGAGAAAGTGACAAACAAGATGTGCTCCACACCAGGGTCATGCCTAGCGCGGAATGCCACACTGACCACCGGCTGGTTCGCTGCAAGCTCAACCTTCACTTCAAGCCAAAGCCCAGGAACAATAAAGCCCCCAGAAAGAGGTTCAATGTTGGAAACCTGCAGTCAGACGAAGCGAGAGGAAACTTCCAGGCAAACCTCAAAGCAAAGCTCGACGATGCAACCCGCCTCACGGACCCGTCCCCTGAAATCCTCTGGGATCAGTTGAAGACTACCATACTGCAATCCACTGAAGAGGTACTTGGCTTCTCCTCCAGGAAAAACAAGGACTGGTTTGACAAAAACAGCCAGGAAATCCAGGAGCTGCTGGCAAAGAAGCGAGCTGCCCACCAGGCTCACCTTACAAAGCCGTCCTGTCCAGAGAAGAAACAAGCCTTCCGTCGCGCATGCAGCCATCTTCAGCGCAAACTCCGGGAGATCCAAAATGAGTGGTGGACTAGCCTCGCCAAACGAACCCAGCTCAACGCGGACATTGGCGACTTCAGGGGTTTCTACGAGGCTCTAAAGGCTGTGTACGGCCCCTCACCCCAAGTCCAAAGCCCGCTGCGCAGCTCAGACGGCAAAGTCCTCCTCAGCGACAAGATCTCCATCCTCAACCGATGGTCAGAACACTTCCAATCTCTTTTCAGTGCCAACCGCTCAGTCCAAGATTCCGCCCTGCTCCAGCTCCCTCAACAGCCCTTAAGGCTAGAGCTGGATGAGGTTCTCACCCTGGATGAGACATATAAGGCAATCGAACAACTGAAAAGTGGCAAAGCAGCAGGTATGGATGGAATCCCCCCAGAGGTCTGGAAGGCTGGCGGCAAAACTCTGCATGCCAAACTGCATGAGTTTTTCAAGCTTTGTTGGGACCAAGGAAAACTGCCTCAGGATCTTCGTGATGCCACCATCATCACCCTGTACAAAAACAAAGGCGAGAAATCAGACTGCTCAAACTACAGGGGAAATCACGTTGCTCTCCATTGCAGGCAAAATCTTCGCTAGGATTCTACTAAATAGAATAATACCTAGTGTCGCCGAGAATATTCTCCCAGAATCACAGTGCGGCTTTCGCGCAAACAGAGGAACTACTGACATGGTCTTTGCCCTCAGACAGCTCCAAGAAAAGTGCAGAGAACAAAACAAAGGACTCTACATCACCTTTGTTGACCTCACCAAAGCCTTCGACACCGTGAGCAGGAAAGGGCTTTGGCAAATACTAGAGCGCATCGGATGTCCCCCAAAGTTCCTCAACATGATTATCCAACTGCACGAAAATCAACAAGGTCGGGTCAGATACAGCAATGAGCTCTCTGAACCCTTCTCCATTAACAATGGCGTGAAGCAAGGCTGTGTTCTCGCACCAACCCTCTTTTCATTCTTCTTCAGCATGATGCTGAACCAAGCCATGAAAGACCCCAACAATGAAGACGCTGTTTACATCCGGTACCGCACGGATGGCAGTCTCTTCAATCTGAGGCGCCTGCAAGCTAACACCAAGACACAAGAGAAACTTGTCCGTGAACTACTCTTTGCAGACGATGCCGCTTTAGTTGCCCATTCAGAGCCAGCTCTTCAGCGCTTGACGTCCTGCTTTGCGGAAATTGCCAAAATGTTTGGTCTGGAAGTCAGCCTGAAGAAAACTGAGGTCCTCCATCAGCCAGCTCCCCACCATGACTACCAGCCCCCCTACATCTCCATCGGGCACACAAAACTCAAAACGGTCAACCAGTTTACCTATCTCGGCTGCACCATTTCATCAGATGCAAGGATCGACAATGAGATAGACAACAGACTCGCCAAGGCAAATAGCGCCTTTGGAAGACTACACAAAAGAGTCTGGAAAAACAACCAACTGAAAAACCTCACAAAGATAAGCGTATACAGAGCCGTTGTCATACCCACACTCCTGTTCGGCTCCGAATCATGGGTCCTCTACCGGCACCAACTATGGCTCCTAGAACACTTCCACCAGCGTTGTCTCCGCTCCATCCTCAACATCCATTGGAGCGCTTTCATCCCTAACGTCGAAGTACTCGAGATGGCAGAGGTCAACAGCATCGAGTCCACGCTGCTGAAGATCCAGCTGCGCTGGATGGGTCACGTCTCCAGAATGGAGGACCATCGCCTTCCCAAGATCGTGTTATATGGCGAGCTCTCCACTGGCCACCGTGACAGAGGTGCACCAAAGAAAAGGTACAAGGACTGCCTAAAGAAATCTCTTGGTGCCTGCCACATTGACCACCGCCAGTGGGCTGATAACGCCTCAAACCGTGCATCTTGGCGCCTCACAGTTTGGCGGGCAGCAACCTCCTTTGAAGAAGACCGCAGAGCCCACCTCACTGACAAAAGGCAAAGGAGGAAAAACCCAACACCCAACCCCAACCAACCAATTTTCCCCTGCAACCGCTGCAACCGTGTCTGCCTGTCCCGCATCGGACTTGTCAGCCACAAACGAGCCTGCAGCTGACGTGGACTTTTTACCCCCTCCATAAATCTTCGTCCGCGAAGCCAAGCCAAAGTAAAAAAGAAAGAAGAAAAAACATTTTAACTTGAAGAACTAAGTCCTTGGCAGCAATGCCTAATTATCTATAGAACCTTGAGACCCGGACTTCCTTTGGTATAGATATCACCATTTAACATGTGCAACTTCTAAGCTTTAACATCAAAATGACAATTATTCATGATTCATTAAACGTAAAGGATTTGTTTATATCTGAAACATTTTGTTTTTGGTAAATTTTTTTCTGCCAGTTATTAATGTTCATTTAGGTCAGTTCTTCAAAATTCATCTGTTCCTATTCATATCCGAAAATATATTGAGTGAAATGTTAGTGTCAGGCAAAGATATAAAGTTCTGCTCAATAAATTAATGTAAGTGAGATTATATCATGAGACTTAATTGTCAAGGGAATTGGGATTTCTGTAGGTCTATTAGACCTTGCCCTAGTTCTCTTTTGAGACTGTAGCATTTATAGGTTAAAAATTATAATAATGAATTAGGCAGGACAGTTAGTGCAATGCTATTACAATGCCAGTGACGTGGGCTTGAATCCGGCGATGTCTGTAAGGAGTTTATACATTCTCCCTGTATTTGTGTGGATTTCCTCTGGGTGCTCCGGTTTCCACCCACCTTTCAAAATGTACCAGGTCTGTAGGTTTATCGGGTGTAATAGTTGGGTGGCACGGGCTCATGGACCAAAAGGGCCTGTTGCCTATATATTTGGTGTACACACACACACAACACACACACACACACACACACACACACACACACACACACACACACACACACACACACACACACACACACACACACACACACACACACACACACACACACACACACAGACTCCAATTATCCAAAATCAGACTCCAAAAAAAATTTCTGATTGTTGAGCATTTCAGAAATCTTCATTTGTCTGACAAATTTTGAAGATGAAATTACATCATTTAGCTTCCGAAAAATTTTGGATAAATGAGAATATTTAAAACAATCAGAAATCTTCAGATATCCAGTATTTTTGGAGCCGAACTGATGTCAAAGATTGAAAAAACTTAGAATTTTTGAAAAACCTCTGAGTAGAATTTCGAGTTTTTGGTGTTGGATTTATTTTATTTTGTTCAGGTTTATTTTGGTGAGAATTAAATGTTATTTTATGCTTAAAAAGCCTTCCTTTATTGTTTGTTGTTGTTTAAACAAGTGACTTGCTGTTGCTACTGGGCTGTTTTTTAAAAAATTACCAGTTATCCAAAGAAACTGTTTATCTGAAATAGGCCCGGTGCTGACCATTTCAGATTATATATTTTTTTGTATTTCTGTTCAATTTCATCAGTCAAATACCTTCCTATTTTATCAGTCACCTTGAAATCATTTTCTGTTCCCTGTACTATATTTTTGATCATTTGAAACTGGCATCAAAACATATTTAAATTTAAATTTAGACATACACCACAGTAATAAGCCATTTTGCCTAATGAGTCTTTGCTGCCCAATATACACCCAATTAACCTATACCCCAGTAGGTTCCAAACGGTTGGAGGAATCCAGAGCTCCTGGGGAAAACCCTCACAGTCATGGGGAGAAAATTACAGACAGTGAGGGATTCAAACCCCAATCCCGATCGCTGGTGGTGTAATGGCATTGTGCTAATCGCTACGCCAACTGTGACACCCCAAAATCATCTCAGTAGTACTCGACACTGGGATACAAATCCAGGATCTCCTGTTTACCAGTCTGGTAATACAGTGCTTCCAACAAGCCAGCTCTCTTAAGTATACTTAAACTTTAATCTGTTTTATACATCAATCATATTCTATTTTCAACCATCACATTTCTCCTGACTTATTCACATTGGCGTTAGTTTGAAAACATATTCAAGTAATGCTCATTCAGCACCCCACTTTACCGCTGAAATCTCATTCAACTTTCACACCTCTGAATGGTATCCTTTTTTGCTCTAGTTTTAGCTCAAGATTAGTGAAATGTTTTTAGACAACTGGGTCTTACTTTCTCAAATCTCCTTGCTGGTGTCCTCATTCTAAAAATCAATGCCTCCACGAAAATTTTGGATGACCTCTTATTTTCTCTGTTCCATGGTTCGCCTTCCATTTCCATCTCTGCAAAGTGCCTAGGGAATGCCTTTCAATTTTGTTTGCCATTGCAATTGGAGCTAATCACAGATGAAGAAAATTGCCACATCCCAGGCCTATGAAGAATGGTATATCAACACTGCTACCTTCTTTTCTCTTCACACCATGCAAGAAGATGTGCACTCTTTCCATCTTGGTTCTTATTACACTCCTGGAGATCCCATGGGTAGTTCAGCTTGTGTTGATTTGGGCACAGATCCTGGCAAAACAACATCAGCTTTGGAAATAATCTGGACAGCTTCAGCCATTACACAGCTGCTCCAGCAAAGCTTGTCAAGGGTAAAGTAACTTAAACAATGGGAATGATTATCGAGAAAGTTGTGCTGCCTTGAGTTGAGAGGGAATGGACAAATAGTCTAGTGCTTCTGATTCTCAGATACTGATGTGAACATGTGAAACGTGTTCACACCTCAGGTCTGAATTTGTTTGACAGACTTTTGAGGTAATATCTATAAGGAGACCATCAACCTTTGCTTTTGGAAAACAAATCCAGCCAAATAGTTGTTGCACTGTAGGTCTCTTAATGGCCAAGATGTGTGTTCCTATCTCCACTGTTTTGCACTGATTTTCTTGATGAATCAGGAAGAGTTTTGCATCATGGCAGTAAGGATTGGCTGTGCATTTTTGGGTCTCAGTCTCCATTCAGATGCATTTTGAATTTGTAGAGTAAAATATTGCTGGGGTTGATTGGTAGCAGTTCATACATCAGGCTGCTGTTCATTGACTTCAACTTGGCATTTAATATGAGGCTAGTGGAGAAGCTGTCCTCACTGGGACTCAACACTCCCCTCCATGACTGGATTCTAGACCTCCGAATGGAAAGACCACACTCCGTCTAGGTCGGTAGCAGAACATCGAGCACCATCATGCTGTGCACTGGCACACCTCAGGGCTGTGAGCTCAGTCCACTCCTGACCCATGACTGCATCACCAGATCCAGCTCCAATTGTGTCATTAAGTTCGAAGATGACACAATTTGGCCTCATCTGTAAAAGAGATGGAAAATCTCATGATATGGTATGAGATTAACAACCTAAGTCTCAACGTGGACAAGATGATTGTGGACTTCAGGAGGAATAGGAATTACAACCCTCCACTATACATCAATCACTCTGTAGTGGAGAGAGAGGAGAGCACAAAGTTCCTTGGAGTTTACTTAACTAGTGAGCTATATCTCCTCACTTGTCACGAAGGAGCAACAGTGATTGCACTTCCTGGAAAGACTGAAGTGGGCAAGACTGGCCACCATTATGTCAATCTTCTATAGGAGCTCCATCAAGAGCGTCCTGGCCAGTTACATAATAGTATAATATGGTTGCTGCAGAGAAATGGATCAATCCACAGGACCATTAGAGTGGCAGAGAGGGTCATTGGAGTCTTCCCTCCCTCCCCCCCATCCCACCCACCCCTGCAATCGATGTGATCTACTGGGATCATTGACTGAAATGAGCGTCAAAAATTATCAAGGACCCCTTCCATGCCACACACAGCATTTTTCAGCTGCTCCCATCGGGAAAGAGATACAGGAGTATCAGAGCCAGAAACACCATGCTGAGAAACAGCTTCTTCCCACAGGCAGTGAGAATGATGAACGACCAAAGGAACTGCTCGCACTAACTGTCCAAGACTCTCATATTCCTAAAACAATAATTATTTTATTTGTATCTGTGGTGGTACACCATTGGCCTACTGCAGGGGGCCACCTCTGTTCCTGCAGGAGTGTAAGGGGACAGGACAACACCTGGCCAGCTGTCAATCAGTCGGCCTGAATGGATCAAGCCCTACCCGGTCGGATGTCAATCACCCTCTGGGATATAAGCCTGCGCCAGCCTCCCAAGGCCTCACTCAGAGTTACTGCAGCCACACCCAGCCTGGCTCTGTGGAAGTCTTTGTGGATTAAAGCCTGTTGTACAGTCTTTATCTTTGTATGTGTTTGATTCTGGCTAACAGTGCACCACAATTTAATCCACAAAATTTTCCTACGGCAGCTATGGAAAAACTCCTGTGTGCAAGGGGCCTCGAGGTTGACCCACGCCACCCGGAAGCCCAGACATGCAATGAGATCTGGCAGCACGCGGTCAAGGCAATCATCAAGACATCCTGGACTCCGATCAAAAGAGGTTGGTCCTACTCCAGTCAAAATTGGGTCCCCGCGCCTTCCAGGTAACCAAAGGCTGCTCCATGTACAAGAGTGCAATGGACACTCTTGAGAACTTGTACAAGCCCCCCATGAATGCAGTCTGTGCTAGGTACCTCCTCAACACCCGAGCCCACCAACCCGGGGAGACAGCTGAGTCTTACCTGGGACACTTGCAGGAGTTGGCCCGATTGTGTCTGGCTGAACCCGGGGTAGGTGCAGAGGAGGTCAAGAGGCTGATCCGGGATGCCTTCTTCCGAGGGCTATGCTCGAGGGCCAACTGGCAGAAGCTGCTGGAAGACAACATCTATGCCCGAACCAGGACTCTGGAAGTGGTCCAAACCCTGGAGGCAGCAGCCCTGCATGTCGAAGCCTTCGATTCCAGGTTCCCCCAGGCTCCCTTGTGGCCCTCTCACATTGCAGCTGCATCCCCAGACTGAGCTGGGAGGAATGCATCGCTGCGGCAGGTGCCCGGTGCCCCTGTAAGTACTGTGGGTCTTGGTGCAGGTCAGACCGACAATCGCGCCAAAACTGCCCGGCTAGGAACCAGTATTGTTCCTGATGCGGCAAGAAAGGCCATTTCACTAAAGTGTGCCTCTCAAAACCAGCCGGCAGCTCAGCGGCCCTCCATGACCTCCCCACCTCCCCCACAGACACCCCCCGTGTGCGTGCTGGGTGGCGCCATTGTCCCCGCAACAACTTATGCCTTCCCTGACTTCGACCACGCAACATCCGGCCCTGCCAGCGACCGTTGCAGCATGTTCCCCGAGCATCTGCACCAGCCCCCACCCTCGCTGGCGCCGCTCGCTGAGAACTACAGCGACGTCACTTCCAGCATGACATCACTTCCAGCTGACACAATGACATCACTGCCACCGACCGTGATGACGTCACTTCCCCCGGTACAGTGGACACGGCTGGGGAAGGAGGCCAGCCACGCAATGGCCCCCCATGTGCCGCCACCATCTTGGGCAAGGCAACACCTGACACAGAGGGCCCCCAACAACATTGAGAACAACGTGATCAACATGGACGATGACCAGACCGCCCTACCGATGGTCCCCACACCTCCAGAGGCCATTGTCTACCGCACGCTGCACCTCATGATCGATGTTGATGTGGTCAACACGGATGATGACCAGGCTGCCCTATTGACGCTCCCCATCCCTCCAGATAGCGATGACTCCGACTCTGAGATGGTCCTGGCCGCCACCACGCTGACCAGGGACATCCCCCACAACCTCGGACGCTTGATGATGGGCGTGCGAGTCAACGGGCAGGTAACAAAGCGCCTGTTCGTCTGTGGTAGCACTGAGAGCTTTATTCATCTGATCATGACCCACTCCCTAAGGTTAAAGGTTCACCCCACCACCTGCTCGATCACCCTCACCGCCAAGGATAAGTCTGTTGGTACCCTCGGGCGCTGCTCGGTCGATATAACGGTGGGTGGGAAGACTTACACAGGATTCAGACTCCTGGTCATGCCCAAACTCTGCGCACCACTCCTTCTGGGACTGGATTTCCAGTGCCACCTGCAGAGTGTCACCCTTGCCTTCGGGGGGCTCCAACCTCCTCTCACATTGCACAGCACGCCAACCTACCAGCCCCAGCCAACCTGCGGCCTCTCCACACTGCACATCACCCCACTGGCCCACTCTTCCCACATCTTGCGCTAGGCTGCAAGCCGATCGCCGCCAGAAGTAAGCGCTATTGTGCCACAGACAGGGACTTCATCAAGGTAGAGGTGCAGCGACTCCTGGCAGAAGGCATTATAGAGCCCAGTAACAGCCCTTGGAGAGCCCAAGTCCTGGTGGTCAAAGAGGGAAGTAAGCCGAAGATAGTCGTGGATTACAGCCAGACCATTAATCGGTACACCCAGCTGGATGCCTACACCCTGCCGAGGATCGCCGACATGGTCAATGCGATAGCCCGCTACTGGGTTTTCTCCACGATTGACCTGAAGTCGGCGTATCACCAAATCCCTATCCACCCGAAGGACAAGTCCTATATCACCTCTGAGGCAGATGGGCACCTGTACCAGTTCTGCCAGGTTCCTTTTGGGGTTATGAATGGGGTCTGCGTCTTCCAGCGGGAGATAGATCGCATGGTAGACCGGCACAAGCTGAAGGAGACGTTCCCATATCTGGATATTGTCACTATCTGTGGCAGTGACCAGCAGGACCATGATGCTAACCTGGAAAATTTCCTCCAGTCACCCATGGAGCTGAACCTCACTTGGAACAAGGAGAAGTGTGTGTTCAGCACCACCCACCTTGCCACCCTGGGGTACATCGTGGCCCATGGATCTGGAAAGGATGCGCCGATTAATGGAGTTACCCCTCCCCCCCATGCTAAAGGCCCTCCGTAGGTGCCTGGGCCTATTCTCTTATTATTCGCAGTGGGTCCCTCGCTTCTTGGACAAGGTCCACCCACTGGCCCAAGCCACAACTTTTCCCCTCCCACCTGAGGCGCAGGCAGCCTTCACCCGCATCAGGCAAGACATTGCGGATGCCAAGATGCAGGCTGTGGATGAAGACTCCCCCTTCCAGGTGGGGAGCGATGCTTCCGAGGTGGCCCTCGCTGCTTCCCTCAACCAAGGGAGGCCCCCCTCTCCAGGACCCTCCACAGCTCCGAGCTAGGGCACTCCGCTATTGAAAAGTAGGCCTAGGCGATTGTGGAAGTGGTCCGCCACTGGTGCCACTACCTTTCCGGCAGGAGATTTATGCTCCTCACAGACCAGTGGGCCATGGCGTTCATATTTAACACTACCCACAAGAGCAAGATCAAGAACGACAAGATACTGCACTGGAGAGTCGAGCTGGCAACCTACAGCTACGACATCAAGTACCACCCCAGGAAGTTTAACGACTCCCCCGATGCCCTCTCTTGCACCTGTGCATCTATGCATGATGACAGGTTGCAGGCATTGCATGAGTTCCTCTGCCATCCAGGTGTCACCTGGTTGTAAAATTTCGTTAAGTCCTGAAATCTGCCGTACACCATCAGGGACATCAGGGACGTGACCGAAGCTTGTCGGGTCTGTGTGGAGTGTAAACCCTGCTTCTTCCGCCAACCCCCTGCCCCCCCCAGGCCCACGTGTAAAGGCTACTTGGCCTTTCGAGCGTCTCGGCATGGACTTCAAAGGGCCCCTGCCTTCCACGAACCGAAACGTTTACTTCCTCACGGTAGTGGATGAGTACCCACGCTTCCCTTTCGCCATCCCTTGTCCAGACACCTCCATGGCCACAATCATCAGGGCCTTGGGGCAGATTTTCACCATGTTTGGCTATCCCACCTTCATCCACAGCGACCGGGGGTCTAGTTTCATGAGCGACGAGTTGTGCCAGTACCTGACGGCGAGGGGCATCGCGACCAGTCGCACGACAAGCTATATCCCGAGAGGCAATGGGCAAGTGGAACGTGAGAATGGGGTGGTTTGGAAGGCAGTCCTCCTGGCTCTCAGGTCAAAAGGGTGGGCCATTGAGTACTGGCAGGATGCCCTGCCCGAGGCGCTTCATGCCATTCGGTCACTGCTGTGCACGGCTACCAATGAGACCCTCACGAATGCCTGTTCTCATTCCCCAGGAGGTCAGCGATTGGAATGTCACTCCCAGCATGGCTCATGTCCCAGGGACTGGTGCTTCTGCGTAAGCATGTATGGACACACAAGGCCGAAGCCCTGGTAGAGCAGGTTTTCCTCCTTCATGCAAACCATAATTACGCTTACGTTAGGTTTGGCAGTGGCAGGGAGGACACTGTCTCAACCAGGGACCTGGCACAAGCAGGATCACCCACCACACCACACCACTCTCCAACCAAGGATGATGCTGTCCGGGCATACAATCCCATCCCCAGGCAGCTACGGGGCATTCAGGGCCTCCTTAACCACCAGGGGCCCGCTTCAGCCTTGGGAGACAAACCTGTCCCCCCCCACCCATCCAATACGACCCGCATATGTCGACCCCGGCCCCCCCGGTCACCCCTCCGAGCAGCACCACACCAGCCACACACACCCCTGCTGCCAGACCCCCCACTTTCCCTCTCACCAGTGCCCAGGAGCCAGTCCTACGACGGTCACAGAGACCCCGACGGCCACCAAATCATCTCAACCTGTAAATATTGTATGTACATAGTGGGTGCGATTCCTTGTTACTGCCCCCCACCTCCGGAACAATTTTAAAGAAGGGGGTGAATGTGGTGGTACACCACCAGCCTACTGCAGGGGGCAACATCTGTACATGCAGGAGTGTAAGGGGACAGGACAACATCTGGCCAGCTGTCAATCAGTTGGCCTGAATGGATCAAGCCCAACCCGGTCGGGTGTCTATCACCCTTCAGGATATAAGCCTGCGTTGGCCTCTCGAGGCCTCTCTCAGAGTTGCTGCAGCCACAACCAGCCTGGGTCTGTGGAAGTCTTTGTGGATTAAAGCCTGTTGTACAGTCTTTATCTTTGTGTGTGTCTGATTCTGGCTAACAGTGCACCACAGAATCTATGAATACTTGTCCTGCATATGTATTGTTTATCTGTATGTGTCTTATATCTGGTTGTGTGTCAGCATGTTTGGCACCAAGGACCGGAGGACGCTGTTTTGTCAGGTTGTACTTGTGCAATTAGATGATATTAAACTTTACTTCTGTTGAGTTTATTCACATGTATTGGATTTGCTGACCTTGCTTGTGATTGGGTCACTGTTCAATACCAAGAGCAAAGAAAGTTCTTTTGGATGTGGCCTGGAATTAAACATTTCGGTTAGATCAGCTGGTTTTATTTTCTTGGAACAGAAAGGGAACCTGAGAGAGATAAACTAAATTATGAAAGGCATAGATGAGGGTGATAGAAGGAAACATTTCATCATAGCAGAGATGTCCATAACCAGAGGAGAAAGGTTTAGGATAAGGAAAGTCACTCAGAGGTACTGGATGGTGGGGACAGGTAGATCACACCATTTAAGAAGACAAGCACATGACTTATCAAGGCATAGAAGGATATAGGCCATCTGCTGGTAAGTGGGATTAGAATGGATGGATAGTTGATGGTGGGCCAAAGAGCCTGTACTCTCATATGTTCTGTACCTGCAACATTGCACTGTTTATAATGATTCACTGAATCCATACCTTACCTTCTCCCCTGTGTATTTTACCAGCTCTTAGCAGGGAAGCCATTACATTATACAGTCCAAGCACCAGGTCCTCAGCCCTCAACATCCATGCTGACCATAAAATCTACAGGCCAAAAATAGGTCCTTTGCCACAACTTGTCCATGCCGATTTTGTGCACTGCCTGATATAATGACTGCATTACTGGAAATACAGGGCAATGTTGCTGGTGTAGAACATAAAAGAGCCCAGGAACAGGCCCTTCAACGTCATGTTTGGCACCTGCACCAACATGAAGCCCAAATTAAATTTATAGTCCACTGTTGGCATATGATAAATATCCCTCAATACCAATATATTTATGTGTCTATCCAGAAGTTTCTTCACTTTCAATCTTTTTATTGTTTTATAGAACAAGCATACATTGTATGGAGAACACAAGATTACCAAATATGAAGAATATAAGTACATTTCCAAAAATAAAACAATAGTGATATACCCCATCCCCATACAATACAATGTGGCCAGAATGACAAAAAATAAAAATAAAACAAAGAACTCTAACCCCCTGCTGAATAAACCTGGGATGTTTTGACATGAAATTAAAGGTAATGTAGTTATGCTGAACGTATAAAACATTACACTGAAGGAAAAACCATATACATAAATAAATACAATCAATAAAGACAAACAGATTTAATGAGTATGAAAATAGTCCATAAAAGGACTCCAAATTTTATGAAAATTAGTGTTAGAATACCCTATCTTTTATCCAGAAATTCCTTAAAGGCCACAATTGTATCTGCTTCCACAACTACCTCTGGCAGCCTGTTCTCGGCACCTACCAATATCTGTATAAAATAATTCCCCTCACATTTTCACCCCCCCCCCCACCATCACTATCACCATCACCCCACCACAACTCTACCTTAAATGCATGTCCTCTTGTACATGTCATTTTTACACTGTGAAAAACACTCTAACTAACTGCCAACCCGATCTATGCTTCTCAGAATTTTATAAACTGCCATCAGGTCTCCCCTCATACTCCTATGGTTCAGAGAAAACAACACAAGTTTGCGCAATCTCTCCTTGTAGTTCCTACTCCCTTCGTCCAAGCAACATCCTGGCAAACTTCTGCTGAAATCAGAACACAGAAATGCTGGAGGAACTCAGCTGCTCTCACAGTGTCCATAGGAGGTAATGATATATTTCCTTGAGGAAGTGCTCAGACCTGAAACGTTGGTTTTATATATATCATTACTTCCTATAGACACTGCAAGACCTGCTGAGTTCCTCCAGCATTTCTGTGTTTTGAATACAATCACAACGTCTACAGACTTACGAGTTTCACCAATCTCTTCGGTGCCTTTTCCAAAACCTCATATCCTTCCTAATGGAGCGATCAGAATTGAACACAAGAATGAAATAATTTAGCTCCATTTAAGAAGTAATTCTGTGAGATGTGAAGCTTCATTCACTAGCATCATGTGCATTGGATTGCTCCAGAGCCAATATCAGTTTGCTGTGAGGTAAAATCTTAACTTTTTAATTTGACCATGTGTGAATATATTATCCTGTCTATTTTATGCCATCAGTTTACTTTGAATTACTAAGTACTTCAGGTTTTTTTTAAACAAGATTATGATATAAATCAAGCAACATTACAAGAATGAAAATTGACTTTATTCTAAAGAAACAAATATCAATCTGCTTCAATCAAGGAATTTTATACATGAAGAACTGCTTCATTCATAGACAGTAAATGTTACTATTGTAAATGAATGGGTATAAATTCTACAGTAGCATTATAATTGATTTGAATGGATTAAATGAGGTCCACCTGTCTTAAGAACTAAATTATTTTATTTTAATTGAACTTTTGATGTATTTGACCTGTAGCCTGAAGCATCCAGTGCAACAACTCTTTGATTCCAGTGAATCAACTTTAGAGGCAGGCAGTTTGTCAGGTTTGCTAGAAAACTGCTTGTATTTCCACTCCCAGCAAAGTTGGATTTGTAGATCAGCTCCAGGCGTCAAAGAGCATCATTTGACAGCATTCCCATTCCAGGTCCAACAATTTGAGCCAAGCACCAGTTTTGTAGTTCAATGTCCCTCCATACCTGATGAATGGCAAAATGAACTGGCCTCCAAAATGGACAAATTAACCAATAATCATTTCATAGGATATTGTTAGGGGAGGGCAGCTGGCTGTTTTGTCTACAACTGGCGACCTTCTGGATTAGCTCATTGTGTGAGATGCTCTGTGATATTTCAATAGTCAAAATATGCACAGAACTGTGAACCTGTAACATTTCTCTTTGGTACATGAAATTCATTTGATTTGTAATGGAATCAATGAATTTTGTCTCCTTCTACCTCCTTCCCAAGAAATCTTTTCTTGGACTGACCATTGGGTCTCTAATAAGTCTCAATATTCAATGAATGTGTAATCATTATCCTGATGTCCCAAAGGATAGGTTCCTTGACCCTCTTTTTTTAGTCACTTATCCACAAGTTGCCCTCAACAATGACAACAACTTGGAAAATACTGAGCTCTAAGATGAAGTAGTGAAAGCTGTGGGGTCCAGTCACCTGTTTGTCAAGGATTCAGTCAGATTAATGAAAAGATGTTCAAAGTCAGACAAATAGAGATTTCAGTAGATTGCAATGGATTTGTTATCATGGGATTCACTGATATCTCATTGGTTTTGAAGCTAATTCTCATTCACATCAATAAAGTTCAAAGTTCAGATTTATTGTCAGAATACATACATGTTTCTTTTTCCTGCAGGCCAGACAGAATTTCAACTTACCAGTAGTGCAAAAAACTGAACTCAATAAAAGATACAAAAGAGACAAATGTAAACAAAGAAATAAATGTGAACAAGCTGACTGCAATACAGAAAATAAATATTTAATAATATATCATGTGCAAAGTAAGGATCCTTAAATTAGTCTCTGATTGTTGTTGTTAGGAACAGCAACTATTCCTGTACCTGGTGATGCGAGTCTTATGGCACACCTAAACTTCTTTCTTGATGGCAACAACAAGAATAGAGCATGTCCTGGGTGGTGGTAGCTCCGACAGCAGCATTCCGTGTAGATTTTCTCCACAGTGGGGAGAGTTTTGCCTGTGATGCACTGGACTATGTCCATGACAATTTGCAGGGCTTTCCACTCAAAAGTATTGGTGCCCCCATACCAGCGCCTCTACTTCCTCAGGAGTTTGTGGAGGTTCGGCATGACATCAGAAACTGCATACTTTATTTCTTCTTTGGCTTGGCTTCGCGGACGAAGATTTATGGAGGGGGTAAAAAGTCCACGTCAGCTGCAGGCTCGTTTGTGGCTGACAAGTCCGATGCGGGACAGGCAGACACGATTGCAGTGGTTGCAGGGGAAAATTGGTTGGTTGGGGTTGGGTGTTGGGTTTTCCCTCCTTTGCCTTTTGTCAGTGAGGTGGGCTCTGCGGTCTTCTTCAAAGGAGGTTGCTGCCCGCCAAACTGTGAGGCGCCAAGATGCACGGTTTGAGGCGTTATCAGCCCACTGGCGGTGGTCAATGTGGCAGGCACCAAGAGATTTCTTTAGGCAGTCCTTGTACCTTTTCTTTGGTGCACCTCTGTCACGGTGGCCAGTGGAGAGCTCGCCATATAACACGATCTTGGGAAGGCGATGGTCCTCCATTCTGGAGACGTGACCCATCCAGCGCAGCTGGATCTTCAGCAGCGTGGACTCGATGCTGTCGACCTCTGCCATCTCGAGTACTTCGACGTTAGGGATGAAAGCGCTCCAATGGATGTTGAGGATGGAGCGGAGACAACGCTGGTGGAAGCGTTCTAGGAGCCGTAGGTGGTGCCGATAGAGGACCCATGATTCGGAGCCGAACAGGAGTGTGGGTATGACAACGGCTCTGTATACGCTTATCTTTGTGAGGTTTTTCAGTTGGTTGTTTTTCCAGACTCTTTTGTGTAGTCTTCCAAAGGCGCTATTTGCCTTGGCGAGTCTGTTGTCTATCTCATTGTCGATCCTTGCATCCGATGAAATGGTGCAGCCGAGATAGGTAAACTGGTTGACCGTTTTGAGTTTTGTGTGCCCGATGGAGATGTGGGGGGGCTGGTAGTCATGGTGGGGAGCTGGCTGATGGAGGACCTCAGTTTTCTTCAGGCTGACTTCCAGGCCAAACATTTTGGCAGTTATAAAGCAAAGACAAAAATACATAACCAATGTTTCGACTCATTCCTCAAAGCACGCTGTTTGACCTGCTGAATTTCTCCAGCATTGTGTTTTTACTCCAATCATTGCATCTTTACTCTGGCTTTATTCTGTTTAAATTTATTTCTTTGTTTACTTTTCTTTCTTTTGAATATGTATCTTCTTTTTGTGTACAGTTTACAGGAACCAATAAATACTGTTTCCACCTGGCCACAGGAAAAAGAATCTCAGGGTTGCATGTGATGTCAATAATGACACTAACTCTGGCAATAAATTTGATCCTTGATCTTCCAACTCAAATATATTGGGATTGAATATGAAGGTGGATGGACACCAATGTTATATTTTGTGCTTTGATCAATAAAAGTTGTTTTGAATTGAAAAAGAAAGTTATTCATCCCTGTCAGCATATCGAAAACCAGCAATTATGTTCACTGCCATCAATCAACCCTCTGCTCTCTCAATTCATTAGACTCCTTTTCCTCTCTTACTCTGGTTTTGATAGTGGAAATATTGAAGCCATTATCTTGAGTCCTAATCACAAACCCCATTTCCTGGTAACCGTCTAACCCTGAATCAGGTGGCTTGTAATCTTGGTGCCTTATTACGTCCCCAGATTTGAATGGCTCTTGTGATTGTGCCATCACTAAGAGTACCCTTATCCCACTGTTCCCCTGCCTCAACTCAGTTCCTCCTAAAAATTTGCCCTTACCTGTTGAACAGTGTTTCTCAACTGTGGCCTGGTTACCACTGTCAATCTGCGGATATGTTATGGGAGGTCTGTGGTGATGCGGTGAAGACAAATATTACTGACATAACAAACAAGTAATATGTCCAGGTAAAAACTAATTGACAGGGCTTGAACTCTATGTCAGGTGAAATTATGAAGGAAATTCCTGGACCACATGGACCTACCAAAGAATAAACAAAAAGATTGTGTGTCGTTATTAACCAAATTATGATTTATGTTCTGTGAGAAGATACATTTGCTTCAAACACCAATGTTCAAGCATTCTGACACACCAGTGTCCTGAGTTCTGGCAAAGGGTTTTTGACTTGAACCATTAATGCAATTTCTCTCTCCACAAATACTGACTGTCCTGCTGAGTGTTTTTGCTTTGATTTTAGATTTCCAGAATCAGCAGATGTTTTCAGCGACATTGTGGGCTATTTGATCACCGGCTGAAATTGCAAAGGAACACAATGCTAGGAAGAGAATTCTTCCTTTGTTGGCCAAATAACAGGAACTGATGAGTCAGAATACAGGATGGAGATCAACAATCTGGTTGGGTGGTGCCAGAACAGCAATCTTGTCCTTAATCTCAACAAGACCAAGGATCTTATTGTGGATTTTAGGATCAGGAGGCTAAGGGATCACACTCCTGTCTTCATTGATCAGTCGGTGGTGGAGGGGCTTAATACTATCAAGTTGTTGAGAATCCACAAATCGGAGATTCTCTCCTGAAGCCAGCACATCATGACAACCATGAAGAAGGTACACGGATGCCTCAACTTTCTCAGGAGGAGGTTCAGCATCTTGTCGAATACTGAGGGCTGCAGAAATTAGACAACGTAGCTAAGTCCATCATGGGCTCAAACCTCCCATCCAATGAAGACGTTAATGTGAGGTGGTCCCTGGAGAAAGCACCCAGCATTATAAAGGATTCTATTTCCCTGGTCACTACCTCTTCTCACTGCTACCACTGGGGAGAAGTTACAGAATTCTGAGATACAACAACTCTGCTATTAGCCTCTGAACCTCCCAGCAATAGCCCTGTTTGCGCTAGTGAAACACTGCATTTTTTTCTTAAATGAACTGTAACTGTGAATATTTATTTATCTATATTTATTATTTCACTCTGTACTAAGGAATGTATACTGTTCTATTTGATGTATCTTACGCTACAATTTGGCTATAGAAAGTAAGAATTTTGGTGTGTGTGTGTGTGTGTGTGTGTGTGTGTATATATAAATATAAAATGATCTCATTATTATCTCTGTTGGTATTACTGTGATTCCTGGAGCCATGTGGTACCTTGTTATCTGGTGTAAGTTATCTTTTTCAGGGGAATGACTGCCTACAGTAGAGATGACCAGCTTTCTTCCATGTCACATGAGAGATGGGCAGGAGCTGTGGCATTGATTGCATTGTTGCAGTTTCTTTTTTTTCTTTGGCTTGGCTTTGTGTACGAAGATTTATGGAGGGGTATGTCCAAGTCTGCTGCAGGCTCGTTGGTGACTGACAAGTCTGATGTGGGACAGGCAGGCACGGTTGCAGTGGTTGCAAGGGAAAATTGGTGGGTTGGGGTTGGGTGTTGGGTTTTTCCTCCTTTGTCTTTTGTCAGTGAGGTGGGCTCTGCAAAGCCTCAAAGGAGGTTGCTGCCTGCCGAACTGTGAGGCGCCAAGATGCACGGTTTGAGGCGATATCAGCCCACTGGCGGTGGTCAATTGGCAGGCACCAAGAAATTTCTTTAAGCAGTCCTTGTACCTCTTCTTTGGTGCAAGGACAAGTTCTACACTGATCTGCGCAACCTCATCCAACGCACCCCTACAGCCGACAAGGTTGAAATCCTTGGCGACTTCAACGCTCGTGTCGGCAAAGACTCAGAAACCTGGCCAGGAATCCTTGGCAAGCATGGTGTCGGCAAGTGCAATGACAACGGGCGCCTCCTGTTGGAACTCTGCGCAGAACAGTGGGTTGTCATTACTAACAACCTTTTGCAGGAGAGAGTCAGCCTGAAGACTACCTGGATGCTCCCCGATCCAAACACTGGCACCTCTTGGTCTACGTTCTGGTGCAAGGAAGAGACAAATGAGATGTTGCAGTGATGGGCTATGAATACAGCTCCTAATAGCCTGAATATGCCTGAGATTGTCTGATCTCACAAGCTAAAAAGGCTCAGGACTGGTCAGTACTTGAAGGGGAGACCACCTAGGAACACCAAGCACTCTAGGTTTCTGGACAAAGTGGCAACTCTCTGTCTGCCTTAC
The DNA here is from genome assembly GCF_036971445.1 of Narcine bancroftii. Lineage (NCBI taxonomy): Eukaryota > Metazoa > Chordata > Chondrichthyes > Torpediniformes > Narcinidae > Narcine > Narcine bancroftii. The sequence continues at coordinate 169,321,485 of NC_091472.1, read as the reverse complement.
AGTGGACAAAAGGTAAAGAATTTCATGTATATTACCTTCTAATTGTACGTATTACGTTACAATCATGGAACCTTTACTAGTGACAAGCTTGAAGTTCATAGGTGATCTAAATAGGCCAACACATAAAGAAGTCAGCCTGTCAGGCAGTATCTGTGGAAAGCAATAGACAAATAGGTCAATGCTTCCAAAATGGAGTGTCTTCTGCGGAAGTTCTCCCAGTGTCAAGTATCTTATGCAATTATACTGCCTCATGAAGCCAACTTCATCATTTTGTAAACCATAATCAATTGATGTCAATTGCATTATAAATACAAAATTTGCTTTTGCAAAGAAACCTGTTTGCTTTTATGAAAAAGCGGCCAGTGGGGCTGTCAGCACATGGTCGGCGGGGCAGACACAGGGTGACCGGTGGGGTTGTCAGCATGTGGTTGGTGGGGCAATCGCAGGGTGACCAGCGGGGCTGTCAGCATGTGGTTGGTGGGGCAATCGCAGGGTGACTGGTGGGGTTGTCAGCACATGGTCGGCGGGGCTGTCAGCACATGGCCGGTGGGGCAGTCACAGGGTGACCAGCAGGGCAGCCACAGGGTGACAGGTTTCTATTTTATATGGGCGGTATATTGATCACATTGTTCCTTCTTTTACTGTATGTTTTAAGTTGTATCTGTTCTTTGGTGGGTTATTGTTTGAGTCCGGGACCCTCCAAGATGTTCCCATAAAAGTCAATGGTAATCGCTTCTTCACTTTGCGCCTTGTTGGCTGAGGAAAGTTTCGTCAAGCAGGGTAGACCTGTTTTGAATGATCTTTAATTATGTACTTAGTTGAGATTCCACTCCAAGTACCAACTTCTTTCCTCCACCCATTGAAAGAATGTGTTTTGTGCAGTGAAGATAAAGAATGAAGAGAAAGAAACCTGTGACTTCAAGAGGGTGGTGTCAGAAATGGTCGCCAGGGGAAGGGAGAGGAAAGCAGGAGGTAAGAAGAGTTGAAGGGACTCCAGGAGCCATGTTTTCACACTGAGGACGGTAGGTATGCGGAAGGAGCTGCCAGAGGGTGCACAGTCAGATCATTTAGACAGGTTCATGGATAGGAAAGGTTGAGAGGGACAAATGGGGACAAACGGGACGAGCTGGGGAGATAAGTGGAGGAGTTTGGAAGAGGGCTTTTTTCTGTGCTGAATCTCACAAGGCCCAGGCCAGGAGACCGGAAGGCTCTCAGTTTCTTCTGATCAGAGGCGACTTGCTGGCCTTGGAGTCAGTCTCCACGAAAGCAGGCCCTTCGGCCCACCCTGTCAGTGCTGACCGTCCAGCCTCCGAGCCGCTTCCCAGCGCTCTTCCTTGTCACGTGCTCGCCCTGCTGCTTCTAAAACATTTGCAAAGAACCACTTCCCATCAGTTTAGAAATGCAGCTTTGGTTCCATCTCAGCGCCTTGCGGAAGAGGATGCCGCCAGATCCCCAGCGCTTGTCCTTCAGAGACTCCCCTGAACAAAGCCGAGCGCTTCTCCTTCTCACGTCCGGAGAGGGGCTCTCAGCGCTGCCGTTCATCGGGCCCGGATACTTCGACCTGTCCCGTGTGAACGAGGAAGCCCTTGAAGGGCCGCCGAACCTGTCCGTGTGTGTGTGAAGCGCAACCTGCTCGCAGTCGTCAGCGGAGGGACCCGTGGGCTCTGAAATCAGCGATCCCTGCCAGTTCAACCACTGAGGAAGCTTTTGTCTCCAGGCGTTGCACAGCTGGGACTTCAAGCTCACCCAGGGGAATGTCCTTGATCAACCAGCCTCTGTTCTTGAAAGAAGACCCCGGGAGCTTGGCTCGGCTGCTTTTGCAGCGAAAGCCTCTCGGGAGCGAGTGGGGGGATCGCGGAAACTCCGAGGGAACTCGGGGCGCGGAATGAACCCTCCCAGCGAGCGACCATGGGCTACTCTCGTTTTCCCAGGGTCAGCTACCCAGTGGAATTCACATTGAAACCTCCAACCCTCTGCAACCCGCCGCAAGTGTTACCCACTGCACTTTAAATAGAATTCCAATTTCCCTCCTCCTGGTGATAATCTCTTTGCAGGCTCCAGCATGGAAAGACTGTTTTGAGCAGGGCGGTGATAAAGAATGTGACTGAGAAGCCCCTATTTTCTGCTGCCTGGAGCCGTCCCATCTCAAGTCTCCGCAAGTCCAAGCAGCAGACCTGCTGGTCAGTGCTCGAAATAAAGCCCAAGAATCTGCAGCTGACTTGTGAATGTAGAGAGCTTTAAAAAGACCAACCAATGACCATAACTGCATTCTAATGACATCCCAAAGGTCTGTCAGAAAGGGAACAAAACCATCTCCTGAATAGTTTCCAAGGTACACAGAAACGTAGAAAATAAGTGTAGAAGAAGGCCATTTGGCCCTTCAAGTCTACACCACCATTCATTATGATCATGGCTGATCAGTAACTGGTTCCTCCCTTCTCCCCATACCCCTTAATCCCTTTGGCCACAAGGGCCAAATCTAACCTACACTTAAATATTGACAGGGAACCGGCCTCAACTACTTCCTGTGGCAAAGAATTCCACACATTTACCACTCTCTGAGAGAAGAAATTTTTCCTCATCTCAGTCCTAAAAACAATTCCCTCTTATCCTTAAACTATGGCCCCTGGTCCTGGTTTTTTTCCCCAGCATTGGAAACAACTTTCCTGCATCTAGTCTGTCTAATCCCTTAAGAAATTTATATGTTTCTATAAGATCCCTCCCTCAGTTTTCTAAATCCCAGAGAATTCATATGTGAGTCCCTCCATCCCCGGTATCAGCCTAATGAACCTTCTCTGCACCCTCTCCAAGGCAAGGATGTTCTTCCTTAGATAAGGTGACCAAAACTGCATGCAGTACTTCAGGTGTGGTCTCACCAAGGCTCTGTACAGCTGCAGCAGGATCTCCCTACTCCTGTACTCAAATCCTCTCGCTATGAACGCCAACATACCATTCCCCTTCCTCACTGCTTGCTGCACCTGCATGCCCACTTTCAAGAACTGATGCAGAGCAACACCCAAATCTCGCTGCATCTCCCCTTTTCCTAAACAGATACCATTTAAATAATAATCCTCTTTCCTGTTCTTACCTCCAAAGTGGATAACCTTGCATTTATCCACATTATACTACATCTGCCATGTCCTGGCCCACTCGCCTAACTTGTCCAAATTACCCTGCACTCTCCTAGCATCCTCCACACAGCTAACCCTGCCACCCAACTTTGTATTGTCTGCAAATTTCGAGACACTGCTATCTATTCCCACATCTAAGTCATTGATATATATTGTAAACAACTGCGGCCCCAGCACTGAGCCCTGCAGTACTCCACTAGTCACTGGCTGCCATTCTGAAAAGAACCCATTTATTCCTACTCTTTGCTTCCTGTCCCTCAACCAATTCTCTATCCACCTTAATACCATACCTCCTATACCATGCTCTTTAAGTTTATACGCTAGTCTTCTGTTCGGAACCTTATCAAATGCCTTACTAAAGTCCAGCTATACCACATCCATTGGTTCTCCCCTATCCACTCCCCTATATAACCACTTACAGCACAGAACAGGCCAGTTCGGCCCTACTAGTCCATGCCGTAGCAAATCCCCACCCTCCTAGTCCCACTGACCAGCACCCAGTCCATACCTCTCTAGTCCCCTCCTATCCATGTAACGATCCAGTCTTTCCTTAAATATAATCAATGATCCCGCCTCGACCACTGGTTACATCCTCAAAAAACTCTATTAGATTCGTCAGACATGATTTCCCCTTCAAAAAACCATGCTGACTCTCTGCGATGATACCACTACTTTCCAAATGTACTGCAATTGCATCTTTAATAACTGATTCTAGCACCTTCCCTACTACTGATGTCAGGCTAACTGGTCTGTAGTTTCCCGATTTCTCTCTCCTTCCCTTCTTAAAGAGTGGGGTTACATTGGCCACCCTCCAATCCTCAGGAACTAATCCAGTATCCAAAGAGATTTGAAACATTATCACCAACGCATCCACTATTTCCTGGGCTACTTCCTTCAGCACTCTCGGATGCAGACTATCCGGCCCCGGGGATTTATCCACCTTTAATCCCTGCAATTTAACTAATACAACTTCTTGAGTTACAATTTCTGTAGAGATTTGCAAGAGTCTTCTGTGACAAACCAAGACTCATGGCAGATTTGTAGAAGGTGTTTGAATTGCGACCTAGCCACACAGTCATGGTGCAGAGTGAGTAGAGCAATGGGCTAAGCACACAGCCTGTATTGATGGTCAGTAGGAGGAGGAGGAGAAGCTGACTGCTGACCTTGGACTCAGCCTCCATAAAAGCAAGGCCTTAGGGACTCTAGGAATTATACTGTTACGTTGGCACAATGTTTTTTTATGTGATATTCTGTATCAAACAAAAGACCATATTCTGGCCTCAATATAAATGAGAAACGGGTATATAATTCGTTTGAGTTATGTCAGAGCTTTATTTAAATATTAACTCCCATATTTTGTTATTATGGACTGCATATCTTCCAAAATGTATAGTATTTGTCTCTTAAATTATTTGATCAAGTTGTATACATCTCTGAAATTCACCATGCCATCTTTCTACACCCAAATCTGGCAATACATTTTCTTGCTATTGCTAAAGCAATTTGAACAAACTTCTTTTGACACATATTCAATTTCAACTTAGGTTCAACACCCTTAACATCACTCAGTAAAAATAACATTGGATACTGTGGGAATTTAATCTCCATTATTCATTCCAAAAATGTACCCATTTCTAACCAAAAAGGTTTGACTTTAGGACATTGCCAAGTAGAATGCAAAAATGTACCAATTTCCTGTCCACATCTGAAGTATAAATCTGATAGAGTTTGATACAATTTTAAAAATTTATATGGAGTTAGATATAACCGATGAATAAAATTATATTGAACCATTCTATATCTCACATTTATTGTAATTTTCATATTTTCTCTACATATCCCAATCCAAACTCATTCATCTATTTGTTTTTTCAAATCTAATTCCCATCTTTGTTGAGAATAATGAAGCTTTCTTTTGTATTAACCTATACAACATTGAAATAAATTTGTTTATATTTCCATTATGTCACAATAATTCTAATTCAGTCTCTACTGGTAATAATAGCTCTTGACCATAATTTTCACATAAAAATTTCATAACTTGTTAATAACAAAATCTAGTATTTTGAACTTCATTCTATTAAAAGAAATAAACTTCCATGTGTTACAAGCCCAGAGGACCCATAAACCCAGCAGCAATAGATATTCATCAAGACAAATGGTTATTTAAACAAAAATTTCTTTTAATTATCTTTAAACATGAAAACAGAATCAAACTTTAACTTATCTATTATTATCTTAACTTAACCTAACTTAACCCCCTTCTAATTCTAAGTGCGCATATATGTAATGTGTGTGTAAGTTCAGAAAAGTTCTTTGGTTCACAGTCCAATCTCACTTCTCATTCCTCCAACTTCACTGGTTGCAGGCAATTCTTATATTGTGTTCAGAATTTAACATGTATAAAGTTCACCAGGCTTTGGAGCTTGAGAGGTAAATGGTTACCGCTCAGTAAGGTTCTTGTCGGTTTTCAGAGAGAGATTTGTTGTACGATGGACACCCACAACTGATTACTTCAGATCAGCCACTTCGGTGTCTTGCCAAAGAAACTTGCCCCCTTGGTTCTCCAGATAATAACCTCTTTCTTTCAGGTCACCACAGAGTTCCTTTTTGTTTTACTTATTCCAAATGAAACATTAGATAGCCAGTCCTCTCCTCTTGCATAAACCACAAGGGCTTTGACCAGGCTGAACTAAGAACTCACAACCCGTCTTCCAAATGGGGTTTTCCAAAAGCTTGCCAACTTGACCTGTTCCAGTCCGAGCTGCTATTGCTGGATCAGAAGTGATCTTTGTGTCTGTGTGTGTCTCTCTCTCTCTCTCTCTCTCTCTCTCTCTCAGAGAGAAAGCCTGTTTGACTCTCTCTGCTTGCAAAACCACATGACCCTCTTAGAACAGCAAATTCTCTTCCAGACAATATGCGGCTCCAACAAGCTCTTTCATCTGTGGTCTTTTTGTAAACAACAATCCATTAGCGAAGTCTCTTGGGCACTCTCCAAAGCTTTTGCAAAGTATTTGAGGTCCCAACATGTCTAGCATTAGCAGAGCTCCAGTATTTTAAATAAGATCTGTTTTAAAGTGTTTGTATATGACCTACACTAACAGACCTTTTCCCAATTTATCTCCCAAAAACATATCTATATACTCTGTCACAACCTGCTTCAAAAGCATCTTCTGTTTTTTTAATTCCTTGGCACTGCCAAATCTTTAAAAAATTATTTCCCATGGAAAATGGAATTGATCTATTCTGGAATAATGTTGTTTTTCAAGACAATAAACCTCTTCCCCCAATTTCTTTGTCAACCTTATTCCAAACCTCAATTAAATGCTTCAATATGGGAGCCTCTCTATTCATTGTTAATAACCTTAAATTCAATTTATAAATAAAATCTTGTAGGTTTAGTTCCCCTATTTTACTAAGTTCTACACATACCTAAGCTGGAATTTTATTTAAATCATACATTAACAAAACACAATTGGACATCTTTATAATAATTCATAAAATTAGGGAACTGCAAACCTCCTAAATCTGTGGTTCACAATCTTTTTCTTTCCACTCACATACCATTTTAAGTATTCCCTATGGCATCTGTGCTCTGTGATTAGTAAGGGATTGCTTAAGGTGGGTATGTGGGTGGAAAGAAAAAGTTTGAAAACCATTGTTTTAATCGTCCCTAATTGACTCGTTATGTGCACCGTTTCATAACTCCAAAGGAAATGGGCCAATGACAATTTTTTTTAAGCAAAATATTTCAGAAACAATTGGCTCTAGAGCAGTGATTCTTAACCTTTCCTTCCAACTCACATATCACCTTAAGCAAACCCTTACTAATGACAGAGCACTTGTGGCATCATAATTCCAAGTTAATTTCCCCCAAAAAACTCTTGCCATCTTTCCTTTCCATAAAAATTTAACTCTTTAAATTTTTTTTGAGGAATTGGAATAGGCATCGATTGAAAAAGATAATGTATTCTAGGAAAAACATTAATCTTTACCTAATTTACTCTACCTATTAAACTAATAGGTAACATAATTCCATCTTTCCAAATATTCCTTTATTCTTTTTAATAATGGGGAATAATTTAATTTAAATAAATTTTCTAATTCACCTTCCACCTGAATACTTAAACATTTTATTCCAGCATCTGGCCACTTAAAATCAATGACCTTCTTACAATTAATAGTATTCTTAAATAGTAAAGTCACGGAGGTTTGTATGAGCAGTTCATCAGCCATTCACCTGTCTCAGTGCCCATGGGAAGAAGTTGTTTCTCAGTCAGGTGGCTCTAGCTCTGATACTCCTGTATCTTTTACCTGATGGGAGTAGCTGAAAGATGCTGCGTATGTGTGGTAGGGGCCCTGAACGATTTTGCGAGGCCTCTTTAGACAACAATCCCGGTAAATCCCATTGGTCAAGGAGAGGGAGATTCCAGTTAACCCCTCTGCCACCCTTATGGTCCTGAGGATTGATGTCTGATCTGATGTTCTACAGCAACTGTAGCACACTGTAATACAACTGGTCAGGACACACTTGAGAGAGCTCCTGTAGAAAGTTGACAGGATGGTGACCGGTAGCCTTGCCCACCTCAGTCTTCTCAGGAAGTCCAGTTGTTTAGAGTGCTTATATAGTGGGTTAGAGGCTTCAAGTTTCACTTATAAATGCTGCTTCAGCCATGTCAAGAAGGAAAATAGAAACTCCATGCAATAATTTCCATCCATTGTGATCAGTCTGGTCTGATTGAGAATGTCCTGCTCTATGTGATCCACGCTGCTTGGTTGTCTGTAGTGGATATTGTTACAAGTTCAATTTTGCTGCTTCACTCTAGTTTTAAAAACTCTTCATGCAAGCTTACAATACATATTAACATGAGAAGGCAATGATGGAACAGCAACTCTTCACTTGCCTTATTTTTACACCTTATTTCCACTATAGTATTGATATTATTAAGTGAGGATGAGCTCCAATCATCAATGTTGTTTGGCATCAAAGGCCACTCTCATTAGTAATCAATCACAGCTTGACAGTTTGTACAGGTACCTGGACAACTTTTGAAAATGCAACATTTCCTATGGTCATCTATAAACCTTTGCTGAAAGGAAGCTCTCATATCCATCAAAGACTCAGCTCAATCTGAATGACCTCACAGGAAATGAATGATTGTTTTAGAAACATATTCACTGATAAATGGGAAGAAGCATCATTGCCCAATTGCACAACATTGTCTCGCATAATCATCAATGAGGTAAAAGTCCAGATCATCTTTATTTAGTCATCCATTGCTGGATTAAGCTGTGTGGGTAAGTAATATTTGGATTTAAACACTTGGACAAATATTCCATTACAACTCAGCTTAAGCTATGAATCAAAGAAGTTTAAAACTTAACTGTTGACTACATTTGTGTAATACCCTTTGCATCTTGTTTATAGGGTGTCCTAGAGCATTGAAAAGCCAACAAAATACCTTTGAAGTGTCATGACTAGTAAAATGTAGGGAACACAAGGAATCAATCTGCATTCAGCAAGCTCCCACAAGAAGTAATGTGATAATGAATAGCAATCCGTTTTCGTAACATGGGCATTGGTCAGGACTTTAGGGTATAAACAAGAACTTCATTTTAAGCAGTGTCTCCAACAATACAAAAATCTTTAATTTAAAAAAAAATATTTAGACTTACAGCACAGTAACGGGCCATTTCAGCCCATGAGTCAGTGCTGCCCAATTTACACCCCATTAACCTAAACCCCTGGTACTTTTTGATTGGTGGGAGGAAACCGGAGCCCCTGAAGAAAGCCTACACAGACAAATGGAGAACGTACAAATTCTTTACAGACAGAGCGGGATTCGAACCAAATCTGGTTGCTGTAAAGGCATTGTGCTAACTGCTACACCAACCGTGCCACCTAGTCTATGCTACTCTAGTGCTGGCTTCAAATTTGTGCTCATATCTCTACAGTGGGACAACCCACAACTTTCTAACTCAGAAGCAGGAGTGCTAACAGCTATGCCTGATTTCCCCCCCCCCAAAAAAAAAGCTGAAGATTTGTTTGGATACTAGTGCCTAGGAACTCAGAAAGTTGAAGAATGTGGTAAATCTAGCCAAGTCCATCATCGGCACCAATCTCCCATCCACTGAAGACGTTTATGCGAGGCTCTGCCTCAAGAAGGCAGCCAGCATCATAAAGGACCCCACCTATCACCCTGATTATAATCTCTTCTCATTGCTACTTTTAGGCAGAAGGTATGGAAGATTGGAAGTCCAGCACTTCTAGGTTCAAGAACCTTGAATCCAGCAGCTTTCAGGCTCTTGGACATCCCCATACTATCCTAACTTTAACCAGAAATGATCTGATTGCACTACTAAAACGTCATTTTTTTCTTTTGTCTTGGACTAACTGCAACTGTGAAATGTTATTTATCTTTGATATTCATTCCCTCTTTTTCTGCCTTGACATATGATTGAAATTTAATGTATACTCTAGTAATTGTTGTATCTTACCCATTTAACAACAGCAAGTAAGAATTTCAGCGTGTTTGTACATTGTACTTTTGTACATGACATTAAACTCTCACTACTCATTGCCTTTCCCTTCTTAAAAAAAAATTATACACACAGAATGTTAATTCTCATAAGAGGAAACAATACACATCTCAGGGCGGTATGGTTAGCGTAGTGTTTAGCACAACACTGTAACAGTGCCAGAAATCGGGACTGGGGTTCAAATCCTGTGCTGTCTGTAAGAAGTTTCTCCATTCTCCCCATATCTGCGTGGGATTCCTCAGGGTGCTCCAGTTTCCTCCCACCATTCAAAAGTCTGCTGGGAGTTGTAGATCAGTTGGGTGTAATTGGGCAGTGCGGGCTGGTGGGCCAAAAGGGCCTGTTACCGTACTGTATGTCTAAATCAGTGGTTCTCAACCTTTTTCTTTCCACTCACATACCCCTTTAAGTATTCCCTATGCCATCAGTGCTCTGTGATTAGTAAGGAGTTATGTGAGTGGGAAGAAAAAGGTTGAAAGCCATTGTTTTAATCGTATTTAATTGATTCATTATGGGCACAGTTTCATAACTCATAAGGAAATGGGCCAATGACAATTTTTCTGAAGCAAAATATTTCAGTAACAACTGGGTCTAGAGCAGTGATTCTCAACTTTCCCTTCCCACTCACATACCACCTTAAGCAATCCCTTACTAATCACAGAGCACTGATGGCATAGAGATTACTTAAAGTGGTGTGTGAGTGGAAAGTAAAAGGTTGAGAATCACTGGTCTAAATTTAAATTTAAGTCCAGTACAGAGCAAAGGTATGATTGTAGAAGATGGATGACTATAGAAAAATAAAACAAAGAAACAAATAATTTGGAAAGCCAACAAATCCACTGTACCTGTCAGCCTTCATTGTAAACGTCCTAAAAGAGGCTGCTGAAGAGATCATGGATACATCCATTGTGACATTCCAAAATTCCCTGGACTTTTTAAAAGAGTCCCACCTGATCATACAATAGCAAATGTAACATTGCAAATCAAGAAAAAAGAGAAAAAAACAAAAAAATACAGGCTGTTGGTCCAACAGATATGTTGTAAAAATGCTAGGCTCTATTAATAAAGAAATGTTAGTTAGCATTTTTTTATAAAAGCATAATGTGATTGGACTATTCTGCTTGATTGTCCTTTAGAAGAGTGAATGATAACTTGTATGAAACATACAAGATGGCGAGGGATCTTGATAGGGTCAATATGGAGCTGATATCTCCTCTTGGGAAAGATCGAGAAAGGGTCACTGTTTAAAAACAAAAATTTGCCCATTTAAGACTGAGATAAGACTATTTTTTTTCTCCCAGTAGGTCATGAATCTTTGGAACTCTCTCCCTCACAGGACAGTGGCAACAGAATTTTTTGAATACTTTTAAAGCAGGTGTAGTCAGATTCTTGTTAAAATGAGGTGGGTGAAGGCTACCAGGGGTGGGTGGGAAAGTGAAGTCGAGGTTGCACTCAGATCAGCTGTGCAATGGTAGAACAGACTTAAAAGGGCCAAGTGGTCACTCTGAAATCATTTTTATTCTCTATAAGTTTCTGCAAGCAGTCAAAGCGAATGGAAACTGTGTTTAACAAAATTGTTAAAGTTTATTCAGGACGTGTCGTAGATAAGGAAGAATCTGTGAATATGATTTATGTAGATTTTGAAAAAGTACATAGCACATGCCATTCAGCCCATGATGTTCTGCTGGCAACTTACTCCACAACAATCTAATTTTTCCCTACCTCATACCCATAACCCAAATTTTTCTTGCATCCATGTGGTTATCTAATATTGACCTGGCATGGAATGATGTCCAAGGGCTTGGACCATAAGGCAGAGAGAAAGAATGTGCTATGCATTGATAATCTGTACAGTTCTGATCTGGGCACCTAGCCAATAATGACCCTAGGTAATTTAAATGAGTCAACGGTAAGATGTGCACTAATGGGTGGTGGGAGTCAGACAGGTGATATGACTTCCGAATAAGTTTCAGACAGGGAGGACACATAACCACCAGTAATCCACAATATTCCAGACAGGCAGGGAGGCCACGTGTTTCTCCACAATCCACATATAACGCATAGCTATTTTAATTAACTGTCTGATAGTTGTGCATCCAGACACAGTGGATTTTGTACCAAGTAAAGTCAAGTCTCTCTGGGTGACTGAAAAAAAAATCACCCCATTTAATGAAAGATGGTTTGGCCTCATAGATTGAGCCATGTAGAATGCATGTGGGTTCAATTTACTCAAAACCCTGTCTAAACTGTCTAGCAAACACCAAATTTGGGAAGGTATTTCTAAAAGTATTTATATGATTTGAAACATAATGAAATCTCTCCTTCAAAATTAAGTTATATCATTGAACTTCAATAAGGAAATGTGTTAAGAGAGTGAGAAATTAACCTTTTTAATTTGAACATGTTTGAATCTCTATAAATTTAACTTATATTTTAAGTTGCTCTGACTGCATTTGTCACAGGCCAACTTGAAAACATCAAATTTATAATAAACAGCTTGAATCCTAAACCTTATTTTGTTCAGAGTGAAGAACTTCCTAATAGCCTGCAAAAAAAATAAATAAATTCAAACTTCAGAGCTTTCTACTTGAAACAGAAAGGAACGGCGTGGTGTATTTCCAAGAAAACAAGCACACAATTTAAAAGGGAAAGATTGCCATCACATTATGTGGTTTGCCTCTAGATAAAATTTCTGGACAGTCGTGGAATTTACACAAAGTGTATGGACATGTGGAATAAATTACAGTGAAGGTCGTTGAGGTGGATTATCTGCATGGGTTCAGGGGCCGTATTGTGAAGACTCATGATCACAAATCCTGCAATTTTATTGAAAACAATTTTAGATTCTCTTGAGGCATGCATAATTTTTAACTCATTGTAAGGGATTGCAAGCATTTACATGGGGAAGTGAAGGGACTTGCAGATATTTGGAGCGGTGTGGCACTTTTTTGGAGAGCAAGAGGATTGAGCAGTGTGGAATTCAATCGGATGACAGCATGCAGCAAGTGTGTTGTTTGTTCCACTGCACATTATGACAGTGTCATGGTCTGTGTTCTGTAGATTTCTATTATTATTACATTTCAAAAGCAACAATTTTTCATGCATATGGCCCCACATTTAAAAACTGGTCTTTGCTCACTAATAATTCAGCTATTTAAATGGCTACTTCTATATAAAGTGGAACCCCAATTTAACGTGAATCCAATTATAAAGCGATGAGTCATTGGACTCTGGCATTGGGCTGCTGCCAGGAGCAAGTACAGGTACTTGGGCCTGCCGTGGGGACTTGAGGCTGCTGCGGAGACTTAGGGCTGCCGTGAGCAGCAAGGACGGTTGGTTACTAAAAATTTGTGTTTTAATTTCAACTATAACTACAACGATTTATTGAAAAACTCCGAGTTAGTACAACCCCACTTTTTTCACGATGCAATTTTTTTTTTTGGACCCAAGCTATCGCGTTATAACAGGGTTCCACTGTAAAAGGTTCTTTATGAAAAGGGCATTCCTATGCCGACATGTCGGTACATGGTCTCATGCACTGTCAGACTGAGGCCACCCACAAAAAGGAAGAACAACACCTCATATTCCATTTGGGCCCCCTCCAACCAGATGGTATTGACATTGATTTCTCCGGTTTCTGTTTGCTACGATCCCTGCCTCCCACTCGATTCTCTCCCCTTCCCTATCCCAATGTCTCCTTTAGTCTATCTCTCTTTCCCTTTCCCTCTGTACCCTCTCCTCCAGCTCTTTCCTGTCCTCCAATCCATGTCCAATTATCACCTTTTGTCTGTTGGCATGTGCTCCAATACCCTCCCCTTTCTTCCCTCCTCCAGCTGCTTTTTTATTCAGGTGCTTGCCTGCTTTTCATTGAAGAAAGGCTCAGGCCCAAAACAACAGGTGAATATCTTTACCCCCCCCCCCCCCCAGACACTGTGAGCTTCTCCACCTTCTCTGTGTTTTTAACTACAATCACAGCATCTAGAGACTTCTGTGTTTCACTTAATCAATGTCTTTCCAACTTTAATCTTCACTCTGTCCACCTCATTTAAGCACTGCCCTCTAGGACCTCTGAATACCTGATCTTGCATCCGATATATAAAATTGAACTCTTGTAAATAGGACACCTTTTCCATGTCTCTGTAACATTATTTCTCTGTACCTTTGGATCTCCCAGTTTGTACATGTTGGTTTTGATTCAACAGATATATCAGAGATCTTGCATGAATCATTATGTATGTTACTTCTAAAATAGCCTTGGCTTTCTTCCTGTTCTCTTTAAGTGCCAACTCGTGTCGTGAACATTTTGATTGCTGACTGGGTGAAAGTTTCTTAGGCACCTTCTATTCTCAAGAAGCCACTCTTTAGGTTTGATCTCTATCGGATGCTGTCAGTAGAAAGTTGTGGTTTCAGGGAGTTTTGTAATAAAGATCAAGTCCATTTTCAACCAATTGGATTGAACTGAATTATTTACTGTCACGTGAGCTGAGGAACAGTAAGAAGCTTTGTTTTGCATGTTTTCCAGGCAACTCAGCTCACATAGTTGGTCCTGGAATAGTAACAAATGAACAAATAAAGAAGAAGGGTTACAATTGGTCAAGTGCAGGGTGTAGCGAAAAGTACATAAACAGCACAGAATGTCAAGAAAAGTGCAGTTAAAATCAGGGCAAATGCCAGTGGTAAGTCCATGTAAGAGTTTGATAACAGCATATAAAGAAACGATGCTTGCATCTGGAGGTTCCAATTGATATCAGAAGTAATTCAGGAGCAGGAACACATTCATTTTTAACATCTACTTCCCATCCCTCCTCCACCTCACCCCACCCTGCCCCATCCTCCAATTAAGTAGCCCTATTGTAATCCTGCAAGTCCTCTGAGTCCCTGATTTATTTGGAAAAGTTACTCATCAATTTTACCACTAACCCCACAAGGAAATAGAAGTGCTTTTTTCCCCCCCAAAATGTTGTTTTCCCCCAAAGTCAGTCACAGTAGATAAGACCAAGAACTGGAGAAGAATTATATTGCAGGTACAGACTCAGGTTTTACCCTTTGGAGCAATAGGCTGTTGCTAAATTAGTTTACCAATCCCTGATGAGGTGCAACTATAAATTATTCTGAAAATGAGACTAGACTTTTCATCAAAACTTTTTTTTAAGATCAGTTGAGCTTTATTTTTAAAAGAAGCTTGATTTGTACTGATTTCCCAATTCTTCAAGCTTGATACAAGAGCTACACCCTGGCAGAGATGGTGGACAGTTAATCTAACCCCATAGATGCTCACCAATGAGTGCCCAACATAGATTAATTCTAAATTGGATATTGTTGGACATAACAATTGGCCTGTTTTATCTGATCCATTTAAGATGATCCCACTTTTCTATTTAATTTCCAGACTGATTAATACTCTGTTCTGAAGATGTCAGAATAATTTTAGTTTCTGAAATCTTCTGGCTTATGCTGTCAAGATTTGCCATTAGTGGGTAGAACCGGAAATAGCTGGGTGCAGAATCACAGATGCAAACCTATAATCCACCATGTGATAGCATTGATCATTGATACAGAAATGCACCAACTCATGCCCAATTGACCAGCTGAGATCCTCTGTCATCTTCCCCTGAACTTCACTATCAAACAAAAGATTAAATTTATCCAAAAATTACCATTCATTTTGCAAGGACACCCTGGTGAAAAATAATAACTCAAGGTCGATTATACAAAGCAACAAAAAAGACCAAAATGCAAAGTCGGTTAAATCTCATAGTAATTAGACATTCTCAGCATTTAGCTTCAAAAGTACATCAACTGTTCCTGCAAATTGATTTGGAAGAACTCATACATAATATCTCACTATTTTTCCAGTATGGAACAAAGTTCAAGGTGGTGCAAAGAGCAGAATGAAAGGAATATATTAGAATAGTGTGAATTAAGGAGAGAAGTGATTAACTAAATCTGATCTGAGATTTTAAAAGCTAATGGCTTTAAGAAGGGAAGACTAGTCCAGGCAATGATTCTCTAGTTTTGAGATTGATGAAAAGAAATCATTTTGAGGATGAACTGAGGTGGAATAAGGTAGACAGACGAAAATTGGACCAAGACCTGAGTTGCTGAGAAGATTGATATAAAGGTGGAGTAAAAGAGGCTAGACCATTTCCCAAGATATATGTGTGTTTCGGGATGAATGAAATTAAATCAAGCATTCTTGTATGTTCACAAAAAGCTTAACGATATTGATGGAACTTGCTTGAAGGCATCACAAAGCAATCCACTGCTCCAAGATATTCATCAAGAAAAAAATAATAAACAATTGAAAGCTTGAAGCCATATTTACAGAATGCAAAACATAATTCAGAAGACATTGCTTTATTTTAACTAGTTTATTTTGCCAAAGGCTTTGATAAGAAATAAACAAACAACATTTTTGGGGGCAGCATTTACAAAGAAGCATATCCAAAGTACTGATGGTCCACTTTGGATTTTATGCTATTTCACAGCTTCATTCAATAAATGTTCTGCTCCATAGGACTTTAACAAGAAATGAATAAGAAAGTTATGAAGTTTCTCAACTTTCTTTGGACGTGGGTGAAACAAACTATTACTACAAATGCATTGAAATTTTGCTGCGGGACTTTTATAGTTAAAGAATTCCAATGAAATTTGTTTGTCTGATCTTTAAAGATCTTGTATCCTCAGCATGTCCTTATGTTCTGGATTGTTGTCTGACGATACATGTATCCAGCTAATTTATTTTTGATAGTGGATCTGGACATCTTATTTGGACAACATCATGAGATGTCTTGTACTCTGCAGGCATATGGCTTTATATGAAAGCAGGTTCATTCAACAAGGTGGAGTTTCCCGAGCAATGATTGCAAGACAGAGTTCAGGTTCAGAAATGGGTCTGAACCCATGAGCTTCTCTTCTAGGTAAGAGAAAATAATTGCATAAAGGAAACATTAACCTTCATCAAATTGGTTTATCTGGAGCTAATACCTTTATTGAAACAGAAAGGAGTGGAATTTTATCCCATTTGGATCATGATGAAGTGACTAATTTTCAATCATACAAATTTGATTTTCATCCTCTCTAACATTGACTGAATTATTTTTATGTGCTCATGACAGAATAGATGCTGAGATATTTTCTCAGTAGGTTGAGTCTCTAACAAAGGAGCCTATTTTCAAAGTAAGGAACTGATCATTTAAAACTTAAAAGTACATAGAACCAATTTCAGAGGGCAGTGAATCACTGGAATTCTCTGCCCCAGAGTGTTGGGGGCTAGATCATTCAAAATATTAAAAATGTTCATTTCCATGTAATTATACATATACAGAGTCAATACTTAATAAAATTTGAAACTTGCATGGTATTAATCCCCCCTACCACCACACCCTGTTACCCACTCTCCCCTCCCTCTTATTCCCAACCAATATAAAGATAATTATAACAGTGTATACAATATTTAGTTAAGTAAAAGAATGATATAAAAAGGTAAAAAAGCATAAAGAAAAAGAAAAATTAATATCAATCTGGATTGCACAAAGGGTTGGCTCCCACACTGGAATCTTAGATTATTTATGTAAAATGACTTTAGGGAAGAAGATTATGCAGGTCTTAAGAGGCTGGAAGTACATTCTTAATATTTAGCCCTAAACTTTCCATATATGGGCTCCATCTTTGTACAAAGGTTGGAGATTTATTTCTGAAATTATATGTAATCTTCTTCAAGGGTATATAACTTTGAATTTTCAAATGCCACCTTTCCATGCCCAAATGCTCATCTTTTCATGAACATCTGATTTCCAAGTCACTGCAATACACTTCCTTGCCACTGCTAAAGCTATTTTAATAAATTTAACTTGATAAAATTATAGCTTTAATTCTTTCTATATTGCCCAACAAAAATAGATCTGAATTTTGTGGAATAACAATCCCAGTAATCTGTTCCAAAGATTTGCCTAAATCCATCCAAAAACTTCTAACTTTAGAATATGACCAAGTAGAATGCAAAAACGTTCCTATTTCTTCATCACATCTAAAACATTTATCTGATAAGTCCATTTTATTTTATGCAGTTTTTGCTGTGCTAAATATATATAGCCATGTAACCATATAACAATTGCAGCACAGAAACAGGCCAACTTGGCTCTTCTAGTCCATGCCGAACACTTCCTCCCACCTAACCCCACTGACCTACAATCAAGCCATAACCCTCCATTCCTTTCCCGTCCTCATACATATTCAACTTCTCCTTCAATGCTAATATCGAGCCTGCCTCCACCACATTGTCTGGAAGCTCGTTCCACGCACTCATCACTCTCTGAGTAAAGAAGTCCCACCTCTAAACTTTTGCCCCCTAACTCTCAGGTCATGTCCTCCTGTTTGTATCTTCCCCTTTCTTAAAGGAAAAAAACCTCTCCACATCCACCCTGTCTATACCCCTAATAATTTCAAGTAACTCAATCAAATCCCCTCTCAACCTTCTATGCTTCAAAGAATAAAGATCTAACTTATTTAACCTTTCCCTATAATGTAGACCCTGTAACCCTGGAAACATTCTAGTAAATACAACTGAAGTAAATAATTATATTGGACTAAATTCTATCGAACATTTATAATATTTATCATGTAATCTTGACAGAGTTCTGCCCATCTTTTCTCATCAATTGTAATATTTTGCTCAACCTCTCATTTCTGTCTAGATTTATGTATTCCCTTTTTAATGGTACCTGCTTGTAGTAAAATAAACATTGCAGAAATAAATTTCTTAGCATAATCTCTCCTGATAAGAACCTCTAAATCACTACAAGTTGGGAAATACATTGTTGGACCTAATTTTTCCCGCAAGTAGCCCTTCAGCTGAAGGTAACAAAAGAGTGTATTTCAAGTAACTCCATATTTATTCCTCAACTACTGAAATGACATCAATTGACCTTGTTCATAACAATCTTCTACATTTTTGATACCATTATGAAACCAAATATTTAAAAAAGGATTATCTTTAGTATGATACATTCTTGAAAGATCAGGACACAGGGCTCTGGGAGCTGGCATGTAGGAGAATTTGAGGCCTGGGGTAAATCAGCCAAGGTCACATTGGATGGCAGGCAAGGCTTGAGATACCAGGTGGCTTGCTCCTAATTTCTTGTGTCCTTGTTTCTGAAACATCTCATCCATATAGGCTACTATCACAGGCAACCAATGCACCATAGCCAAATCTACAATCAAATCCCAGGTTCAAATCAAACTCGCGTCTTCCATTGTGACACTGTCATACAGATTCCAATCTCTACAAGCTATTTTTTTCCTAAATGGCTGATTGCCAGGTGTGATTACAGAACATAGCCTAGATATCAATTAGACCATTTGAGCATGAATGCGTGACACTTGCTTTTGAATGTCTCTAATCAATGCATCTCCTAGCAGGAGTTCCTAGGTTGAGATTAAGAGTGGAATGTACATTGATCTCTTCCTTCCTCTCATGAGCTCATGAAGCCCTTTCAAGAGTGTGCTTTTAAGAGTGAGAGTGATTAACTCATCTTGGACCAGGAATCAAGCCTCAATCTCCAACATACTCACAAGATGAGCTAGAAGCAGAAAATTCTGGAAAAACTCTGCAGCTCAGCCAGTATCTGTGCAAGGAGAAATGTTTCAGGTCTTGGGCTATTCATCAGGATTGGGAGAGAGGGAAAGCAGGTTAGTTTTCAGAGATTGAGACAAAGGAAATATCTCCATTAGAATGAGACTAAATGGGTTAATAGGGCCAGCTACCAATTCAATGTTTCCATGTCTCTGGATTGCATGGTAATAGGAAGGGCTGTGGGACATGCCTAGTCAGGAAGACTACATAAATAAAAGAAAAATAAATTGGACCAAAATTATGATTGGCATGTGGACAATTCTATTGTGGACAAAAAGCCAGAGTGAGCTTCCTAATACTGGAGAATTTGACTAAGTCTGGAAAGTTGCGATGTGACCAGATGAAAGATGAGCTTGCATTGAGCCTGAATGCAGGAGATCACTGACAGAAAAGGCAGAGTGAATTAATGTGGCAGGTATTCAGAAGCCCAGTGCCACTCCTAAAGACCATACTAATTGAATGGGAGGAGAATGAGCTCTATTGGTGGTAGTTGAAAGGGCAGCAAACGGGGCTGGTACAATGGTCAAGGATTGGGGCTGAAGGATAGGGATTAGCTCAGAGGCAACAATGAACTGAATGGGCAGAAGAAGTTTGAGGCCTCAATTGGGGTGGGCAGATCAGCTGGCTAGAAAGATCAGAAGGTCAGACATGAGAGGCTTCAAACCTGGAGTTGTGGAGGGATATTGGTCAATATGAGGTGTATTAAAATGGACATAAATATGAATAGTTGATAGGGAGCTTTGGAGCCCAACGCAGTGTAAAGTTGAGAAGTCAAGGTGATCAGAGCAATGTAGTCTAAGCTCCCTAATAATGGTCCCAAAGGAGCGTTACCTGGGGAATGACATCATCGTGTGCCTGCCTGATGCAGTAATCATGACAAGTTGGCAAACCTGACACCTAGAATTGAATGCTTGGGCTTTCATAGTCTTGTAAAATGATCCAGGAATGTCTGTCATCATATCTTGCTCTCTGAAAACCTATCATTTTCAATTGTGCACTGTTGAAAAGCAAAGCAAAATGCAATAAAATTTCTAAGCCAGAAATGTTTCCTCTTGTGAATTAGAAAAACAGAAGACTTCCATTTAAATGGCGTCTTTCATTATCTGAGTGCCTCCCAAGGCACTTTCCAGACATTAATGTACATGGTGACATTCCAGTTGTAAGTTGGGGAAGGCTGCAGATAATTTCCACAAATGAACTTCCAGCTAATGGCAGGCGATATTGAGCCAATAAAGTGTTTAAATTATTATGGCTGACAGTCATAAATTGCATTAAAATGACATTGAATAGTTCCATTTTCTATTCTTTGTGTCAAAGAGCTTTACAAAAATGTATAAAAATAGTTTAGTCAAAGGACTGACTGACATCTTAAATGCAAAGCTTCATTTAACAGTAACTTTTCTGCCACAGTAAGGATGGTGAGTACATTTACCTCAAAGGTGAAGATGAGAAGGGCCCAGGCCAACACATTGGTCATCCTTTACTTCTTATAGATGTTGCTTGACCTGTTGAGTTTCTCCAGCACGTTTGGGTATTGTACTCGACCCTAGCATCTACAGATTTTTCAATCCAACTCATCCCTTCAACATAACACAATACCTGACCGTGGAGATCTCACCCGGAAGAATATTTGCAGCAGAAACTAGGAAAAAAGAGAAGTGCAAAGTCTGGTCCCATGATTAGTGTGGTGAAACTGTATCTTTTAAGTTCAAGTTACCTGGAGGGTTAGTCATAGAATCCTGGAGTCATACGGCACAGAAACAAGCCTTCAGCCCATGGAATCTATCCTGACCAACAAATACCCACCTATACATTCCATTTACCAGTTCATGGTCCATAATGGCCCATGCATTAATAAATGAGATTCAACTGCTTATCTCTGTACCCAGCAGTGCATTCGAGATCCAACCAACTACTTGCTGGGGGAGAAAAGTTCTTTCTCAGATCATCTTCAAATTCTCTTGGCTCTTACCCTAGGTTTTAGGTACCTCTGTTATGGGGAAACGGTTCCTGTTATCTACTGCAGCCATATGCCTCCTAACCTGTTATATTTCTATTCCTTTAAATCTGCTCCAGTCAGACCCTAAAGTTGCCAATTCTCCAACAGCTTTCACCTCAGACTCTACAGACATTATTAGTTCTTCAATTATGTACCTACATCCAACACTCCAACCCTCCCAGGACATTCTCTTGCGTGAGGCATTGAGGCTTAAATGGACATTTTCCAAAAACAAACCATGGATGGCAATGCAGCCAGGCCCAAAATGCTTTGTAACTATTTCATTTTGAAGTTACACAGGAAGATCACATGGCAGGAAAGATGCTATGAAGCTCATAATGTTATAATACATGAAATGGATACAGCCAATTTGTGCACAGCCAGCTCCCATAAACAGAATTGTGACATTGATCAACTGATGTGCTTTCGTGATGTTAAATTAGGGGTCAAATATTGCCCAGGAGACCAGGAATAAATTCTGCAATCATTTTTAAAACAGCTCCATTGGAAATGTTCACCCCTGATAAGTTTCAATTTAAGAACTCATTGAAGAGATGGAAATTTTTGTGCACAGGAGTGACAAGCTAAGTATTCATACTTTCTGACTTGGATATAAGAGCACAACTAAACAGTTCACAGTCAACATACCATTTAATGATCTAATTAGAGCAATAGAGTTATAGAGAAAGACAGTATAGAAGCAGGCCTTTTGGCCCACAGAGTCCATGAGTATCATGCTCCCATTTACACTAATCCAACATTCACAAGATCACAAAATAAAGGAACAGAAGGAGACCACTAGACCCATTGAGACTGTTCCATGACTCTACACTAAGCTGAAATATGCTCATACATAGTTCAAATTTCCAGCCTTTTCCCCATATCCCTTGATACCCTTACTAATTATCAATTTCCTGTTTAAATTTTCCCAGTGATCTGGCTTCCACTACTGTATGTGGCAGTGAGTTCCACAGATCCACAACCATCTGACTAAAAAAGTTCTTCTTCATCTGTTTTAAATGGATAACTTCTAATTTTAAGACTATGACCTCTTGTCCTTGACTTACCCATCAAGAGAAACCTCTTATCCACATTCACTCTGTCAAAACCTTTCAATATTCAAAATGTCTCATGAGATTGCCCCTCATTCTCCTATGCGCCAACAAATACAATCCAAGAGCGGCCAAACATTCCTCATACATTAGGCCTTGTATTCCAGGAATTATCCTAGTAAATCTCCTCTGCACTCTCTCCAACAGCATCACATCCTTTCTAAGATAAGGGCCCCAAAACTGTACACAGTACTCCAAATGGGGTCTCACCAGTGCCCCATAGACCATCAGCAACACCTCTTTATTCTTATACATTATTCCTCTTGAAATGAATGCCAACACTACCAATCCCACCTGGTCATGAACTTTTAGGTTTCTCTGCACGAGGACACCCAGATCCCTTTGCACTTCCGAGGAATGAATTTTCTCCCCATCCAAATAGTATTCTGTATGTTTATTTCCACTGCCAAAATGTAGAACCGAACATTTCTCAATGTTGTATCTCATCTGCCATATTTTTGCCCAGTCTCTTAATCTGTCTATATCCTTCTGCAACTTTATGGTTTCTTCAACACTTCCTGCTCTGCCACCTATTTTAGTCTCATCTGGAAATTTGGCCACAAAACCATTCATTCCACAATCTAAATCGTTAATATAAATTGTAAACAGCAGCGGCCCCAAGACTGACCCCTGCGGAACACCACTTGTTACAGGCAGCCATCCTGGATGGGATCCCTTAATTTCAACCCTTTGCTTCCTGTCTATCAGCCAATTCTCTATCCAGTCTAATATCATCCCTGTAATTCCATGGGCCCTTGTCTTATTAAGCAGCCCAACATGGGGCACCTTATCGAAAGCCTTTTGAAAATCCAAATATAAAACATCCACAGCCTACCCTTTGTCTATCCTACCTGAGATTTCTTCAAAAAACTCTAATAGGTTGGTCAGGCAGGATCTACCCTTTAAAAAACCATGATGACTTGGACCTATCCTGCCATGCATCTCCAGGTATTTCATAACCTCATCCTTGAGGATCGACTCTAATATCTTCCCAACCACTGACGTCAGACTAATAGACCTATGGTTTCTTTCTTTCTCTCACCTTTCTTAAACAGCAGAACCACATTTGCAACCTTCCAATCCCCTGGAATCATGCCGGAGTCTATTGATTTCTGGAAGATCATTGCCAAAGGATCCACAATCTCCAAAGCCACCTCTTTCAGAGCCTGTGGGTGCACCTCATCCAGTCTGGAAGATTTATCAATCTTTAATCCATTCAGTTTGCCTTGCTCAATTTCTATAACTGTATCTAACCCTACTCCATTACCATGTTATGATCTCTGTTTCCTAAATGTTTAATGGCTCCCTCATCCATTCCCCACATTCTACTACTTATCTATCCACTAGGGGAAATTTACAGTGGTTAAATAACCTACCAGCCCCATGTCTTTTGGATATGAGAGTAAACTCTACAGGCACAGAGTGAATGTGCAAACTCCACACAGACAGCATTCAAAGTGGGAATTGAACTCAGAACTATGGTGCTGCAAGACAATGGGTCTACCAGATGCACCACTTGCTGCTTTCTTTCATACTTTTTTTGTGTTGTGTCTTCTAAAATAAACTGTACAGTGAGTATGTTCAGTCTGAGAATTACACACCAATGCAAGAGCACTATTTAGATCCTTGATGCAATTGTGGGGATGAATTCTTTGAATTACACTAATCTATCAGACTTGCATGGGCCTGCAGAGCAGGAAATTCCATGGATTAGTAAATTTAACCCTTGTCTTCTTTTGTATTTAGCAGCAGGTACAAACCTTCCCCAGATATTTTGGGATTGAAGTCCTCTCCAATTGATTTAATAACACTGCTGGCTTGCAGGGACAGAGTCAATAAAGAATGCAAGGGATAGGCACCGGATTAAAAGTGGCCAATGTCAATTGAAAAGTGATGCGAGGTCAACCTGCATCTGTTCATTCTGGAAGAGTTGTCTTCATTTTCCCTGCACTTTTGATGGATCTCAGCTTTCTGCTTCCATTCAGAATTACCCAAGTAGTTTATTGGATGGACTGAAAACCAGAGGTGTACAATCCAGTGATCATTGGTGGATCAGAAGTGGAGAGAATGAGCAAATTTAAATTCCTAGATGTCACTATCTCGGAAGATTGTTCCTGGGCCCTATCATATTAAAGCCATTGTAAAAAACCCCATCAGTGCCTCTACTTCCCTAGGAGTCTGTGGAGGTCCAGAATCTCATTGAAAATTCTGGTAAACCTCTACAGAGGTGTGGTGGAAAGTGTGCTGACTGACTGTATCATGATCTGGTCTGGGGACACCAGTACCCCTGAGTGTAAAGACCTGCAAAAGGTAGTGGATATAGCCCAGTATATCACAGGCAAAACTCTTCCTACTATTGAGAAGAAATAGATGGAGAGTAGCAGCAATCACCAAGGATCCGCACCACCCAGGAAATGCTCTGTTCTCGCTGCTGCCATCGGGAAGGAGGAACAGGTGGCACAGAACTCATGCCACTAGGTTCAGGAACAGTTGCATCCCCTTAATTATCAGACTCTTGAACAATAGACTCATTCAGAGACACATTTAAGGACTCGTTATTGCTTATTATTTATTACTGACTATTTATACCTACATCGACATTTGCACAGTTTGTTTACTGTAGTTCCTTTAAGTTCAGTTTACAGTTACTAAGCCTGGGAGAAAAAGTTTCTCAGGGTTGTAAGTGAAGTCATGTAAGTTCTCAGACAATAAATTTGAACGTTTATAAAAAAAATCTATCAATGTCAGCGCTGGATAGCACCAGTTTGCTTACATTGTGCACCTGAAATGAGGATGGACATCATGGCTGGAGCAAATGTTGGCAGACATGAAAGAAGTTAAATTGACTTGGGAAATGTTGACGTGTAGCTGCTCCTCCAGTATAGTTACAATCTGCCAAATTTTGAGGAAGATTGTCCGATTATTCCCATCTACAAAAAGCAGGACAAATTCAGAAAACTTGAAAGTCTGCAGACACTGTGATTGAAGTAAAAACACAATGCTAGAGAAACTCAGCGGGTCAAACAGTGTCCAGCAAAGGTAAGATACATAACCGATGTTTTGGGTTTGTTGGCCTTAATCAAGGAATGAGCATTATATAGGCAGGCGCCCTGAGAAAATGGTGGGGGGGGGGGCGCAGGGTTGATGAGGGGTAGGGAGAGTAGCTGGAGGTAATAGATGGATAAGAGAGAATCCTTGATGATTGCTGCTGCTTTCCATGTCTTTGTTCCTGATGGTAAGGAGAGTTTTGCCAGCAAGCAGGGAGAGAGGAGTGATAGCTCTGTGAATGTAGAGGGAAGGGGGTGGAGAGCAGGAGGAAAGAAGGCAGAGGGATGGGGAGAGAGGAAGACCAGGGAATAGGGCTTGTCCATTCCCTACCCAATATGTCTGCTATCAATGATCAACAAAGTGATCGAAGCTGTCATCAGCAAAGCTATCACACAACATCTACTCACCAATAGCCTATTCATATTGACTAATTTGGGCTTCTGGTGGACCACTCAATTGCAAACCCCATTATAAAGCCTTGCCAAAACATGGAACATAGAGCATAGAACATTACAGCACAGTACAGGACCTTCGGCCCATGATGTGGTGTTGACCTATATATACCTACCCCAAAAAAACCTAAACCCTGCCTACCTCACAACCCTCTATTTTTCTTTCATTCATGTGCCTGTCTAAGGGTCTCTTAAATGCCCTTAATGCTCAAACCTCCAGCATCACCCCTGGCAATGCATTCCAGGCACCCACAAAGCTCTGTGTAAAACAAACTTACCTCTGATGAATTTCTAAACTTTCCTCCATTCAGTTTGTACAGATGACTTCTGGTGTTTGCTTCTCCTGCCCTGGGAAAAAGGTGCTGGCTCTCTACCTTATTTATGCCGCTCATCATCTTGTAGATCTCTATGTAAAGTCACCTCTTATCCTTCTTCTCTCCAGAGAGAAAAGCCCTAACTCTGCTAACTTGACCTCAGAAAACATATTTTCCAATCCAGGCAACATCCTGGTAAATCTCCTCTGCACCCTCTCTATAGCTTCCACATCCTTTCTGTAATGAGGTGACCAGAACAATTTTTCAAGTGCACTCTCACCAGAGATTTGTAGAGTTGCAACATGACCTCATGACCCCTGAACTCAATTCCCTGACTAATGAAGATTAGCATAACATAGGTCTTAATGGTCCTTTCAACCTGCATGGCAACCTTGGGAGATCTATGGATTTGGACCCCATGATCCCTCTGTTCTTCCACACTGTTAAATATCCTACCATTAACCATGTACTCTGCCTTCAAGTTTGCCCTTCCAAAATGCATCATCTCACACTTACCCAGATTTAACTCCATCCGCCATTTTTTCACCCAACTCTGCACCCTGTTTATATCCTGTTGTAACCTATGACAGCCTTCGGACTAAAGAGCTGAATTCTGGAGGTGTGAGAGTGAGTGTCCTTAATAACTACACAACATCTGACCGAATATGATATCAAGTAGCCCTGGTAAAACCAAGTGCATCAATGGGAAAACTTTCCTGTAGCTGGAGATGTTCCTTGCGCAAAGAAAGATGGGGATGGTTATCCAAGGTTCATCATTGTGGGTCAGGACAAGTGATCCTCAGGGGAGTGTCGCAGACACAGCATCCCTGACTGTCTTAAGAATGACCTTCTTTCCATCAAAAGTTCAGAATTACGGCTAGTTTCTGATGATTGGACAATAATCAACCTCTTGCAAATTTTCAGTGAATGAGACAGTCCTTGCCTGAATGCAGCAAGCCCTGAGTACACTGTAGCATTGGCTAATTAGTAGCAAGTGACATGCATGCCAGGATAGGACCATCTCCAACAAAAGGGAGTCAAAGCACTTGCCCTTGACGTCCAATGGCATTCCCATCACCAGATCCTATCTCTGTAATATTCTGGAGGTCACCATTGTCTCTCGTCAAGAGTGGGACTTGGAACAAGAGGAGGGTTTAAAAAGTATTGGAAAATGTAGGTGGTTCTTTAAATTTCTCCATTGGCCAACTAGTTGTAGCCAATGAAGCAAAGGAGGAGCTTAAGTGGAGCAACCACTATGGGAGTAGCTAGTATAAGAGTGGAATTTTGAGGCTTTGGCTAAGTTGCAGGAGTTGTCGGCTTTTAGTCTACCTGATTTCCCTCTTAATATTTTTTCATGCATCTTCTATACTCCTCAAAGACATAATTGGCCTCTTGTTGCCTGTACCTGCAATACACCTCTCTTTTCTTAACTAGATCCACAATATCTCTTGAAGACCAGGCCATCTTTGCATCTGTATTTACTCAGAAAACTGGCACAGATTCTTGGGAAGGGAGGGAAATAAGCAAAGATGACCTGAATCCTGTACAGATTAAAGAGGAGGTGCTTGCTATCTTAAAGCAAATAATGGTGGATAAATCTCCAAGACCTGACAAGATATTCCCTTGTAGTTTGAGGGAAGCCAGTGCAGAAATTGCTGGGACCCTGCAACCACTGTGCTATTGATTATAGGAGTTGGGATGTTATGGTAAAGTTGTATAAGTCATAAGTGAGGCCAAATGTAGAGTATTGTGTATAATTTTGGTGACCTAACTACAAGAAAGATATCAAGAAATTGAAAGAGTGCAGAGATTTACTAGGATGTTGTCAGGACTTCAGGAACAGAGTTACAGGGAAAGGTTAAACAGGTTAGGACTTTATTCCCTGGAGTGTGGAAGAATGATGGGAGATATAATAGAGGTATACAAAATTATAGAATAAATACTAGTAGCCTTTTATCTACTGAGGTTAGGTGAGGTACAAACAGAGCAGATGGGTTAAGGATGAAAAGGGAAAGGTTTAGGGGGAATGACTTCACACAGAGAATGGTGGGAGTATTGAATTAGCTTCTGGCTGAAGTGTGAATACCAGTTTAATTTTAACATTTAAAAAAAAAACTTGGACAGATACATGGATGGGAGAGGTATGGAGGCCTATTGATTGATACAGATCAGCGGGATGAGGCAGAATAGTAGTTCGGCACACACTAAAATGGCCAAAGGGCCTGTTTTCTGTGCTGTAATATTCTATGATTCTATTGGCCAGAAGCTCAACCAGATCAGCTACAAAATACTGTGGCTACAAGACTAGGTCAAGGTATGGGTATCCTGTTGAAACAGAGTCATATCCTGACATCACAAGGCCTTCTCGTTGTCTACATGGCACAAGGCTGGAGCATTTTGGAATATTCACTTGCCATTGTGGGTGTAGCATCCACAACTCTCAAGAACCTCAGAAAAATCCAGGATAATGTATCCTCTTGACAGCTCTCCATTAACCACTAAAATGCTCTTTCTGTCCACCACAAGGGAACACTAGCTGCAGTGGGCACCATCTACAAAATACTTTAGATTTTCTCACCCAGATTAATTCAGCAACACTTCCCAAGCCTGCAACCTCTACTATAAAGCAGGACAGTAGGGGAGCTCGGGAAAACTCTACCCATGTTCCCTTCTTAGTTGCACAGCACTTCACCCTGAAAATATATTGTCACTTGATCTAAATCCTTGAAGTCTCCAGCCAACAATGCCATTCATCAGAAGGACTGCAGTGTTTCAGAAAGATGACTCTCCACCACCTTCTCAAGGGTAATTAAGGATGGATAATAAATGCTGACCTTGCTGGCAACTCCTGGATCCTGTATATGAATATTAATAAAAACATGTGAGTGGCTCCATGAATTTGGGATTGGCAATTTGAGGAGAAAGGAGGGAGAGTTGCCTTTATTCAAAGGAGCCCCTTGAGGGACTTGAGACAGGCTCAGAGGAAATGGTTTCAGGTGGCCATGGAGCTTAATGATTGAATTCGCAATGCCGTAACCCAGAACCATACCAAGAGCCCCACTCAGCACACAATTAACTAAAATGTACTGACAACTTACATCAATCAAACTTACTTCTCATATTTATAAGATCCAATTCACCTCACTCATTTCTCATGGAATATCCTCAGAAGTGCATTATGGCGCACATAAGCGGTAGTAGTTTATTCATTAGACAGAACAATTAAATTATTTACCATTTGAGAATTTAAGATTGGGATTCAAACTTAGCGTCATTGTTACAGTGACACTGTGACATTGCAACAAAGCGGGTGAACCATGTGACTCTCCTGTCCAATAGGATCACAGTAGAAACTTGCACATCTACATGCATGATAGCTGATCCAGGCTTAAAGATCCAATACACTGCAGATAAAACTGTTAAAGGGGAAGAAGTAGATCATTTTTTGAAAGATCAGGGCATTGAGGATTATGGGGATCTGGGATAGGGGAGAAGGTGAAGCTTGGGGTAGATGAACCAATGATCATCATTCAATGGCCGGGAAAGCTTGAGGAGCCAAAAGGCCTATTTTCTTATCTTCATATGCATACACCTTGCTTTCCTCTCATCAATTATTTAGCTATTCAGCAAAGCTAGGCATTCACTGATGCACCTCTCTCTCTTTTGTATGAACAGAAGGTGGACATCAAAAACAACAGGAGCTGATCAGATGGGAATGGGATTACCTAAAATTGCATGGAGAACATGGTGCTGGCTATGGTTGGAAAGGCTGTTGCTCATGCTATCCCTGCTGCTGTGGCTGAAACCACTGAAGATGACAAGACCATCAAACCTAATTTCCCTTCTCTCCTCTTGTGGCATGCTGAAGAATGTTAAACATGCACCCACCCAGCCCTAGTTTCTCCACCACATCATTCTCCTGGTCAAACAGTGAAGGAAGTGTGAGAAGACGATGATTAAAAAGTCTCACAGGCAACTCCACAGATACTGATATTACACTGGTGACTTCCAGTCAGGGAAGGGAATGAGGAATTACAGGTGTCACCTCCTTAGCAAGTTGGGGCAGGGGTGAGGTCCCATTTGAGGACAAGGGATATTGATGGAGCAGTAACAGAAAAAGGCTCTCTCCTAATGTCAGGAAGACAAAGGACCTGAGTAAGTGCGTTGAACATTGTATGCTGCACACATTGTAAACACTACAGTGTACTGATGGCAGAGGAAGCCAAGGATTAGATGAATGGGGTATCCCTCAGGCAGACTCTTCTATTCTAGATGATGTTGAGTGTTGCTGGACATGCCTTCATCCAGGCACATAGAGTCGTTCGCTGTATCTGCCTTATGAATATAGTAAAACTGATAATTTGGCACACGCAGCATATTGGCAGATTTTCTAGACTATTGGATGTCACTCCAATTAATGCCACAATTTAATTTCAAAAATTTTCAACATGAGTTTAAAGGGAGCTGGAAGCTGAAAGCCAGTGAATTTGGAGGAAGTGGGTAATAGAAGCTGATGAGTTTCAACTTGTGAATTTCAAAACAGGCTGTAATATATACATAAATACTCTGGATTCTGGCTGTGGTTGCAAAAGTATCCATGTTCCATTGTTCTTCATCCTGACTTGAGCCCTGTCTACACACTGGACTCTGCACACCCAGCTCACACTCCAGACCAATGAACGAGCCACATGCAAAACCATCAGGAAGGTTAAGGCCATAGAACACTACAGACAGAAAAACAGGGCATTCGGCCTTTCTAGTCTGTGTCAAAACATTACTTT
The DNA here is from genome assembly GCF_036971445.1 of Narcine bancroftii. Classification (NCBI taxonomy): domain Eukaryota; kingdom Metazoa; phylum Chordata; class Chondrichthyes; order Torpediniformes; family Narcinidae; genus Narcine; species Narcine bancroftii. The sequence continues at coordinate 169,290,477 of NC_091472.1, read as the reverse complement.
GCTAGTTGATTATGCTACTACAGCGCCAGCGACCCGGGTTTGTGTCCGGCGCTGTCTGTAAGGAGTTTGTACCTTCTCCCCGTGTCTGTGTGGGTTTTCTCTGGCTGCTCTAGTTTTTTCCACCGTTCAAAACGTACAGAGGTTGTTGGTCAAGTGGGTAGCATGGGCATTTGAGCCGGAAAGCCCTGTTACCATGCTGTATGTCTAAATTTAAACATTTTAAATTTTATAAAATGGGTAAACATTTAGATCTCAAGAGATAAGTCATCAACATTTGGAAATTCACCCTCTATATTATCTATGTGACTAGTCCAGTTCTATTTGCAGCCAATGGCAACCCAGAGGTTATTGCTGTAGTGAAGGTACTGCCATGGAATACCATGATTAAGTGGCTCATCCCTCTGTTGTTGGAGATGGTTGTTGTCCACTTCATGGGAACAAACTTTATCTCCTATTTATCCTCCATGTTGTCTCGGTCTTGCTGTGTGCTGACATGAAATATTTCACTTTCAAGAGGAACTGAAATTGTGACCTCATCAGCAAACTTTCCTATGTTGGATCTTGACGATGACTGAACCCAGGATACCAGCCTGCAGAGACATCCCTGCACCTCTGATATCCACAGCCATCTTGTTTCCCCTTAATACCCATTGGCTACAATTTCATTAAAGTCTCTTTGATGCCACACTTCATCAAATGCTGCCTGATGCCAAGGGCGGTCACTCTCACCTCATACTTGTCTGCGTTTGGATGTGGTCTGTGACTGAGTTGTCCTGGCAAAACCTCAAGGGAATCGCTGAGTAGGCATTGCTGGTTGAGTACTGATTGCTATTGTCTGATTGGATGGTAGGGGGCCAGATTGGACTCATCCTATGTGAGCAAGACGTAGCCTGGACAATTTTCCGTTTGCTGTGAAAATGCCAGTGATATAACTGTCTTGGAATGGCTTGGATAGAGGCAGGCTAATTCTGGAGTGCGAGTGTGTGGTCCCATAACTTTTACTGTATCAAGTGTTCTCAGCTGTTTCTTGATATCACATAGAATGGATTGATCTCGCTGAAGAATGGCTTCTGTGATGCTGGGTATCTCAGGAGGAAATATCTCTGATTGAACATGGTAGTGAAAATGTCAGTTGTGCTTAGCACTCACATGGTGGGCCTTGCCATAACTGAGATAGGAAATATTTATGGAACCCTCTCATCTTGTTAACTCTTTCATTATCCACTACCACATCTGGTCACCCTATGACAGAATGAATGTGAATGATTTGGAGGGGTACAGAGGTGATTTACCAGGATGTTGCCTGGATTAGGGTGTATAAATTATAAGGAGAGGTTGATTTATCTGGAGCAATAAAGACTGACAAGAGACCTCATAGATGTTTTTAATACTAAGAGAGATATAGATGGGGTAGGCAGTCAGAATTACTTTCCAGAGTAAAAATGTCAAATCCCAGAGGACATGCATTTAACGTAAATGGAGAGGGGTGGGATAAAGGAGATCTGTAGGGGAAGGTTTTACACAGAGAGTGGTGAGTGACTGGGATAGGCTACCAGGGATACTGGTGGAAACAGATACAATAGGAGTGTCTAATTTAGACACATAAATCTGCAGAGAGAATGATTTGTCTCAAATGGCGACAGTAGAAATTTGGTTTAATTTTTGTTGTATTCAGTGCAGACATTGTTGGCCAAAGGGCCTGTTCCTGTACTGTTCCATGTTCTACATCAAATGTGTGTAGACCAGTCGTTCTCAACCTTTTCTAAACTATGCCCCCCCCACCCCCACAAAAACAAAGACTCTGCTCAAAATTTATGGGCCCTGTTCCCTGAAGCAGACAAGTCTTGGTTTCTTCCATACTTCTCTCCTACCGACTGCATAAAGAAAACATTAAAATTATTGATGTTGAATGAGATGAAAAGAAAACTAGACTTTTACTTAAATGTACTGGTTGGGGAGGGGTTGGTTGGTGGGGGGGGGGTGTAGGATGCTGTTGAGAATGGCTGGTGTAGAGCATCAAGCTGATTCACCTTCAATGCTAGAGATACTCTATGGCAAGATGGTGTGTGATCAGATTTATTGGTGGATGGGCCACTTCGTGCTGACTGTCACCTGACTAGTCAACACAAATATAATCACCATTCTCCATGCGCAGAGTGATTCCCAGACTTTACAGAATTAAGAATATTTCCAGATTCAGAGACTGATAGATGCCTAGTTTTGAGCTGTCAGATTTGTTCTGAGTCTATTCTGTTGAGCCTGATTGTGGTATCACATAATTTGAGGGAGTGTGACCTTATTGTGGCTGGAATCTGTCTTTATAGGGTCTGTGCGATGGCCATACCATCATTGCTTGGCCTTTTTTTGATTACTTTATTTTAAGTTTTCAATCACATAGTATATAATCATTTGTATACATCCATCATATTGTACAAATTAATCCTGACTACAAATAAAAGAATTATACCCCCCCTCCCCTTAACAAACCCTCCCTAACCCCAACCTCCTGAAGCAACATTACAAATAGTGCTGAGATATTTTTGTATTATATCGTAACATATTAAAGAAAAGAAACTAAAAAGAACTACTGCATTGTACTAGGATAGGCTATGGGGCACCAAGGAGTTTATCAAACAAACAAGTATCATATCTTATGGGTAGCATTGTAGGATCCAGCAATTGGAAGAGATAAAATTAGACAGCAGTACCTATCTTTTGTATATATGGGTCTATATTTGTAAATATATATTATATTTATTCCTAAAATTAAAAGTTTTTTTTTCTAATGGAATACCCTTTTGAATTTTTGCATGTAACCTATCTATACCTAAACACAAATCCGATTTCCAAGTAACTACAATACGTTTTCTTGCCACCGCCAATGTTATTTTCACAAATTTCTTTGATTTAATGCAAGTTTCAATTTAGGGTTCATCCCTTCCACGTCCTATAATAAAAATAAGTCAGGGTTTTGTTCTAATAGTTCCCTACTTTCACCCAAAAAGGTCTAATTTTTGGATAAATCCATGTAGAGTGTGGAAAAGTACCTTTTTCTATATTGCACCTAAAACACTATCAATTCTTGCTCTTAATCCCAGAAACTCCTACCCACAGTATGATAACAGAACCTTGACCGGCAAAAGGGCTGTGGTTCAAGATGGATTACCATGATCTTCTCAATGGCAATTCAAGATGAGGTGTAAACACTCTCATTGCTGATCATACCTAGTTAACATGAAGGAACAGTGATACTTTTCCAAGTCAAGGTGACATGGGGCACGGAGGGGGGCCTCCACATGGTAGTGTTCCCAAGCACCATCTCCACATCTCTTTTAGTGGTGAAAAACAGTGGTAAACTGGATCAGCAAGTTTGCAGATGATACAAAGATTGGAAGTGATCTGGACAGCGAGAAAGTTTTTCAAAGCTTGCAGAGAGCCCTGGACCTGCTGATAAAATGGGCTGAAAAATGGCAGATGGAATGTAATGCAGACAAATGTGAGGTTTGCATTTTGGAAGGAAAAACCAAGGTAGGACATACCCAGTAAATGGTAAGGCACTGAGGAGTACTGTGGAACAGAGGGATCTGGGAATATAGATACATAATTCCCTGAAAGTGGCATCACAGGTAAATAGGGTTGTAAAGAGAGCTTTTGGTATATTGGCCTTTATAAATCAAAGTATTGCGTGTAGGAGTTGAGATGTTATGGTAAAGCTGTATGAGACATTGTTGGGGGAAAATTTGGAGTATTGTGTGCAGTTTTGGTCACCTAACTACAGGAAAGATATTAATAAAGTTGAAAGAATGCAGAGAAAATTTATTAGGATGTTGCTTGGACTTCAGGAACTGAGTTACAGGAAAAGGTTAAACAGGTTAGGACTTTTTTTTCCCTGGAGGATAGAAGAATGGGGGGAGATTTAAAAGAGGTATTTAAAATTATGAGATATATACACAGAATAAATGTAGGTAGACTTTTTACACTGAGGGTAGGTGGGGTACAAACCAGAGGACATGGGTTAAGGGTGGAAGGGGAAAAGTTTAGGGGAACATTAGAGGGAACTTCTTCACACATAGAGTGATGGGAGTGTTCAAGGAGCTGCCAGCTGAGATGGCAAATGCAGGTTCAATATTAACATTTTAAAAAAATTTGGACAGGTGCATGGATGGAAGAGGTAAGGAGGGTTATAGATTGGGTGCAGAAAAATAGTTTGGCACAAACTATAAGGGTTGAAGGGGTCTGTTTTTGTGCGATAATGTTCTATAGTCTATGGTTTGGGGAGAGTTGTCAGAATAGCTCGGTGGAAACATTTGTGATTGGCGTCCTCCGCTTCCATGGTGAACCATGAGGATGGGACATTTGCAGTTCTGGGTGAAGTGCTTCTTAAGTGATTTGCTGACAAATGAGTGTGGATAATGACAAAAACTTAGGAATGGAAGCAGGTGGGTCACTTGCTGCTGAGAACTTAGCTTTTATAATCACAGTAAAAATACAACGCTGGAGAAACTCAGCAGTCAAACAGTGTTCTTTATCTTTCTTTGGCTTGGCTTCGCGGACGAAGATTTATGGAGGGGGTAAAAAGTCCACGTCAGCTGCAGGCTCGTTTGTGGCTGACAAGTCCGATGCGGGACAGGCAGACACGATTGCAGCGGTTGCAAGGGAAAATTGGTTGGTTGGGGTTGGGTGTTGGGTTTTTCCTCCTTTGCCTTTTGTCAGTGAGGTGGGCTCTGCGGTCTTCTTCAAAGGAGGCTGCTGCCCGCCAAACTGTGAGGCGCCAAGATGCACGGTTTGAGGCGTTATCAGCCCACTGGCGGTGGTCAATGTGGCAGGCACCAAGAGATTTCTTTAGGCAGTCCTTGTACCTTTTCTTTGGTGCACCTCTGTCACGGTGGCCAGTGGAGAGCTCGCCATATAATACGATCTTGGGAAGGCGATGGTCCTCCATTCTGGAGACGTGTTTTTTACCTCGAGCACGGCTTCTGCAGATTTTCATATTTTACTCTCTTCTCTTTCATAGTCACAGGTTTGGGTGAGCTTGTGGTCACCCAGATTGCTGATGGTGGGGAACTCAGCTGTGGTACTGCCTCAGACTACCATTTTGGGGTTTTGATGCACTATCAATAACTACAAAGACTAGAATTTGCCAGAACGATAGGCTTTTAATTGCTTAAAATTGTTTGCACACTCATGTTGTTTGGCCTGAGTCTAGAGATCATAATAGGGGAGGGGTCAGGGCGTAACAGCCTTTACTAGGTGGTTCCAAGGGGGAGGAGTCAATAGTAAAGTCAGCTTGGAGGTGGGCCAGCCATACACACAGAGATAATAACTAATAGTAACCACAGGTTTGTCCAATTGTGTGAACTACAGAATGCAGCAGACAAACCTGGAGGTTAACATACCAGCTAAATGATGCTGGGCTCCTACACTGAAACCTGCCAGTGAAATATTTGTCTCATTTTGTGTGACAACATGTATTCCATGATGCTTGCAGCCCAGGAGTTAGTAGAGTGGCTACCAAAGTCATTGATCATGTTCTCAGTGGATAGAACTTGTTCCCCAAAGGGTTTTGGTTTGTTGAGTTGCCTCAAATGCAGCTGAACAATGGACTGCAGTGGCATGAAGGCATTATAACTGCCTGCTGAGTACTAGACATTAACTTATGCAATCTGCTGCTTATGGTCACAAAGTAATTGAGAGCTGAGAGAGTGAGACCCCTTCCTCTTGAGTAGTGTTCACAGGTTGATGGCATTCTGCAAAGCAGGCAAGTTAAAACCCCAGCAAGGACATGGGCTGTCTCCACCTTCTAACATGAGAGAATGAACAAAGAGACCCAGTGACACCGCCCACCCCCCCACCACCCCTCCCCCTACTGAACAGTGGACGACAGTCTGTGGGATTTTGTAATTGGTAGCAAAGCTGGAGACACAATGAAATCTTCTTCACTTTGCATGCATAAAATAACAGGAGGCTTTTCTTTCACTTGTCCAAGATCCAAAATTGCATCTGAGCTTGGAGACTGGGGGATCAGGTTTCTCTACATGGACCTAAGCTCATAATCTGGCATCCACTCCTGTGTATTACTGAAGAAGTACCATGAACTCAAAGGAGCTACCAGTTGGTGCAGACCTACCTACCCTCTCACATGCAATTGCATGAAATGAGTAGCCTGTGCACTGGCCAGTATTCATCATTCAGGCAACGTGGCTAAATCAGATTACGTGTCATTCATGGACATGTCTTGTTCCTTTCATTCCCTTGTTTTATTTTACAGAAAACCAGTAAAACTTTGCATTTAATTGGCTGAAAAATAATGCTACTGGAGCTGCTAATGTGGACCCATGAGATCAAAGACACAGCACTGCTTCCAACCACCCGGTCCTAATGCTGGTGGCTCCATACAGGCTTGAAATAGCCTATTAAAGGAGCCAACAGTGTTCGTAAGTAAAATCCTGAAACTGTGAAGTCTGTGTTCAAAATGGTGGCACCTGCACTTGACAGCAGCCATGAGGGATTGCAGGTTCCAGGGGAGCAGCAGGGCAACAGAAACAAGGTTAACACCCTCCCCCCCAACACCCCCACCATTGAAAAGAAGGAGCAGAGGAGACAACCCTACAGGTCGGTGACCACAGTGGCGCATCAGCGAGTGGCTCAGCAGCTGAGGCTGCGGGCTGTTGGCGACTTGCGGTTAGTGTCCCACACAGGCTGCTGGACACTGGCTCATGGGAACCACATACAAGAGCTGAGAATCTTGCTGAGGGCAAGAGGACTCCCGAAAGGCCTTGGGTGCTGAAGGCTCCCTGATCATGTTGGAGGTTTGGATTTGGAGCTCGGGTTGTTAATGACTCAAACAGGACTCTGTACGGGTGCAGGAGCAGTAGAGGTGAATCCATGGATATTCACTGACACTGAAGGGAGTCTCTCTCTGGTTCTGCAAGAGGTACTAGTTGACACTAAATGGCAACATTTTTTTCTGCCTTATGACCGGCAAAAGTTAAAGTACATCATGTTTGTTACATTTTTAATGATAATAAAAGGAACCTTGAACCTTGTAAAGGGTTTTGCCAAAAGAGTGCCCTACACATGCAAATCTTTATTAACTCATTCCTTCTTGTGTAATTGAAACCACATAAGTAATGTTATTGGATTTCCTGCAAAATTGATTGCCTGTGCAGTGCTATTTGCCTGCCGCATGTAATGTCATACCTTCCTTCGAGGTGACTGAAGCTTTGCTCCAAAGCAATGACTCATGGCTTAAATGTTTAATCATTCACTGCAAGCTCAGGACATATAATATGCATCACATGAACCCACAAGGCTGTCAGTCTTCAAGATGACATTCAATTCTTTGGATTTCATGCATCACCAGGGGCTGCACTCTATCAGTCAGAGAGGCAGTGACAGATCTCAGGCAAAGGCTAGGATTCTGGTGAGAAGTGAGCAGAGCATCATCAGCTTCCTGCTCAACAACTCATGGAAAGGAAATGTTCCAGGCAGATATGGTGTCAAGGGAGCTGCACAAGTATTTTGACCTTGTTGATGTATGATATTTAATATCGATTTTGGAATGCCATAGAAGACACCTACCTACTTAAATAATAGTGTTGATAAATGAGAGGTTCAATTTTTTTTTTTCCTTTTCTCCTTTGGATAAAATAAAATTCGAGAAATATTTGAAAGGAAAATATTTGTCGGTGTTGAGAAAGAGCAGGTGGAATGGGATTGGAACAATCCCTACTTTCTAGGGCGGGAGGGGGGATTCCATAATTCTAATATTAGCGATGGCTTTAACATCACAAACATTTCTCCTGCTCTCTTTGTGTTGTGAACTTCCAACATACAAAAGTACCAGCTCAGCATTGGAATCCAAACCCTTGTCCAGAGATTGGTTTCTCAGTGGAACCCATGGAAACAATTTATCAAAAGTATAGGCAAATGAGCAGAGGGGGTAGTGTGGCTCTCTTGATAAGGAACAACATTAAATAATTAGAATGAGGTGACATAGGATCAGAAGATATAAAATCTTTGCGGGTAAAGTTAAGAAATGGCAAAGGTAAAAAAACACTTTTGGCTGTTATATACAGACGTCCAAGTAGTAGCCACAATATGAAAAACAAATTGCAATAACAGATAGAAAAGGCATGTCAGAAGGGCAATGTTATGGTAGTCATGCAAGATTTTAACATGTAAATAAATTGGGAAAACCAGGCTGGGACTGGATCTCAAGAGAATGATTTTGTAGAAAGCTTATGAGATGAGCCCATGAGGGGATCGATTGTACTGGATTGGATGTTGTGCAATGTACCAGTTTAGAGTTAAGGTACCATTTGGCGGCCGAGTTCAATTTTGAGATTTAACAAGGAGAAACTAAAGTCAAATGTATTAGTAGTTCAGTGAAAGGAGATTACAGTGGCATGAGAGAGAAACTGGCCAAAGTAGTTTGGAAAGGGGTACTGGTGGGGAAGGCAGGGGTGCAGCAATAGATGGAGTGTCTGCAAGAAATGAAAAAGATGCAGGATAAATGCAAGAGGAAATATTCAAATGGAAAAATGGCACAACTATGGCTAATAAGGGGAATCAAGGCCAATGTGAAATCAGAAGAGAGGGCATGTACAAGGAAGCAAAAATTAGTGGAAAGGTAGAGGATTGGCAAGTTTTTGAAAAAAAAATTACAGAAGGTAACTAAAAAACTCATAAGGAGGGAAAAGATTAAGTATGATTAGTAGGCTAGCAAATAATATCAAAGAGGATATAAAAAGCTTCAAGTAGATAAAGAGTAAAAGAGAGGTGAGAGTAGATAAAGGACCACTAGAAAAAGATGCTAGAGAAATAATAATGGGAAACAAGGAGCTGGAACAGGATCTCAATAAGAATTTTGCCTCAGTCTTCACTGTGGAAGTTGTCCAAGGGTGTCAGGGATGGAGAGTGAATGCAGGACTATTTCAAGGGGGAAGGTGCTCAGAAAGCTGAAAGGTCTAAGGGTTGTTGTCTCCCAAACCAGATGGATTGCACACTCGGGTCCTGAAAGAAGTAATGGTAGAGATTGTGAAGGCATTGGTAATAATCTTGCAGGAATCAACAGATTCTGGCATGGATCCGGAGGACTGGAAAATTGCAAAAGTCACCTCAGTATTCAAGAAGGGAGGGAGGCAGCAGAAAGGAAATTATAGACCGGTTAGCCTGACGTCAGTGGTTGGGAAGATATTTGAGTCGATTGTCAGGGATGAGGTTACGCCGTATTTGGAGGCACATGACAGGATAGGCCAAAGTTAGCATGGTTTCCTTAAGGGAAAATCTTGCTCGATAATCCTATTGGAAATCTTTGAGGAGCTAGATAAGCGAGATGCAGTGGACGTTGTGTATTTGTACTTACAGAAGGCCTTTAACAAGGTGCCGCACAAGAGGCTACTTGCAAGATAAGAGCTCATGGTATAACAGGAAGCATATCAGCATGGGTGGATCATTGGGTAATTGGCAGGAAGAATTGGAATACAAGGATTAGATTCTGATTGGCTGCCAGTTGCTAGTGGTGTTCCATAGGGGTTGGTGTTGGGGCTGCTTCTTTTTATGTTGTACATTAATGATTTGGATTGTGGAATGATTGACTTTGTGACCAAGTATGTAGATGATATGAAGGGAGGTGAAGGAGCAGGTAGTGTAGAGGAAATACAGAGGATGCAGAAGGACTAAGACAGATTAAGAGAAGTGGCAAATGAAATATAATGTTGGAAAGTGTTTGGTCATGCACTTTGGTAGAAAAATGAATGGTTAGACTATTTTTTAAATGGGGAAAAAATTGAAAGTGTCCAGATGCAAAGGGAGCCTTGTTCAGGATAGCCTGAAGTTAAACTTGCAGTTGTGACATTGGCTATCGTCAGAGTGGGCTGGGTCAAAGTGATAAAGCTTTGATTCAATAGGCTTCGGCAGTAAGAGGAGAGGAATAGTCGGAGTTGAAGTCAAAAAGGGCCACCTTATTTGAGGAACAAAATGGATTCAGCAGGTAGGCACAGGTAAGGGCAGGTTTTTCTAGCTATCATATATTTTATTCATCTAATCATAGGCAGTATGAATGGCTGCCAAGGCAGGGGAATGCTCCTCTTGCAAAATGTGGGTCATCAGGAAAGCCAGCAATATCCCTGATGACTTCATCTGTGAGAAGTGCATCCAGCTGCAGCTCCTGACAAACCTAGTTAAGGAATTTGAGCAGGAGCTGGAGTTGGATGAACTCGAGATCATTCGGGAGGCAGAGTAAATGATAGAGAGGAATTACAGGGATGCTATCGCACCTAGGAGGCAGGAGGAGAGTAGATGGGTGATAGACAGGAGAGGGAAATGGAACAGGCAGGCAGTGCAGGACACCCCTATAGTCTTCCCACAATAACAAGAATACCATTTTAGATACTGTTTGGTGGGGGATCTACCAGGGACAAGCTATGGAGATCAGGTCTCTGGCACAGAGTCTGGTTCTGTGGTTAAGAAGAGAAGGGAGGAGAAGAGATGCGAGGGTCCAAGATATCTCAGATCAAGTTCACTGCATTCTCAGAGGAAGGGTGAGCAGCCAGATGTTGTGGTCCATGTAAGAACAAATGATGTGGATCTTAACACATAGCTAAAGACATGATGCAGTAGGGAAAGCTTCAGGTTTCTGGATCATTGGGCTCTCTTCCAGGAAAGGTGGGTCCTTTTTCAGTGGGACAGTTTGCATCCGAACTGGAAGGGGACCAGTATCCTTGCAAGAAGGTTTGCTAGTGCTGCTCCGGTGGGTTTAAACTAGATTTGCGGGGGTGGGGGGGGGGGTGGAAACCAGAGTCCCAGAGCAGATAGAGGAGTGGAGGAGGGATAGAGGGAAAAAGTGATGTTAAAATTGCATACACCGTTAGAAGTCAGTGGGTTGAATGTGGCGGAAATGTTCTCAGGTGCATCTATTTCAATGCAAGGAGTATTGCAGGGAAGGAAGATGAGCTTAGAGTGTGGATTGGCACGTGGAATTATGACATTGTGGCCATTAGTGAAACTTGGTTTCAGGAGGGGCAGGTCTGGCAGCTCAATGTTTCAGGCATCCGTTGCTTTAGACATGATAGAATTAGAATGGGGTAGATGAAAGGGGGAGGAATAGCATTGCTCATCAGGGAAAGTATTATAGCTGTGCTCAGGCAAGATAGACCAGAAGGCTCATCTACAGAGGGTATATGGATGGAGCTGAGGAAGGTATGACCACACTCATAGGGTTGTATTATAGACTACCCAATTGTGAATATGAATTGGAGGAGCAAATCTATAGAGAGGGAGCAGACAGCTCCAGGAAACATAAGGCTGTGATAGTAGGAGATTTTAACTTTCCATATATTGACTGGGACTCCCATTCTGTAAAAAAGGCTGTATGGCTTGGAGAATGTCAAATGTGTCCAGGAAAGTTTTCTAAATCAATATATAGAGGTAACAACTAGTGAGAGTGCAATATTGGATCTCCTATAGGGAACGAGATAGAACAGGTGACAGAAGAATGTGTAGGGGAACATTTTGGGTCCACTGATCATAATGCCATTATTTTCATTAATTATGGAAAAGGATAGATCTGGGCCTCAGGTTGAGATTTTAAATTGGAGAAAGGCCAAATCTGAGAAAATAAGAAAGTATCTTGAATGTGTGGGTTGGGTTAAATTGTTTTTGGGCAAGGATGTGCAAGGTAAATGGATGACCTTCAAAGGTGAAATTTTGAGAGTACAGCCATAGAATTTTTTGAGGAGGTTACCATGAAAGTTGAGGAAGGAAAGGCTATGGTTGTTGTCTACATGGACTTTAGTATGTCCTTTGACAAGGTCCAACATTGGAAGTTAGTAAGGAAGGTTCAGACACTAGGTATTCATCATGAAGTAGTGAACTAGATTTGACAATGGCTGGATGGGAGAAGCCAGAGAGTAGTGATGGATAATTGCTTCTCAGACTGGAGCCCTGTGACTAGTGGTGTGCCTCGGGGATAGGTGCTGGGACCATTGTTGTTGGTCATCTATATCAATGATCTGGGTGATAATGTGGTAAATTGGATCAGCAAGTTTGCAGATGACACTAAGATTGAAGATGTTGTGGACAGTGAAGAAAGTTTTGGATTTGGATCAGCGGGAAAAATGGGCTGAAAAATGGAAGATGGTGTTTAATTCAGACAAGTGTGAGGTGTTGCATTTTGGAAGGACAAACCAAGAGAAAGGACATACATGGTGAATGTTAAGGCACTGAGCAATGTGGTAGAACAGAGAGATCTGAGAATACAGATACATAATTCCCTGAAAGTAGTGTCACAGGTAGATGGGGTTGAAAGAGAGCTTTTGCCATATTGACCTTCATAAATCAAAGTTCTGAGTACAGGAGTTGGGATGTTATGTTAAAGATGTATAAAACATTGGTGAGGCCAAATTTGGATATTGTATACAGTTTTGGTTACCTAACTACTGGAAAGATATCAATACAATAGAAAGAGTGCAGAAATTTACTAAGATGTTGCCCGGACTTCAGGAACTGAGTAACAGGGAATGTTAAACAGGTTAGGACTTAATTCCCTCGAGTGTAAAAGAATGAGGGGATATTTTATAGAGGTATTTAAATTTATGAGAGGGATAGATAGAATAAATGTAGATAGGCTTTTTCCACTAAGGATAAGTGAGGTACAAACCAGAGGACATGGGTTAAGAGTGAAAAAAATTTTAGGGGAAACATGAGGGGGAACGTCTTCACACAGAGAGTGGTGAATATGGGCTCAATTTTAACATTTAAGAATAATTTAGACAGGTACATGGATGGGAGAGGTATTGAGGGCTATGGACTGGGTGCTGCTCTGGTGGGTTTAAACTAGATTTGCAGGGGGAGGGGAACCAGAGTGCCAGAGCAGATAGAGGAGTGATAGAGGGGAAAAATGATGTTAAAATTGCATACACCGTTAGAAGTCAGTACTTTAAGCTGATTAAAGCCTGTTGTACAGTCTTCTGAGTTTTGTGTTGTTTGCTGCACCACAGCACATCCCAGACAAGGTATCAAAAGTTATGGCGAGAAGGCTGGACAGTGGGGCTGAGTGGAGAAATTAATCAGTTCAGGATTAAATGGTGGGGCAGACTCAATGGGCTGAATAATATATTTTTGCTCCTATGTCTTGTGGTCTTACGGTCTTAAATCTTGAATCTCTGGTTCTCCTTCTCCATGGTTCTCCAACCCATCTGTTAGCAATCCAGTGAATTATGACTCAAGGAACAAACAGCTCACAAGTTTCTGAATGTAATATTTATTTAACCAGCACACCCTGACTGCAGGCAATTCAGTCTATACATCAGACACACTCCTTGTGGTTCTGACCGTTTATAAATCATGTAGCATGGCAAGCAGAGAAACCGGTCACTTGGTCCAAATGTTTCAAATAGTTGTTAACCCTCCAGAGAAGTCTCCTCCACCCTAGATCATTAAACCCTCACAGCAACAGATCCTTGTCTGATAATAGCAATGACACATCTTTTGGGACTAATAATGGACCAAGTTGGGTATATGATGAACCCACAGATCATGCTGAGATCAACAGGAAGTCTGCAGATGCTGGGCAAAGTAGTGCAGTGCACGAAAGGGCTGGAGAAATTCCGCAGGTCAGACAGCATCTGTAGAAAGCATTAGACAATCGATCCATAATCCATGGATTCTTCATCAGGTATGCAGTGAAGATATAATTGTACCTGCCTCTACTAAGCTATCTCATAGCTTGCTCTCCCACCCACAGCCCTCTGTGTTGGAAAGCTGCTGCACAAGTCCCCTTTAAATATTTCACCTCACCTTAAATCTATGCCCTGGGTTGAAGGCCCATGATCATGTCCTTTATCTATATCCTTCATGATTTTATGTACCACTGTAAGGTTAAGCCGCAGCCTCTTATGCAATCAGAACTTCACATGATACTCCAAGTGTAGGCTCACCAACATCTTATAAACAAGACGTCTCAATGCTTGTGATGACTGACCGATGAAAGCAAGTGTGTCCAACATCTTCTTCTCCACCCAATCTACCACTGTTGCTGCTTTCAGGAAACTATGTACTTTTATCCAGAGGGCTCTCTGTTTTACAACACTCACTGTGCAAGTCCTGCCCTGGTTTAACCTACCAAGTGCAATACTTTGTACTTGACTTGGACTTGATTTGACAGCAATCATCAAGGAACCACACCATCTAGCACATGCTCTGTTCTCATTGCTGGCATCAGGAAAGAGGTATAGGCGCCACAAGACTCGCACCACCAGGTTCAGGAACAGCTGCTACCCCTCCACCATCAGACTCCTCAACAACAAACTCAATCGGACATGTTTAAGGACTCTTACTTTACATATTATTTATTATTGAATATTTATTTTCTGTAGTGAAGAGTCAAGTTGTTTACATTTCTTTCTTTGTTTACATTTCTCTCTTTTGTATACATATCTTTTCTTGAGTGCACTTTCTTTGCATGACTGATAAGTAGAAATTCTGCCTGGCCCACAGATAAAGAATTTTTGGGGTTGTATGTGATGTTATATTTGTAGTCTAATAATAAATCTGAACTTTGACTGAGTTAAGTTCCATCTGCCATTCCTTGCACAACTTTCCTAGTTGATCTAGGTCCTGTTGTAATCTCAGATATCCTTTGTCTCTGCCCATTATACCTCATCCACAAACTTACTAACCATGCCAACTACTTTTTCTTCCAAATCATTAAAATAGAGGACAAGCAACAGTGGACCCAGCATGGTTCTCTGTGGTACAGGCCTCCAATCTGGACAGTATCCCTCTATTACCACTTTTGGACTCCAACCAGAAAGTATTTTGTTATATTCTTTTCACTTGTTCACTCTGAATCCCATGTGACTGAAACTTCCATGTCGGACCATGTCGAAAACCTTGCTAAAATTCACTTAGACCACATCTACACTTGGTCGTCTCTTCAAAAAAACTCAGTTAAAATTGAGGGCATGATTTTCTGCACAGAAAGCTTTGCCTACTATCCCTAATGAATCCTGCCTTGGAAAATGCAGTTACGTCCTGTCTCTCAGAATCCACTCCAGTAACTTATTCACCACTGATGTTTGACTCTCTGACATGTAGTTCCCTCACTTGTCCTTGCAGCCCTTCATAAACACCAAGAAAACAGTCACCATCCGCCATTCCTCCAGCATCTCATTCATGGCTAATGATGATAGAAATATCTCGGCCAGAGCCCTCACAATTTCTTCCCTCGCTTCTCACAATATCGTACATATCTGCCATGTGTTTGCCCCTGTTGCTCAGTTTGTCTATGCTGCATTGAAACTTGAAGGGCCTTAGGCTCTGAAGTCTTCCTGATTGTGTCGGAGGTTTAGATCTGGAGCTTGGGCAGCTGATGGTTTGAACTGGTGTCTGTGTGGCTATGGAAGCACTGGAGGAACTCTCCTTTGCTTCTCTTTCTCTCATCGTTAGGGGTACTGGGCAATGCTTGTGGTCACTCTATTTGCCTTATGGCAGGCAAAAGCTGATATATATCATGTATATTACATTATATTAGTATGTGACAATAAAAGGAGCCTTAGAACTTCTGAACCTCTTCACAATTCACTGTCCCACCCAGATTAGCATTGTCAGCAAACCTCAAAGTATTTCATTTGGTTCCCTTATTCAACTCCATGAGAAGTACAATGAATAGCTGAGGGCCGAGCACTAATCCAAGTGATAGACAGCAAACATGGAACCTTACAGCACAGTAAAGGCCTTTCAACCCATGATGTTGTGCTAACCTATGTAAACCTACACCACAACAATCTAATTCTTCCCTCCCTCACACCAATAGCACTCTATTACTTCCATGTGCCTATCTAATAGTCTTTAAAATATCCATATTGTGCCAGCCTCAACCATCACCCCTGGCAATGGATTCCAGGTAACCACCACTCTATGAGTAAAAAACTTGCCTTGGCATCTCCCCTGAACTTTCCTCCACTCACCTTAAATAGGCATCCTCTGGTATTTGCGATTTATTACCTGGTAAAAAGGTGCTGGCAATCAGTCCTATCTTAAGCTGTTTATAATCTTATATACCTCTATTAAATCATTTCTCATTCTTCTTTGCTCCAAAGAACATGTCAACCTTGCTTCATAAGATATGTTCTCCAATCCAGGCAACATCCTGGTGAATCTCCTCTGCACCTTTCCTGAAGCATCTGCACAATCCTCTAATGAGGTGACCAGAACTGAGCGCAATATTCCAAGTATTCTATAAGGTACCTCCTGACATTCCTAAAAGGATTCACATATTCCAACTCTCTGCTTCCTAACTAACTTACAATCCATACCAGTACATTGCTTAATTTTTATACTAACCGCTTAAATGGGACTTTTTAAAAAACTTTTTGAGAATCCAAGTGCATCGTATCCATTAGTTCTCCCCATCTCTTCTTCCAGTTCCATCCTCAACAAACCATCAGTTTTGTCAAACACACTTTCCTTTCCAGAACTCCATGCTGACTTTGCTCAATCTTGTTGAATTTTCTAATTGGATTCTTACCTCATTCATTGAAAAAGTCTCCAGATATTTTCTGCATTACTGATGCTAACCTAATAGGTCTGTGGCTTCTTCCTCCATTGTTAAACATTTGCCACCTCCGAATCTGCAGGAACTATTCTATAATGTGTAGAATTCTGGAAAAGGAGAGCTTTTCTGCAATGCAAATGATCAGCACCTGCGCAGTAATCGGTTTTTAGAGTCTTTACATCACTAATTTTGTGTTCATATTCTTCAGTTCTTCGTTAAACCTTCACATTCCCTAAAATTGCTAAAGGGAATGTCATCCTCTGAATTAAGGTAGAGGATAAGCAATGATGGCATTGACTGGTATTGCAAGTAAGAAGGCTCACATAGTCTTGTTATATTTTCTATCATCCTGTGATGATGTGCTTCAGGGCAGAAATTTTGGAGAAGGCATCAAGGAAACAATCAATGGGAAGGCTGTTTCAGAGGAAGGAGTCATGTTAGAATGCATGGGCAATGGAGAAGAAGGAGCAAGGTGTAGACAACCAGTGTGCAAACTGTTGTACAAGGCAACTGAAATGCTTTGATCAAACTGAGAATGGGATTTTGGTCATAATAAAGTAAGATACAAGGATGATCTCGCAAGGTCAAAGGTTAAAGAGACACAGCAGCAGGGGTATAGCCAGGACAACTGCTGCCTCACATCTCTGTTAAACCAGATTCATTCCTGGCCCAGGTGCTCTCTATGTGATGTTTGCATGTCCCCACTCTGTGACCACAAGGGTTTACCTCCCACATTTCAAACACAGGCAGGTTTGTAGGCCAATTGGCCACTGTAAGTTGGCAGCAGAGTGTAGGTGAGCGTAGAATCCGAGAGAAATTGATGAAGTGTGAGGGGAAAGAATAAAAATGTGGAATTAGCGTGGGATTAGCATTAATGGGTGCATGATAGCCAGTGCAGACATGTGGGGTTAAGGACGTGTTACTTTGCTTTATGAATCTGCGGTTCTATTATTCTATTTTTTGGAGCTGCATGGTTGGTGAGGCAGTTAGCACAACGCTGTTTACAACGCCAGTGATCAGGACCGGGGTTTGAATCCCGCACTGTCTGTAAGGAGTTTGTACGTTCTACCTGTCTCTGCGTGGGTTTTCCTGGGGTCTCCAGTTGCCTCCCACCCTTCAAAAGATCATATAACCATATAACCATATAACCACTTACAGCACAGAACAGGCCAGTTCGGCCCTACTAGTCCATGCCGTAGCAAATCCCCACCCTCCTAGTCCCACTGACCAGCACCCGATCCATACCCCTCTAGTCCCCTCCTATCCATGTAATGATCCAGTCTTTCCTTAAATGTAACCAATGATCCCGCCTCAACCACGTCTGCCAGAAGCTCATTCCACATCCCCACCACCCTCTGCGTAAAGAAATTTCCCCTCATGTTCCCCTTATAATTTTCCCCCTTCAATCTTAAACCATGCCCTCTAGTTTGAATCTCCCCCTTTCTTAATTGAAAAAGCCTATCCACATTTACTCTGTCTGTCCCTTTTAAAATCTTAAACACTTCTATCAAGTCCCCTCTAATTCTTCTATGCTCCAGAGAAAAAAGCCCCAGTCTGCACAACCTTTCCCTGTAACTCAGACCCTGAAATTCTGTCAACATTCTCGTGAACCTTCTCTGCACTCTCTCTATTTTGTTTATATCTTTCCTATAATTTGGTGACCAAAACTGTACACAGTACTCCAAATTTGGCCTCACCAATGCCTTGTACAATTTCATCATAACCTCCCTACTCTTGAATTCAATACTCCGATTTATGAAGGCCAACATTCCAAATGCCTTCTTCACCACACCATCTACCTGAGTATCAGCCTTGAGGGTACTATTGTTAGGTCTGCTTTGTTCATGAATGAGTGAGACAAACACCAGACTGAGTCGAAATCAGGGTTCTTTGTTCTTTATTACCGGATTGTAACACTTGCAACTAACCATGTTAGTCGGAGAATGCATTCTGCCGTTATCAGCAAAATGGTGATTTTTTATACCCTTGGATACATGCTTAGAACATCATCATATCATTACTTGTCCAATGACTAAAACTGTTGCTATCCTTTCCCTGCTAGCTTCCTGCCTCTCAATCCATCAATGTCTCTCTTATCTTGTAAGTACAAGGATGCATTCACATCTTGTTACAGCCCTGTACAGGGTAACTCCTTACACATTCCCATCTCATGATGTTTTACCTAACAGGAGTACAAGGACACCTCCCCTTCTTGTTACAGCCCTGCACAGGGTAACTCCTTACACATTCCCATCTCATGATGTTTTACCTTACACTATTTACCATAACTCCTAAATCCCATGGTTGCTCTGCACTCCTCAATTGTCTACCATTCAATGTATATGACCTATTTAAATTTGCCTTTCCAAAATGTAGCACCTCACATTTATCTGTATTAAATTCCATCAGCCATTTCTCAGCCCACACCTCCAGCCTTCCTAGATCACCTTTTAATCTCTGGTAATCTACCTCACTGTCCACAACACCACCAATCATTGTGTCATCCGCAAACTTGCTTGTCCAATTCTCCACCCCTACATCCAGATCGTTAATATATATAACAAATAATAGTGGACCAAGGACTGAACCCTGAGGAACTCCACTAGTCACCGGCCTCCAATTGGACAGACAATTTTCTACCACTACTCTCTGACACCTCCCATCCAACCACTGCTGAATCCATTTCACTACCTCTTTATTTATACCTAATGCCTCCATCTTTTTTCCTAACCTCCTGTGGGGAACTTTGTCAAAAGCTTTACTAAAGTCTAAATAGACAACATCCACAGCTTTCCCTTCATCAACCTTTTTTGTAACCCCCTCGAAGAACTCAATCAGGTTTGTCAAGCATGATCTACCCCTGACAAATCCATGCTGATTACTCCCTATCAATCCCTGTTCCTCCAAATATTTGTAAATAGCATCCATCAGAACACTTTCCATCAACTTGCCCACCACAGACGTCAGACTTACAGGCCTATAATTCCCAGGTTTGCATTTGGACCCTTTCTTAAACAGAGGAACCACATTGGGTGTAATTGGGCAGTACGGACTCATGGGATGAATGTTACTCAGCTATATGTCTAAATTGAAATTTTAACTCTACATATAAAAATACAATAATAGCCCAAGGATTGCTAAGTAATGTGGCAAGTATTTTCAAGTCTACTTACAACAGAGACAAGTTAATCTTAGAAATGGAAGAGGCAGAAGAACTGAGTCCAAGTACTGTAGCTTAAAGGTGATGGGTGAAGTGATATAAAAATCAGAACATCTTGATAAGAGAACATCGTGGATCTGGGGGAAAAAAAGCAAGATCACATAATAGAGTTCCTGTGGCTTCCTGGTGATCCAGCAGATATGGAGCTCATGGTGAAGAGGTTTGTTTGAAGCTTTCATGGAATTGTTCCTGAATATACGTAACTACCTGACACTTGAAGTGCACTGGGTCCTCAGCTACTCACCCTGACAAATGCCTGATTCCAGGGCATAACATGAAAATGGTCAAGAAGCAAGAAATTCTGGCAATGAATAAAATGTGAGTTATTATAAAAAGAATAATTTCAAATGTGTGTAGAAGGAGACAGAGATTGTGAGTGGAGTTGCACAGTGACCTGTGTATGTGGACCTCACATTGTAAGAAGTGGAGATAAGGATGCTTCAATATATTGATGGGAGGAATTTGGCTGGGCTTTAAAACTCCAGGCTGACAAATTGAATGAAATGGAACACACCATTTAAAGTAAATTATTTTTTTTAACATTAAATGGCCCTTTCAGCCCATGATGCCCAATTTCACCCAATTATCCAACACATCCTAAATGTTTCAGAGGGTGGGAAGCCACCAGAGCACCAGAGAAAACTCACGCAGGTCACGGGAAGAACATGCAGACTCTTTATAGACAGCACCAGATTTGAACTTGGGCTGCTGGTACTTCAATAGTGTTACGCTAACCCTATGCTAACTGTACTGATGTATTGATCGAAAGGTCATTAATATGCCACAAGTGGAATTGAATTAGCTTTCCCTTCACAAGCTTCCTGCAATGTCCTGTACATTTCTATCCTTTTTCACATTCTATCTCTCTCTGCTGTGAATTATAGTGTTGTCTGTCTGTCCTGGTGGACTTCACTCTCTCTCTCTCCTTCATGAAGATAGTGGGAATCATTGCTCTCCATATTAGGATTCTAAAATGAACAAGTGAGATACGTTTTTTTTTGCGGTTGATCCCACCTGTTCGCTGCACTTCCAGAGAACATGTCCCATGTGGGGATCTGTGCATTCTGAAGCTGATTGTGGAGACCATGGCACCAGATATCAAAACACCAGAAGGAACAGCTGAAAGATATGGGGAGAAACTGCTGTGCCTGTTTCTCGGCAAAGAATGCAGACTGTTCATCCCTCCTGGGAGCTTGTGTACTGTCCACCCTCACAGAAGGCACATTGTGCAATGACAAGCTTGTCCAACAGGGAATGACTGACTGCTGTGGATAAAATCTGACACAAGTTGGCTGTGACCATGTTCACCACACTTGGCATATCTATCAGAAATTGTTCTTAAGTGATCTTATGAGTCTTCTCATGTTAAACTGCAGCTGATAGCTGACATTCTTTCTCCTCCATTAACTCAGTAGAACTAACCCAACCCATCTGCAACTGATGGGTTTTCCTATCCCAGTTTAGTGAATGAGCGAGCCAGGACTTACAGATTATACAGTCTAATAATTGGATCTTTGTATAATGTTTTTGATGTAAAAGTTATATCGACCAAAGTTATGAAGAGGAAAGGGAGATGGAAGTAATGCAACCATGGCAGATATTTTTCTGTGTTAGCTGAATAAACCATTTAATTGATGGACTGAAACTCTCCAGAGGATATCCACATTGTGACAATTAACTAAAAATACCCATTCACATGT
This sequence comes from Narcine bancroftii, assembly GCF_036971445.1. Classification (NCBI taxonomy): domain Eukaryota; kingdom Metazoa; phylum Chordata; class Chondrichthyes; order Torpediniformes; family Narcinidae; genus Narcine; species Narcine bancroftii. The sequence continues at coordinate 169,268,999 of NC_091472.1, read as the reverse complement.
GAGGACTTCCATCCTGGGAAGTCTGCAATATGTTCTTTTTTTTAACGATGTTCCATAAAAAGGAGGCATATAATCAGATACAAGCAGACAGGTTCATGAGAATCCCTTGAGGAGAATAGGAAATATAGCAGCATAGTTAAGAGGGAAATAAGGATGGCTTAAAAGTGGCTATGAGATGGCTTTAGAAGGCAGTGTAACATCCACAAAAATGTTAGATGTATATTAAGAACAAAAGGATCACAAGGGAAAGAATCTTCAAGATCAGGAGGGGCATCTATGGAAGAGGTGACGGGGGGGTAGGGGGGTGGTACTAAAGAGCCTTGGGCATGTCTGCATCAGTCATGAAAAGGTGTTTAGATCATATTAATGGCTTGAAGCAAGGCTGCGTTCTCGCACCAACCCTCTTTTCAATCTTCTTCAGCATGATGCTGAAACAAGCCATGAAAGACCTCAACAATGAAGACACTGTTTACATCCGGTACCGCACGGATAGCAGTCTCATCAATCTGAGGCGCCTGCAAGCTCACACCAAGACACAAGAGCAACTTGTCCGTGAACTACTCTTTGCAGACAATGCCGCTTTAGTTGCCCATTCAGAGCCAGCTCTTCAGCGCTTGACGTCCTGTTTTGCGGAAACTGCCAAAATGTTTGGTCTGGAAGTCAGCCTGAAGAAAACTGAGGTCCTCCATCAGCCAGCTCCCCACCATGACTACCAGCCCCCCCCCCCCACATCTCCATCGGGCACACTGAACTCAAAACGGTCAACCAGTTTACCTATCTCGGTTGCACCATTTCATCGGATGCAAGGATCGACAACGAGATAGACAACAGACTCGCCAAAGCAAATAGCGCCTTTGGAAGACTGCACAAAAGAGTCTGGAAAAACAACCAACTGAAAATCCTCACAAAGATTAGTGTATACAGAGCCGTTGTCATACCCACACTCCTGTTCGGCTCCGAATCATGGGTCCTTTACCGGCATCACCTACGGCTCCTAGAATGCTTCCACCAGCGTTGTCTCCGCTCCATCCTCAACATTCATTGGAGCGACTTCATCTCCAACATCGAAGTACTCGAGATGGCAGAGGCCGACAGCATCTGCTGAAGATCCAACTGTGCTGGGTAGGTCACGTCTCCAGAATGGAGGACCATCACCTCCCCAAGATCGTGTTATATGGCGAGCTCTCCACTGGCCACCGAGACAGAGGTGCACCAAAGAAGAGGTATAAGGATTGCCTAAAGAAATCTCTTGGTGCCTGCCAGTGGGCTGATATCGCCTCAAACCGTGCATCTTGGCGCCTCACAGTTCGGCGGGCAGCAACCTCCTTTGAAGAAGACTGCAGAGCCCACCTCACTGACAAAAGACAAAGGAGGAAAAACCCAACACCCAACCCCAACCAACCAATTTTCCCTTGCAACCGCTGCAACCGTGTCTGCCTGTCCCGCATCGGACTTGTCAGCCACAAACGAGCCTGCAGCTGACATGGACATTACCCCTCCATAAATCTTTGTCTGTGAAGCCTAGCCAAAGAAGAAGGTAGATAAATCTCCAGGTGCATCCTGGAACATTGTTGGAAGGCTGGAAGGAATTTATTGGGCCCCTTCGCAGACATTTGTAACTCTTCAGTGAGGACTGCAGGAAGTTCCAGAGGACTGGAGGATAGTAAATATGATGCTGTTGTTTAATAAAGGTCGTAAGGATAATCCAGATGACTACAGGTCTGTTAGTCTGACCTAGAGGTGGAATCTATAAACATTTCAATGGCCAGGGGAAATTTTACAGAGAGCCAGCATGGATTGGTCCGTGGGAAATCATGTCTCACAACCGTGACAGAATTTTCTGAAGAGGTGGCAAAGAGGATAGACAAGGGCAAAGGAGTTGATGTTATTTATAGGGATTTCTGTAAAATATTTGATAAGTTCCTACATGATAGGTTGGTGTGAAAGGTTTGGGAACTCAGGATGGGAGATGAAGACGTCAACTAGATAAAAAATTGGCTTAGTAATAGGGGTCAGAAGTGGTTGTCAGGGCAGTTTTTCAGAATGGAGGACCAAGACCGGTGGAGTTCTTTAGGGTTCGGTGTTAGAACCGTTACTTTTTGCAACATACACAAATGATTTGGACAAGTTTTATTGTGGCAAGGTGAAGCTTTTGAGGAATCAAAAATATGTGCTACAGTTGATAGTGAAGAAGGTTACCTGGGTTTGCAATGAGATTTTGATTAGATGGGGAACTGGGATAAGGAATGGGAGATGCAGTTCAACTTGGAGAAGTGCTAATTAATCGAACCAGGGAAGGACTTACTCTGTTAACGGCAGGACCTTCAAGAGAATTATGAAGCAGAGAGCCCCAAAAATGCAAATACATGCATAGCTCTTTAGAGATAGCAGCACAGCTCCAGCTACACAGAATAGTGAATAGACGGTTTAGGATGCTTGCCTCATCAGTCAGGGCATTGAATACAAGTGTTGGTACATCATGTTGGAGTCTTATAAGACGTTGGTGAGGCCACACTTGATACATTGTGTGCAGGTTTGGTTGCCTAGCCACAGAAAGGATATTATTAGGTTGGAAAGGGTTCAGAAGGGGTTTGCAAAGTAGTTGCCTGGATTAGAGAAGTGAGTTATCGTGAGAGAATGGAAAACTGGGGCTGTAGGAGCTTGAGAAGGGATCTTATTGAAGTTGATAAAACCATGAGGGACATTGATCAGGTAAATAGTGACAGTCTGTTTCCTCGAGTAGAAGAACCTAAGATGAGAGGGAATACTTCTGAGGGGTGGGATTTAGAAGGGACATGAGGGCACGGTTCTTCATTCATTGGCTGTTGTGTATGTGGAACATGTAGGCAGGTATGTTAGTTTCCTTTAAGATAACTACATGGATAGAGAGGGGGGATTAAAGGGATATACATCTAATGTGGGCAAGTGGGACTAAAACTAGAGGGCAAATTGTTCAGCATGGGCTCTCTAGACATATGGGCCTGTCTCCTTTCTGAAAGACTCTCTAACCTCTAACTCTGTGTGTGTGTGTGTGTGTGTGTGTGTGTGTGTGTGTGTGTGTGTGTGTGTGTGTGTGTGTGTGTGTGTGTGTGTGTGTGTGTGTGTGTGTGTGAATGGGTGGGTGTATCTGTGTATGGGTGTGGGTGTATCTTTTTTTTAGATATAACCTATTTTTGTGATTTCCTGTCATATTTTTAACATGCTTTAAGCATATGAAACCATGAAGTGTAACATGTCATTGAAAATTTATTTTCTGCATTTGCACTTGGACTCCTTCCCTGTTGATCTTGGTGCAGCCAATGACAAACATGGTGAAAGGTTTCACCAGGACATTGTGACCATGGAAAAGCGGTATCAGGACAACTGAAATCATTTAATGCTGGCCAATTATTGTTGGACACTGACACAAGAGGCATCAGATGTTGAGTACAAACAAAAATCAGCAGCTAAACATTTTTAGGTCAGTTGAACTAATGCAATGTGTCAGCGTCATTATGCGATTAAACCCGTTAAATTCAATAGAAGTTAATTGAATGTTTCTCCAACTTCCTACGTGATTCAGCAAATCTGAAATTATTTTTGTGTTCAGCTTGAAGTTGTCTATCATAATCTCAAATATTCTTTCAGGAAGAAAACCTTTTGAAAAAATTTGTTGTCCAGTGTTGAATGATTTCTAATATACACACACTGTACCCCACCTTACGTCACCATAAAATCTGCTGTTCCAGAACCCCTGGTTCATCATGCACTCTCTCAAAATATAGAAAATAAAGAAGTGGACCAGGATATGATCCTGTATATTTTTGACTGATGATACAGTTCTTCAGCCCTGTAAACAAAAATTGTGTCATGAATAACTGAACACTTCCAAAAAAAATACTTGTATGCACTAGTCCACACTTATCTGTGGGGGACATTGTGCCAACACCATATTATATACTTAGCAAAGCTGTATGGGATACTGTATTGTACCTGCAAACTTTGAGTGTGGAGACCGGCACAGGGCTGTGGGCAGAGAGCAGGGCAGTGGGATCAGTGTGGGGACTGACACGGGACTTTGGGGAAAATGTAGGGCAGTGGGATCAGTGTGGAGACCAACACGGAGCTGTGGGGAGAGAGTAGGGCAGTGGGATCAGAGTGGGGACTAACACGAGACTGTGGGGAGAATGAGGAGCAGTGGGATTAGTTGCGACTGATACAGGGCTGTGGGGAGAGAGTGGGGCAATAGGATCAGATTCAGACCGTGGGTAACTGAAACTGCAGAAAGCAAAACCATAGATAAGATGGGGACCACTGTACTTCCTTTTCCAAATACTGACTCCCAAGGTTTATCCAGCTCTTTAACTGATTGTTTGATTATAACATCAAACAGCACTTCTTCTTTGTGGAAAATTGTTTCCTGCGGTTTATTAAGAGTGTAAGTTTTATTAAAAAGCGATCTTGTTAGCCACAGTTTGCTTACTTGGTGAGAATACTTGGTGACTGAGGTTACCCAAATGTTCTCTGGTCAATGAAACTGGTCAATGATGTATTGTGTGTGATTAGAAATTATTAACCTAGCCTCCAGAAATTGGTTAATTTAAATACTTTTTTTTAAAAGCCAGCTGTGGGATTTACAACAGCTGGTGGGATTTGGTTGCTTGTGGATTTTACATCTGCTTGCTATTGCATATAAGGATTTGGAATGCATTTACTGTAAAACTAAAGTTATTTCCAAAATTGCCCAGCATTTCCAAATAGATGGATAGAAATGAAGGAAATAGCTTACAAGATGGCTTTGCAATCCCCTCCCAATTAAGTCTTTGTGAACTCCCCCACATCTTTCCGAGCCACTGTTACACGTGGGATCCAAACTAAAAATGTGGAGTCTACCCTGTGAGAGAGTAAACCCACCTCAGCAGAAAGGTATATATACCAACCCCAACCAACCAATTTTCCCCTGCAACCGCTGCAACCGTGTCTGCCTGTCCCGCATCGGACTTGTCAGCCACAAACGAGCCTGCAGCTGACGTGGACATTTACCCCTCCATAAATCTTCGTCCGCGAAGCCAAGCCAAAGAAACCAGAGTACACGTGCACCAAATTGTCTTACTGGCTCTGAGGTAAAGATGTGGGGTTGGCTTGGGGCAGAGAAAAGTCACCAATCTTCTTCCCATCTGATGATTCAATGTATGTCCCTCTTTACGACGGCAGAGATTATCCAGGAGGGCAGAGCCACAAGTGAATTTGTATCTTTCATTCATTCTCACAAAGGGGGTGTCCTCTTGCATTCACAGTCAACCCATGGTTGGTCCTGGGTAGGTGATGTGGAAGAGGAATCACCCACAAAACCTTTGAGTAGGTTGAAAGACTTGGATCCTATCCAAAAAGGAATGGCCAAGGAGGGGAAGAGGGCTGAAGCAAAATAACAAGAATGCACACTTCACTTTGGGAAAAGTCCTGTTTCAATTTGTTGCACCAGAAAAAAAATTACATTAGACTATTGAATTTATGGGTTCCATAAACTCATTGGCACTCAGTCAACAGAAAACCCCAAGATGTCAGACTTGAACAAAACTTGTGCTTACTTGTACGGTAGTAATCCCTGCTTCTGAATCCTTGGCTATTTACAGCTGGTACCTTAAAGAACTACAGGGGCATAAAGAAGGTAAAGGTAATGATGAAGTTATAGCTTCCATTATTGTCATGTAATACTACATTTAGAATGTAGCATACATGAAATTCTTTAACTTTTGTCTACTATAAGGCACAGAGAGTTGCCACTTTGTCCAGCACCTCTCACAGAAACCTACAGCATCTGATGTTCCTCCAAGTACTGACCAGGCCTGAACCTGCTTAGCTTCTGAGATCAGACAATCTCAGGCATATTCAGGCTATACCGATGCTATCACCACAAAGTTGGCCAAATTATGAAAGTATCTACACCATGTGAACTACAGCAGTTCAGGGAGAGGATGGCTCACCACAACTCATCCTGGGTGTTGTAGGAGGAGGATAATAAAGGGTGGCTCAGCTCACGTAGTGGTTAGCCCAATGCTATTACAGCACCGGTGACCTGTGTTCAAATACGGTGCTGTGCGTAAGGATTTTGTATATTCTTCCCATGACTGCGTGCGTTTCCTCCAGATGCTCCGGTTTCCTCCCACCCTCCACAAACATACAGGATTTGTAGGTTAATCGGTACTTTTGGGCAGCACGGCCTTGTGGACCGGAAGGGCCTGCTACCGTGCTGTAGGTCTAAAAGAAATTCAATTCTTCCCAAGAACAAATTCATATCCCAAGAACAAATAAATAATTTTATCTTAATCAACTCGTTGCTTTGCCAACAAACACATCATTGGAACTGAAAAACAATCTCCCTTCAAAAACAATTTACTGACAAGATCTTCAGATTGATACAAAGGCCTTCAATTTCTTTTGCCACTGGAACATTTTATTCATTAATTTGCTTTCGATCCAGTGAGCTCACAGAAACTGGTTACTTTGAAATAGTAACTGAGGAAAAGGATTTTTCCGAGTGATAAAATGCAAGTTTTTTTAAAAAATAATTGAATAGAAATTTATGGGCAATTGTAAAATGCTACATGTGGGTACCATAAATTTGCCAGCTATTAAAGTGCTAAATTTTTCATCAAAGTTTGCCAGTTTATAATGATAGGGTCCTAAGGGTAATGAAGGATAGCTGTCTATGCAAATAGAATAAAAAACTTCAAAGCTAAAACTTTACAAGCAAATTCAGTGAGTCCAATTCATGTAAGGGTGTATTTCTTAGTACGTCATTCTTTGCCCAATGTACTGGTGCCAACTTTGTCCGTCTGTCCAATTCTTCCCAACCTGTTGCATTTTCCTTTTGTGCTATGTATATTTTTCTTTGGAAATATACAACTGATTCCATTTGGAATGTTATTATTGGGTCTCCAAACTTTCAGATCAAAGCAACTCCTCTCCCTCATCCCCGTCTTCTGCCCCCTCCCACTCCCATCTCCATGTGGCCGAAGGCCTGTTAGCATCCAAGAACAGGCAATGACTTCAGGTGCTCAAGTTTGGGTCAAAGTTGCAGATCTTATGTGTATGTATATGTATGCTTGCATGCGGACGCACATGCATCCATGCATGCACACGGCGGATTAACCATTAGGTTCAGTAGGCAGATGCCTAGGGGCCCAGAGGCTAAGGAGCCTGAGCACCTAGGCTTCAGCACCTACTCAATAAAGGGTAGGCACCTCATGCCTGGTCTCTACTTACTGCACCTGTGCGGGTGAAGCCGGAGATTACTGTGGGCCAGAGTTGGCGTTGCACCTTTGCTGGGGTGATACGTGCGGCTGTTTCTGGGAGATGGGCAGCGGGCATGAAGATTCACGAGCAGCGAGTGTGTGACTGGGATCATTCACCTCCCCACCAAACTATTGGATTTTTAACGTCCAATTCGGTCGGAGAGACATTAAAAATCTAATAGTTTGGTGGGAAGATGGAGGAAGGTTGGGAGGTGGGGGGTTGAAAGCAATTTGCCTCACCCAGAGCTCCTGGAGGCAGGCAGTTACTTAGTAATTAGTGGCACTCTGGTGGATGCCGCTGTGATTGACTGAGAGGCCACCTCAGTGCCACTAATTACTTAACTGCCTCCCGGCGCTCTTTGAGAGCTCCTCAAATCTCCACCTTCCCAGTTCCCTCCACCAAACTATTAGATTTTTAATGCCCAGTTTGGTTGGAGAGATGTTAAATATCTAATTGTTTGGCGGGAAAGTGGAGGGCCAAATCATTGGAATTGCACAGTGTAAAAAGAAATAACCGGGCAGGGTGAGTAATTTAAACCAGGCTCTCAACTCTGCTCTGAGCAATTGCCTTTTGGTGGCGTGAAACGACAACTAGTCCTACTAGGTATGATTTGTGACACAAGTGCCTGCATGCTGGCATCATTCTGGCAGGTATATTTCACAGCGTGGTCGGCTGCACTCTGGCAGCTGAGCTCTGACAGCCCCCTACCCTGCTTCCTGAGCCCCTTCCCACACTACCCAGGGGAGCGGCATGTTGGAGCAGATGGCATGAGGGAGTGGGTGGCATGAGGGATTGGGGCAGTGGGAGTGGGCGGCATAAGGGGGAATGGGCCCAGCATGAGGGGAACATGAGGGAAGCAGGATGGGGGAGCAGACCCAGCGTAAGGAGCTGGTCAGCTGAAGTGCTGCGGGCACCCCTGGGCACCAGCGGCAGGTGATGGCAGCATTGCACTTGCAGGAAGCGGGGGGCTGGTACGCCACGATACACCCCGAGCACTACAACAAAGGGGAGGTCACTCTGGCCCAAACTGTGTCCTCTCATGCTAGAACCCATCTGACCTGGATGTCTGGCCTTCTGCCCCATATGGTTGCCAGCTCCAAGCAGCCAACGCTGGCTGCTCACTTACTCAATGGCCATTCTGAGAGAAGCAGCTGGCCATCAGAGCTCTAAATGCAATACATTGCTCATGACGTCACCTCTGGATGTAAGACCCCCCTTAAAATCCCAAGTAGCAGAATTACCTGCAAGTAATGGTGGGATGTGAAACACTGCCAGGTTTCAGCTTACCTTGCAATTTTTCATGTTCGCTAGGCAGGTCAGCAGTGAGAAAAGAACTAATGTTAAACCCCTGTGAACCGTGATGTGGACCCTGGGAGTCAGTGACCATTATGCAATTTACAAGGTGTGGGGTGTGGGATTTCTTGGGCGGCCTTACTAAACCTCAGCCTAGGGCCTCAGATGGTAGTTAATCCGCCACTGGAACACACACACGCACACACACACACACACACATACACACACACACACACACACACACACACACACACACACACACACACACACACACACACACACACACACACACACACACACACACACAACTAAACGTATACACACGGACACAGACATACAAACCTGCACACACAGACACATAACCCCAAACATAAACAACCTTTTTCATCCAACATCCAGTACTCATCCTCAATCTTTGCATGTAGTTCTGTCTAATCACAACTGGTGCAGTTTTTGGACCATGGAGCTCTTCTCGAGGCACTATTTGCCCAGGAACTGTTCCCACAAAGTAGGGCCCTGAAGTCATCATTTTCTTCCTTATTCCCTGTTTTTATGTTAATTATTCTTAACCTGTAACCTTCCTTCATGGACCTTCTTTCCAAGAGAAACATCTCTCCCCAATCTGCTTGTTCAAAACCTTTGTAATTTTGCACATTGATGCTCCTATCATCATGGAAGTCTCAGCTCCTCTGGACTTCAGTACTTTAAGTGATAGAATGATTTAATTTTTTAAAATCTAAAAGTACTCAATTTAACGACTACATCTGTGAAACTCAAGGTGAGCATAAATCTTGTTCTGGCTGTTTTCCAATCTACTTGACCTCTAAGCCAGCTTTCACACAACTCTATGCTTGTACCACACGTTTGTATGAAACCTCACTTTCCAAATGACACATATTAATTCACTTCAACACTGCAGGAAATACAGCTTGCCTTAATCTGTTTCTGAAATATGCTTAACATAATAAACTGTATAATTGAGTTTAGAATGAAACTTTGACTGTGCCATCAGATTTTGTATAGTTCACAGGGGAAATCACTCATTTTTGCTACTCGGAATGTCACCCAATGTAACGTCCATTTCTGTCATTAAGTACTGTTTCAAAATTCACAGCCCATCCATTTTATCCTTCAAGGCCCATATCAAATTGAACAGTGGGAGGACCAAACCTTCTCTTTCTCTGAGTTGTTCCATCCTTCTATCCGTTCAAGAGCTCTGCGCTTCTCCCGCCCCCATTGCCTGCTATATCTGTGGCCATTGATGCCTAAGCTCTGGAGTTTTCCATCTATTCCTCTTCCTAGCTCTTCGATCCTTTTCACAATTTCTTCTAATCTATCTCTTTGTCCTAAAATCTTAATGGCTCCAATCTGACCAGCTGTGACAACACTCAAAGGTGTAAAATGTGCACGACAGATGAAGGAGACCATTTAAGCCTTTATTCTTATGCTGGCATTTTTAAACTGTTATTAGCTTTGTTGTTAATGGTTAAAAGCAACTTCACCTCTCTCTCTCTCTCTCTCTCTCTCTCTCTCTCTCTCTCTCTCTCTCCCTCGCTCTCTCTATTTCTCTCTTTCTCACTGTTGGCACAGTTAAGGCCCTGATAAATCAGGAGATGAAAGGATGCCCTCAGGAGATCCTGTTGCCATTAAATATTTGTTTGTTTGCTAGTTAGTAAACTGAGGTCCTCCATCAGCCAGCTCCCCACCATGACTACCAGCCCCCCCACATCTCCATCGGGCACACAAAACTCAAAACGGTCAACCAGTTTACCTATCTCGGCTGCACCATTTCATCAGATGCAAGGATCGACAATGAGATAGACAACAGACTCGCCAAGGCAAATAGCGCCTTTGGAAGACTACACAAAAGAGTCTGGAAAAACACCCAACTGAAAAACCTCACAAAGATAAGCATATACAGAGCCGTTGTCATACCCACACTCCAGTTCGGCTCAGAATCATAGGTCCTCTACCGGCATCACCTACGGCTCCTAGAACGCTTCCACCAGCGTTGTCTCCGCTCCATCCTCAACATCCATTGGAGCGCTTTCATCCCTAACGTCGAAGTACTCGAGATGGCAGAGGTCGACAGCATCGAGTCCACGCTGCTGAAGATCCAGCTGCGCTGGGTGGGTCACGTCTCCAGAATGGAGGACCATCGCCTTCCCAAGATCGTGTTATATGGTGAGCTCTCCACTGGCCACCGTGACAGAGGTGCACCAAAGAAAAGGTACAAGGACTGCCTAAAGAAATCTCTTGGTGCCTGCCACATTGACCACCGCCAGTGGGCTGATATCGCCTCAAACTGTGCATCTTGGCGCCTCACAATTTGGCGGGCAGCAACCTCCTTTGAAGAAGACCGCAGAGCCCACCTCACTGACAAAAGGCAAAGGAGGAAAAACCCAACTCCCAACCCCAACCAACCAATTTTCCTCTGCAGCCGCTGCAACCGTGTCTGCCTGTCCCGCATCGGACTGGTCAGCCACAAACGAGCCTGCAGCTGACGTGGACTTTTACCCCCTCCATAAATCTTCGTCCGCGAAGCCAAGCCAAAGAAAGATAGGTGTATTTTTTTGTCAGAAGTGGCAAAGAAGACAAAGTTGGGGACAAAGCCAAGGACACATTGAACACCACAGGACACCTAAAATGCACGGAAATGATGGAGAAACTCAGTCGGTCTTGCAGCATCCATAGGAAGTAAAGATATATTATGGCATTTTAGGCCAGAGTTCTTCAAATTATAAGCGAAGAACAGGAAGGAGTCAGAATAAAGACTGAAGACTGCCAGGGGAAGGAGTGCAAACCAACCAAGTGTGTTCATGGCATATGATAAAAGGAGAGGTGGAGCCCATAAGCCAGAATAATGAGATTAAAATTATAATTTTTTTTCCTTTGAATTCTCCAAACCAGTGAAGTTTTCCCTGAAAATGAGTAACAGTCTTTGGAAAAATGTTCTTTTTGAGATCCTCGAGCGTCTTCTGAAGTAATCCAAATGAATATGTAGTTATGTTATTATGTGTTTTAGATTTAGATTCTAGTTATTGGAGTTAGTAAGGGTTGGGGGAAGGTTTAGTTGGTTTTTAAGAGTTTTGTTTTAGTAGTTTTAATAGGGTTTTCTTTTTTCACTCTTTTCTTTACTATATATCAATCAACATATATTTGTAAACACAAACATTGTGATTTGATACTTACTGTTATAATTATCATATATGTGTTGATTTAAATAAAATATTCAAACATAAAAGGAGAGGTGTGAATTGATTTTGGCTCCATGAAAGGAGACAGGGAAAGAAGGGAAGAGAGAGAGACAGGGCGAGAGGAGAGGAGACAGGGAAGAAGAAGGGGGAAGGGTGATTTAATGGAAACCGGAGAAGTCGATATTATTTAATGCCATCTAGTTGGAGGGTGCCAGACAAAAGATGAGGTGTTGTTCCTCCAATTTGCAGATGGTCTCAGTCTGGCAATGCATGAGACCATGAACAGACATGTCAGCAAGCCAATGAGATGGGGAATTGAAATGGTGGCTACTGGAAGATCCACGCTATTGCAGTGGACAGAGCCTAGGTACCCAACAAAGTGATCTCCCAGTCTGTGCCCTCAGGATAGATGATGGGCTGCAAGGCTTTCTCATGCTCCTTTGTTAAGTGTGTGTTGTTCAAAATGACCTGCCTGTGTTATATTCCCTCCAACTTGGGTGAAGGCAAGATACAAACCCCACTTGCCTTTAAGGTAAATGCACTTCTGTTTGGGAATGAAGGGGAGAGTGAGCATTTAGGCCTGCAAAAGCAGCTCGCTGTGAGTAGCTTAGCAAAGAAGACAGGGGACATGAGTTTCAACCCCTCTCTTCCCACCTCTTCCACCATCTATGTTGAATTGACAGATGAAAGCCTGCTTAAATACATATGTATATCCCAAGTTATGAAGTGGGCAATCAGTCAGTGATCCTGCACCAGATCACCATCTCGTCAACCATGAGACGATAAGATATAGGAGCATAAATAGGCTATTCAGCCCATCGAATCTGCCCCATCATTTAATCATGTGCAGGTCCATTTACCCACTCAACCCCACTGCCCGGTCTTCTCCCCAAAATCTTTGATGCCCTGGCTAATCAAGAACCTATCAATCTCAGCCTTAAATACACCTAATGACTTGGCCTCCATAAATGCTTGTGGCACCAATTCCACAGATTTACCATCCTCTGGCTTAAGAAATTCCTCCACATCTCTGTTCTAAGCGGTCAACCTTTCATCCGGAGGTTGCGCCCTCTTGTCCTAGACTCTCCCGTGACGAGAAACAACTTTTCTACATCGACTCTGTCCATGCCTTTCAACATTTGAAATGTTTCAATGAGATCCTACCTCATTGTCCTAAATTCTTGCAAGTACAGGCCAAGTGCTGTCAAACATTCCTCATACGATAACCCTTTCTTCATTCTTGTGAACCTCCTCTGAACCATCTCCAACTTCAGCACATCTTTTCTTAAATAAGGAGCCCAAAACTACTCACAATACTCCAAGTGAGGCCTCACCAGTGCCTTATAAAGCCTCGACATCACATCCCTGCTTTTATACTCTTTTCCTCTTGAGATGAATGTCACCACTGACTCAACCTGCAAGTTTACCTGCATGAGACTCCCAGGTCCCTTTGCATCTGGATATTTTCATTTTTCTCTCCATTTAGAAAATAGACTGCCTGTTTGGAAGTGAACATAGGTTAAGATGATATGTGTCTTGCCAGATGTGGTTGGCAAACCAACAGCGAATTATTAAATGCTGGATGACTGAAGTTGATTATAAGCATAAAAAAACAAAGCTTTTTTTCTTTCCTTGTTCAATATTGGTTCATTGCAAATACATATGGCATTAAAAAAACTACAAACACAGGAAATCAGAAAAAAAACCCACAAAAAAAAACACGTCTATTAGGATCTGGGTAAGGTCTGCATTTATTGCCCATAAATTAATTGACTTGCTGAGCGAATTAACTGTGCACACCTAGGCAAATCTAAAGCCCCTCATAGTCTAGATCTAATAAAGAAAGCAGATTTCATGCCCAAAAGAAGGTTGGCAAAGCATTTGGGTTTTTAAAGACAATCCAACTATTGTTGGATCTCAGAGCCCTGGATAACAAGCCAACTCTTCAGATTTATTGTCAGACATCATAGACAATGCTGAGATTCCTTTTCCTGCTGGCGAGGCAAAATTACCACTTATTGGTAGTGCAAGTATCTGTATTCACACACATGTAAACAGATAAAGAAATGTGAACAAACTAACTGGGCAATACAGAGATTTTTTAAAAATCAATAAAGTTCCAACATAAGAGCCCTTAAATGAGACCCTGATTGAGTTTGTTGTTGAGGAGTCTGATGGTGGAGGGGTAGCAGCTGTTCCTGAACCAGGTGATGCGAGTCTTGAGGCACCTGTACCTCTTTCCTGATGGTAGCAGCGAGAACAGGGTATGTGTTGGGTCATGTGGATCCTTGATGATAGCGTGACGGCAGCGTTCCCTGTAGGTGTTCTTGATTGGTTTAGCCAGTGATATCTTGGGCTGCAGCCTTTACATTTTGTAGGTGTCCCTATGCCAATACCATGATGCAACACACTTTCCACCACGCACCTGTAGAAATTTGCTTGGACTTTCAATGTCATACCAAACCTTTTCAAGCTCCTGAGGAAGTAGAGGTGCTGGTGTGTTTTTTTTTCACTATACCATTAGTGTTTTGGATCCAGAAAAGATCCTCCACAATAGAGACTCACAAGAACTTAAATTTGCTCACTCTGTCCTCCTAACTCACCTGCTGTACCATTGTCATATCCACTGAATGGTCACTGATATGAAACATCAGCTTTCTGTCTCTTTCTCGATTCTCTTTGACCTCAAAATATTTCCAGCATGTTTATATTTTCAGTTATAGAGTTCTTTCTAAGATGCATGAAGACACTGAAACATAAATGGGTTGTTGGAGATGCTATACAAAAGATGGAACTGAATTAACTTAAATTTAACTTTCGACATACAGCACGGTAACAGGCCATTTCGACTCACAAGTCCGTGCCACCCAATTTACCTACACCCTCAGTACGTTTGTAATGGTGGGAGGAAACCGGAGCCCCCGGAGAAAACCCACGCAGACACAGGGAGAACATACAAACTCCTTACGGACAGCATGGGATTCAAACCCAGGTTCCGATCACTGGCGTTGCACTAACCACTACACCAACCATGCCGCAATCAATTAAACAATGATCCATCCATGTCAAGCACACTACCAGGCCCAAAGTGGAATGAAGATTATTAGTCAAAATTGCCTGGCTTGTGTCAACTTGGCTCAAAGGCAGCAAACTATTTTATGTTCAAATACTGCCTCACTGACATATGCATGAAATCTAAGTTGATATGCCTGTCTGCTACTGAGTAAGCTCTGTATTTAGAATGACGTGTTAAAATTGGCCTCTGTTTATTGTGTACCTGGCATAGTTCTGAAGACAACACTTTTTCTTTTTTGTCTCAGCCAACATTCATCTGTTGATCAATAGTACCACAATCAAGCAACCTGACCAATCATCCAGCTTGTTGCTCTTTTTGGAACTCTATCACGGATTAAAAGATGACATTATAGCCAAGAAGACTACACAAAACGAATTCATCTATAATTAGTCTGTTGGGATGTTCTGATGGTATGTAAAAGCACTCCATAAGTACAAGCCTTTCCTTCTTTTTGCTCTTGATATAGGTGTAGAAAAAAAACAATTTTCACTGGTTGAATAGTACAGATGACAGGCTGCAGTCCAAAAATCAAAGCCATCCACTCAAAGCAAAATGACTCAACACTTCAGTGCACAAAGAGTGCTGAACATTTGAAATTCTCTTCCGCAAACAGCAATTAATGATTGACAGATAGTTGTACGCCAAATCTGTATATTTAGAGAAATAGATCAAAGGAAGATTATGGAATAAGGTCACAGATGGCCAAGATTGCCTTGATTGGCTTCAAGGACTAATTGGTCCACTCTTGGTCCTGTGAGGTGGATCTGGCTGGCTGGAGTTGGGGATTCTGAAAGCGATTCTCTGCTGTTGAACCTTCATCAAGTCTTGGGCATGCACGTATGTGCTGTTGAACATGAAAGAGGGACTGCTGTGGCTGTACCTTATGTGAAATTCAATTGTAGATCATTTGGTGACTGCTTAGTAAAGGTAAACAGAAAAGGGGAGTTGATGGGTGTGTGAGAAGTTGCAGGGGTACATGGGGAATCAGAAGAGGGAATGGGACCAATGGGATTGTTCTTATGGACCAAACAAAACCAACAATTCTGCCCCAGCTTTGTTCTGAGGGATCACTTCTTCGATCCATCCCCAGACCTCTTGCAGTAATTTCAATCAGAAGCCCAGGCCTGGGAATTAAGAGCTAAAGAAAGTAAGCTAAATCAAAAAGCTAAATCAAATTTCCTTGCTTATTTTTTCAGTATTTTTATGATTGAGTCAAATCTTTTAAAAAATAATTGTCTGTAAAATTTTTAACCAGTTATTGTATAATGGGAGTCAGTGATGTTTAAGAAGCTATTAAATTGCCTCTCAATTTTGATTCAAGACAAAACCCATCCCACCCGTTCTGATCCCTTCTATCCACTACTCTTCCTTTTGCTGCAGCCTATCCAGGTGACCAAGCCACCTTACTGTTTGACTCGGCATGAAAGGCTTTCTGAGTCCAGCAGAGATCAAGAGCAGCCAGCAAAGTCCAGGTTTACCACAAACTGGACCCAATTTTCTTACCAAATGAAACATTGCCAATTAAATTTTTCTGAGCCAATCCCCTGGCCTAATCTTACATAAAGTGCAAACAGAGCTTCCTCAGCATTCCAGCCAAAGTAATGATGATGGAATAAGAATTGCAGGTAAGTTTCTTAGTTCTTTGCGCTTTTAATGCTCAGCCTTGAAAGACGCTTGAACTCTGTTGAGTACATTTTGTATTAATTTCTCCTCTAAATTATCTTAAAGTAGTTTTCAATAGCCTTTATCCCTCAAGATCAATGAATGCCAGCAAGTTATTTCATTCTGTGAGTTCTGAGTTAACCGATGAAGCCCTCCGCAGGGATCCTTAACGGATTGGCAGCAGCTTTTCAAGAAGACAGCTCACTGACAATATCTCAAGGTCGATTAGTATGGGTAATAAATGGACAAATCCCCTCAGTTAACTCAAGGTAAAACCGAGCAGCATTTAAATTTAAATGTAGACATACAGCACGGTAACAGCCCATTTCGGTCCACAAGTCCATGCCACCCAATTTACACCCCATTAACCTACGCTTTGAATGGTGGGAGGAAACTGGAGCCCCTGGATAAAAAAATCATGCAGACATGGGGGAAGAATGTACAAACTCCTTACAGACAGCGCGGGATTCGAACCCCTGTCTGGTCCCAATCGCTGGCTCTACCTTCTTCTTCCTCTGGACCCTGAGAGGTGAAGGACATAAAAGACAACCCATAATGGTGAGCACTGATAAAGTGCAAACAGAATACTGCCACCATGAGAGAAGTTTCTTCTTGGTTATTGCCATTCAATATTCTGGTGGACAATCCACACAGTCACGTCATAAACAGGCTTGTTCTTATTTGTGGGATTCACAATGCCAATAGTCCCACCATTAGAGAACATCAGTTGACAAAATAGCTACTTTCCTATAAATCTGGTAAATAAATGCAGGGTCTTTGTGTCTTTTGAAAGTTGTAGCGGCTGAGCAGATAAATGCCCACAGATTTGTTCACTCCAGATGCTTTCCCAACCTATCCGGGATTTATAAATGTTGCGTATATGGAACCAATATTACCATGCCTACAAAAACAGTTCTAAAACAAGATAAATGCGGTCAGATAAATTCAATCCTGAGCATCAGGTTACCCAGTTTAAATTCCCCTCCCTTGCCTGATTGCCTCACATTTGCTACTTGCTGTCTGAGGGCCAACAACATCTAATATTTGAGAAGGTTTGCCAGTTTCAGGCCATGCTAATTAATCCGATGTATCTCTGCATTGTTCTGGCAGTGTGGTAGTGGCGATTATTTGAAGAATTGCTTGTGCCTTGAGCCTTTCCCTTTATCCTATGAATGGTATGAGGAGTGTTTAGTAGCAATCAGCATTCATAATCATTTGTTTGTGCTCAGACTGGTGAGGAAATTGCCCCCTGCACTCACTTTCCTTCTTCAATTCTTGTTTGGCTCTTGTATCTTTACTCATGCCAACATTCATCTTGTTCTGCACTGTTATCCAGCCCTCTGACTGCTTTGATCCCTGCCGTAGTCCAATGATTTGATTTATAACCTCCTTTGCTTGGATTACAGCCTCAGGACCATAACTTTCTTTGCTGAACCATCATTCGACATTCTTTTCTAAGGTTCCAAGGCTCAAGGTTCCATTTATTGTCACGTAATAACACATTAAAAATGTAACACAGTAAAACCTGTGGTATCCAGCACCTGTGGGGATTGATAGATAAGTGTATTTTCAAGTTGTTTGAGACTTACAATGCCTAACCAATAAGCCTGTATTAAGAATAAACAATTTAAAAGACAAAAGACAAAGATACCACACTGTACTTACACTGAACAAACTTCACTTGCATGAATATACAAACCTAAAGCATTTTACTTTATTTTCAGGCGCATTCTATGAAAACATTTAACCATCGCTGCATCTACAGGTTTCTCCCCCTCCACTAAGCTGCCCGAAAGGCAAACAATAACATTCTTTGGCTTGGCTTCGCGGACGAAGATTTATGGAGGGGGTAAAAGTCCACGTCAGCTGCAGGCTGGTTTGTGGCTGACAAGTCCGATGCGGGACAGGCAGACACGGTTGCAGCGGCTGCAGGGGAAAATTGGTGGGTTGGGGTTGGGTGTTGGGTTTTTCCTCCTATGCCTTTTGTCAGTGAGGTGGGCTCTGCGGTCTTCTTCAAAGGAGGTTGCTGCCCGCCAAACTGTGAGGCGCCAAGATGCACGGTTTGAGGCGATATCAGCCCACTGCTGGTGGTCAATGTGGCAGGCACCAAGAGATTTCTTTAGGCAGTCCTTGTACCTTTTCTTTGGTGCACCTCTGTCACGGTGGCCAGTGGAGAGCTCGCCATATAACACGATCTTGGGAAGGCGATGGTCCTCCATTCTGGAGACGTGACCCACCCAGCGCAGCTGGATCTTCAGCAGCGTGGACTCGATGCTGTCAACCTCTGCCATCTCGAGTACTTCGACGTTAGGGATGAAAGAGCTCCAATGGATGTTGAGGATGGAGCGGAGACAACGCTGGTGGAAGCATTCTAGGAGCCGTAGATGATGCCAGTAGAGGACCCATGATTCGGAGCCGAACAGGAGTGTGGGTATGACAACGGCTCTGTATACGCTTATCTTTGTGAGGTTTTTCAGTTGGTTGTTTTTCCAGACTCTTTTGTGTAGTCTTCCAAAGGCACTATTTGCCTTGGCGAGTCTGTTGTCTATCTCATTGTCGATCCTTGCATCTGATGAAATGGTGCAGCCGAGATAGGTAAACTGTTTGACCGTTTTGAGTTTTGTGTGCCCGATGGAGATGTGGGGGTGCTGGTAGTCATGATGAGGAGCTGGCTGATGGAGGACCTCAGTTTTCTTCAGGCTGACTTCCAGGCCAAACATTTTGGCAGTTTCCGCAAAGCAGGACGTCAAGCGCTGAAGAGCTGGCTCTGAATGGGCAACTAAAGCGGCATCGTCTGCAAAGAGTAGTTCACGGACAAGTTTCTCTTGTGTCTTGGTGTGAGCTTGCAGGTGCCTCAGATTGAAGAGACTGCCATCCGTGCGGTACCGGATATAAACAGCGTCTTCATTGTTGAGGTCTTTCATGGCTTGGTTCAGCATCATGCTGAAGAAGATTGAAAAGAGGGTTGGTGCGAGAACACAGCTTTGCTTCACGCCATTGTTAATGGAGAAGGGTTCAGAGAGCTCATTGCTGTATCTGACCCGACCTTGTTGGTTTTCGTGCAGTTGGATAATAACATAATAGATAATTAACATCCCTCTCCCCCAAGTTTACAGATAAAGGTAAATTATCTGACCGGGCAACTCTAACTAAGGAGGGATAAGGAGACACTTTAAGAGAGTCACCCCAACAGCGAGTGGCATCAACCAGCTCTTCACCCTGGGCGACGCCATTGCTGTTTCACACAACTTTATTCAAACAGCTGGTACAGGCAAAGCACGATCAAGGCCTGAATATTTGTTCCCATCTTCACCAAAGGTTTATGTGTTACTTTTGGGAACATTTACTTTTATAATTGTAAATGTGTCCTTTTTACCTATTATTTATTTTAATTTTTTTAAATTTATTTTCCTCGATTTTTGGCCTGTTGCTTGAAGTTGCCGGTTGCTTGAATCCTGGATAACAAGGGTTTTACTCTATATGATACACTTCAAACTTTGTCTGCCATAATGCAAACCAACAGTCATCATGTGCCCTAACAATAGAAGAAAGAGAAGCAAAATAGAGTCCCTTCAGAATTGCCTCCAGTGCTCCTGTAACCTCTGTGGCTGCACAGACCCCTGGTCAATCCATTCAATACCCAAGCTCCAGATTCAAACCTCCAACACAATCATGCCTTTAGTACCCAAGGCCCTTCAGGAGCCCTCAGCACCCTCTCGAATCCTGGCTCCGATACCTGCTTCCCATGAACCAGTCTCCAACATCCCGCAGACTATGTGGGTCCTTCAACCATGTCACCAGCAGCCCTCAGCATGTACGAGTCCTTCGGCTGCAAGTCACCAACAGCTCATAACCTGTATAGGTCCTTCAGCATCAGAGCCCCTGGCTGGTCTGCTGTGGTGGTCACCTTCCCTGCAGCATCACCTCCCATGCTTGTCCTTCTCAACGGGAAGTGCTCTCCCCATTTCTGGTGCCCTGCACCAGTCTACTGTTCCCCTGGAGTCTGCAAAGCCTTGTGGTACACTACCTCACGCAGGTGCTGCCATCGTGGGCACAGACCCCAAGGTGGCAGGATTCTCTCCTGTTACTTGGGCCTGGTTGTTTTTATTCCTACTTACCCCGCTCTTCCCTGCCTCTCTGCAGTTCAAGATGGAACAACAATGCAGACCATCAGTGCATTCAATACATTGACTCTGCTGTTCTGAGATGGCAGAAGGTCATGTACATGCTGAGACGTGGGAATGACAATCAGAAATTGTTTAACTGGCAGGCAGGCATAAAATCTGGCCCATTAGCCTCTGTAGAACCTGCTGTGTGTCAATGGGACAACCCAATGATCATTGTAACCACTGCACAGAATTTTGCACTGCAGCCCCAGCTAATGCATTATAAGTTTTACCACCCAGCATCTCACATAGTTTCATACTTCGTGTATGAAACAAGAAGCAAAGTAATCAGTGGTCTTTTAACAGACGAATTATCTTCATGTTAAATCTTTAGTAAACCAGTTTTGCAACTTGTGCACTGAAAAGTGAAAAGTTCTTTCTGGTGACAATGTGCAGTGATGTCAAAGATGTTGTAAAGATTACCCCCGTTATCTGCAGTTACACCAATCTGAGGACCCACTTCTCAAAACACCCTCATGAGAATTTGTACACTGTTGTTAATTATTATCTGATTCACATACTGCCATGAACTGTCATGGATTATATTTCATTTTGTAAATTCAATCAGCTTTCTTCCCCAAAGGGAAAACTTCCCCAATGCGAAGTTGAATTGACATTGATCTGAGACATTGATCTCCTACACAGTGTGACAAGCACTGCATCAGAAGCAGGTAATCTTGCATCAAGACATTTTACAACATTGGTAAAAAATGCTTGACCACATTATTGTAAGACAATCTGTTCCTCCTTCATGGCATTATCTAGTTTGAATCGAGACATGTTCCATTTAATCAATGACAAACCAAATGATCGTCGTATCATTCCTCACCGTTTTTCTCCATGCTTTTCTCAGCTACTTTCTGTCCACTCCTCATCAGTTCCTTTTTCAAACATTCAATATGCTTTGAAAAGTTTTGGTGGACTTTAATTCAATGAAACTGTGGAGAGGAATTCTTAAATCCAGTCAGTTGATGTATAGACTTTCATTTCCCCTCCCTGTGTGGTTCATTGACTCCCACTGCCCTCTCCTCATTTGATCCTGTTTCAAAACCTTACACGTTGGCTTGGGAGTTGGGTGATCACAGTGGCTCTGACGTCAATGCACGCACATTGGCAGCAGAATCTGCGAGGAATAGATGGCAGTGGGGATCCAGAATAGAAATCTTGAGAGGGAATACGGAATGAATTCCTTGTGCTGCTGAAGCCAATAACAGTTGGCGATGCCAACTCAGCAAGGGCTGAGCTTGAGGTCAGTGAGTGTGACTTCACATTCCTACAACAGAAGGTGGCACAATGGCACATGTGGAACCAACTTCCAGAGACCTGGATTCAATCCTGAAATCCAGTACTGACCGTGAGGAGCTTTCATGACCTTCGGAGAATTCTGTCTCCTTGGATGCTCCGGTTTCTTCCCACATTCCCCCCAAAATGTGTGTGGGTTTTGAGTTTAATTGGTTGCCATAAATCATCCCTAATGTTTAGGTGAATGGTAGAATCTGGGGAGAGAAAATGAAATAGGATAAGATCAGAGAGTAGAAAGTGGTGTTTGAAGGTGGGCACAGTCACACTGGGCTTAGGGTCTCTTTCTATGCTTTGTCTCTCTGACTCAATCTTTGGAGTGATAATTGTCACCTCTCAGAGCTTACATCCCTGATAAAACCCACTCTTACTATTAATGCATTCACCAGCAAGAACTGCATTAACACAGCCGGTTCCAACCCAATGGGCAAAGCAAGACCTTCCCTGTGGGAATGCCTTAGGGTCCAGTGAAGCCACACTCCCAGGCTAAACCAGTGTTCAAAGCTGTTAAGTAGTTTGAATGTTTGTGAACATGCGGTATGAAAACAAGCACAAACAATTTACACTGGATGATGACGATTTTGCTTCATTAACACTTTTGGGTGATTTTATGGATCCTGTTGATCATGAAAATCACCTTAAAATTTTCATATCATGTGCTGATGTTCAGATATAACCTATTTCTGTGATTTCCTGTCATATTTACTGGTATATTGCCCACAAAGCAAACTGTTTTGGTCAGTCCGAGGATGTCTGGGCATGAAATCAGAGCAGATCTTGCTGCCTATCTTGGTGCAGTTAGTGAAAGGTCTCACCAGGACATTGTGACCATGGCAAAGCATTATGAGGGCAAGTGGAATCCGACCATCGTTGGACAACTGACATGAGAGGCATCAGATGCTGAGTACAAATGAAAATCAGCAGGGAAACATTTTTAGGTCAGTTGAATTAACGCAACGTTTCAGCATAATTATGCAATTAAACATGCTACATTCAATAAAAGTTAATTTAATGCTTCTCCAACTTCTAGGTGATACAGCAAATCTGAAATTACCTTTTGTGTTCAGCTTGAAGTTGTCCTTCATAATTCCCAATTTTTTCACGAAGCAAACCTTTTGAAAAACATTGTTCTCCAGTGAATAAAAATATATTTAAAACACCAAAAACCAGTCGATTGCCAACACATCCACCCTCAGAAAAATATTGTGAGCTTTTACTTTCACTTTTTGAGCTGATCTGCTTGTGGTACGTTACATCTTTTGATTCGTCTACAGCCAGAGTGTATCGGATTAAGGTGAGGGGAGAAATTTAAGAGATACTTGCTTGGCAACTTTTTCACTCAGTGGGTAGTCTGTATCTGCACAAATCACCAGTGGAAACTCTTGCAGTAGATACAAATGCAAAGTTCAAAAGACATTTTTCTAGAGACACGTGGGTTTAGAAGGATATGGACCAAATGCAGACAAATGGGGCAAGGCCATAATGCCAACTTGGTCGCTCTGGATGAGTAAGGTTGAAGGCCATTTTCAGTGCTGAATGTCTCTCTGACCCTCTCCCTCACAGTGTTATGAAACTGAGGTTCAGCTGGTATATTTTCCAGTCAAGCTACCAGTTAACTGTGAGCAATTTGTTTTCCACTCCCAGAGTTCAAAACTTCCCCTTGTTACTCTCATATTTCATTTAAAATTTTTAATTTAGACATCTCGTGTGGCAACAGGACCTTTTGGCTGTTCAATGACACCCAATTGACCTGCAACCCGGTAGTTTTGAAGGGTGGGAGGAAATCAGAGCACCCAGAGGAAACCCACGTAGACACAGGGAGAACGTGCAATCTCCTTACAGACAGCACTGGATTCAATCCCCAGTCACTGGCACTGGAACAGTGTTGCGCTAACCGATACGCTAGCCATTCCGCCCCTGTTTCATTGTATCTCCTTGCAATGTTTGAGGATGTCATTTGACCCAGTGGAGTAATACATAAAATTTGTAGATGCTGATTTGTAATAAAAAGGCAGAAATGCTGGAGGAATTCAACATGTCTTGCAGCATCCATAGGAGGTAAAGATATATTAACAACATTTCGGGCATGAGCCCTTCCTCACAGTCATTCAACTCAGTTCAGCTCTGGAAATATTCCCATCAAATGCAAGGTTTCAGGTTTAAGGCCAATGTAATACAAAGGTAAGATCATCCAGTGAAATATGAGTGATTATGTTCAATGTTACCTTCTTTTAATGTACGCCATGAGCGAGGACTTCAGCTGCCAATCCTCAGCTCTTGTACAATGCAAGTTGTTTCAGTGGTAATATCCCCACCACTCACAGTTTGCGACTTTAGCTCAAAGCTCCTTATAGACTGATAACACCCCAACTTACTGGAATAATGCTTCTTGTTAAGTGAGATTCCATTTTGCCCGGTGAATAACTTTACAAAGCACAAGAGGTTGTAGGAGCTTGGTTGAAATGAAGAGATTGGTTTCACAAGGAATTATGTGCTTTTGAATAAAATGCTTAGCTCAGGGATATAATTTTGAACATGTCAGAGAGAAATAATACATGTAGAAGTTTGTTTCATGATGCCATAAGGCTCTAAAATCAACAGAATGGATAACAGCCCTTATTGTGTGTGTGTGTTTTTTTTAACTGCTCAGCATTTAAGAACTGCTGGAGATAGTTCAAACACTTTTTTTTAGCAAAAGCCCTGCAGCTGGAGTATTTGTGAGAACATGAATTCAATCTCCTACTGGAACTGTTTTTCTACACAGTAGGTCTGTTGCACCTGGGACATCGAGGTGGTTCCCCCATGCCATGGACCTTGGGGCATCCAGGTAGTTTTCCATCCCATGGATTTAGCTGGGGCCTGGGACATCAAGGTGGTTTCCCACGCCACAGATCTGGCTGGAGCCTGGGACATCAAGGTAGTTCCCCATCCCATAGAACAGGGTGGGACCTGGGACATCAAGGTGGCTTCCCATCCCATGGACGACTGGGGTCTGAGACAATGAGGTGGGTTCCCATCCCTTGAACCTAGCTGGGGCCCTGGACATCGAGCTGGTTTCCCATCACTCAGTCCAGGTTGGGGCCTGGGACATTTAAGGTGGTTTCCCATCTCATAGTCCAGACTCGGCCTGAGATTTCCCATTCCATAGACCGGGCTGGAACCTGGGACATTAAGATGGTTTCCCATCCCATAGACCAGACGGGGCCTGAGGTTTTCCATCCCATGAACCTGGGGCCTAGGTCATCGAGGTAGTTTCCCATCTCTGCTGAAATGAACGCTTACAGGGACAACCATCTTTTCCATTGCTCTCCAGCGCAGCGAGGTCCCGATTAGACGTCCTGGACAGAAGGACCTGGTCTCCTTCTGCTGCTTGAGGCTGAATGGTTCCCTCACTCAACTCTCTCTCTCTCACCTCCTCCCTCACTCACCTTCTGCCTCATGGAAGAAGCTGTCTCCCAGTGATGTCTGCGTAATCAGGCAAGTCTAACAAGGACTGGAACTGGAGCGATATTGTGCTCAAGCAACTGGCAAAAAAAATCAAGAAAAATACATTTTAAAAATTAATGTCTTTTTCTTTGGCTTGGCTTCGCAGACGAAGATTTATGGAGGGGTATGTCCATGTCTGCTGCAGGCTCGTTGGTGACTGACAAATCCGATGCGGGACAGGCAGGCACGGTTGCAGCAGTTGCAAGGGAAAATTGGTTGGTTGGGGTTGAGTGTTGGGTTATTCCTCCTTTGTCTTTTGTCAGTGAGGTGGGCTCTGCGGTCTTCTTCAAAGGAGGTTGCTGCCCGCCGAACTGTGAGGTGCCAAGATGCACGGTTTGAGGCGATATCAGCCCACTGGCGGTGGTCAATGTGGCAGGCACCAAGAGATTTCTTTAAGCAGTCCTTGTACCTTTTCTTTGGTGCACCTCTGTCTCGGTGGCCAGTGGAAAGCTCGCCATATAACACGATCTTGGGAAGGCGATGGTCCTCCATTCTGGAGACGTGACCCATCCAGCGCAGTTGGGTCTTCAGCAGCATGGATTCGATGCCTGCAGACTCTGCCAGCTCAAGTACTTCGATGTTGGTGATGAAGTCATTCCAATGAAGGTTGAGGATGGAGCAGAGACAGCGCTGATGGAAGCATTCTAGGAGCTGTAGGTGATGCCGGTAGAGGACCCATGATTCAGAGCCGAACAGAAGCGTGGGTATGACAACGGCTCTGTACACTCTGATCTTTGTGTGCTTCTTCAGGTGGTTGTTTTTCCAGACTCTTTTGTGTAGTCTTCCAAAGGCGCTATTTGCCTTGGCGAGTCTGTTGTCTATCTCTTTGTCGATCCTTGCATCAGATGAAATGGTGCAGCCGAGGTAGGTAAACTGGTTGACTGTTTTAAGTTCAGTGTGCCCGATGGAGATGTGGGGGTGCTGGTGGTCACGGTGGGGAGCTGGCTGATGGAGGACCTCAGTTTTGTCCAGGCCAAACATTTTGGCAGTTTCCGCAAAACAGGACGTCATGCGCTGGAGAACTGGCTCTGAATGGGCAACTAAAGCAGCATCGTCTGCAAAGAGTAGTTCACGGACAAGTTGCTCTTGTATCTTGGTGTGAGCTTGCAGGCGCCTCAGATCGAAAAGACTGCCATCCGTGCGGTACCGGATGTCGTTGTTGAGGTCTTTCGTGGCTTGTTTCAACATCATGCTGAAGAAGATAGTAAAGAGGGTTGGTGCGAGGACGCAGCCTTGCTTCACGGCGGTGTACAGCCCCTCACCCCAAGTCCAAAGCCCTCTGTGCAGCTCAGATGGCGAAGTCCTCCTCAGCGACAAGATCTCCATCCTCAATCAATGGTCAGAACATTTCCAATCCCTTTTCAGTGCCAACCGCTCAGTCCAAGAATCCACCCTGCTCCAGCTCCCTCAACAACCCTTGAGGCTAGAGCTGGATGAGGTCCTTACCCGGGAAGAGACATATAAGGCAATCGAACAACTGAAAAGTGGCAAAGCAGTAGGTATGGATGGAATCCCCCCCAGAGGTCTGGAAGGCTGGTGGCAAAGCTCTGCATACCAAACTGCATGAGTTTTTCATGCTCTGCTATGACCAAGAAAAGCTGCCTCAGGACCTTCGTGATGCCATCATCATCACCCTGTACAAAAACAAAGGCGAGAAATCAGACTGCTCAAACTACAGGGGAATCACGCTGCTCTCCATTGCAGGCAAAATTTTCGCTAGGATTCTCCTTAATAAACTAATACCTAGTGTCACCAAAAATGTCCTCCCAGAATCACAGTGTGGCTTTCGTGCAAACGGAGGAACTACTGACATGGTCTTTGCCCTTAGACAGCTCCAAGAAAAGTGCAGAGAACAAAACAAAGGACTCTACATCACCTTTGTTGACCTCACCAAAGCCTTTGACACCGTGAGCAGGAAAGGGCTTTGGCAAATACTAGAGCACCTCGGATGCCCCCCCAAGTTCCTCAACATGGTTATCCAACTGCACGAAAACCAACAAGGTCGAGTCAGATACAGCAATGAGCTCTCCGAACCCTTCTCCATTGACAACGGCGTGAAGCAAGGCTGCGTCCTCGCACCAACCCTCTAAAAATTAATGTCAATAAGAATAAAATAACAGGTAAAAATACATGTTTAAAATTGTAAAAGTTGAAATATTCTGTGAATTAGCACATAATCCTTTGGTGAAGATGGGAACAAATATTCAACCAGCAGAGAGAACTTGGTTGTGCTTTGCTCGTAGCAACTGTTTGAATAAAGTTGTGTGAAACAGCAGTAGTGTTGCCAGGATGAAGACTTGGTTGATGCCGCTCGCCGTTGGGGTGACTCTCTTATAATGTCTCCTTATTCCTGCTTAGTAAGAGTTGCCCCAGTCAGAGGCTTTATCTGTAAACTTAGGGGAGGGGGAAGTTAATTATTTATAATGTTATTGTTCATCTTTCGGGCAGCTCCGTGGAGTGGGAGTAACCTGAAGATGCAGTGACAGTTAAATATTTTCAAAAAATGTGACTGAAAAGAAAGTAAAATGCTTTAACATTTATAAGTTCATGCAAGTGAAGTTTGTTCATAGAAGTACATTTTAGTTTTTTTGTCTTTTGCATTATTCTTAATGCAGTTAGGTATTTCAAAAGTAAGCCTCAAGCAATCGCAAAATACACTTATCCAGCATTTGCCTATCCTCATCGATGCCGGATAGCAGGGGTTTTAGTGTGATTGTCTACAGGGAGTTAGGAGGGACCTAGGTGTCATCTGTTTTTACATGAAATATATGCATTGGCATATCCAGGAGTTGTGAGGGCTGGACTGATTCAAGCATTTAGACTTGTTAAAGAGTGTCCACTTAGCAGAAGTGCATGAAATCAGTTGAAAGCAACACCACTTCTCATCATCAACTATGAACATGCTCCTCTTGCATGCAGTGCCTGAACAGATTAATAGGGAAGTGCTGACACCTACTGGATAGCCGTAGGTCTGCAATTGAGGTGCAGGGCGAGAAAACAACTCTCAAGAGGCCACAGGGGATTGCTCTTGGCATTTCTCCCTGACATCTTTAGTTCTGAGAATAAAGGTTCAATTAAAAAAATCTGGACTGAAAAGTAAGATACACCCTGTATCGGATGAATGGCAAGATTTATTTGTTTCTGACTTCAATATTGATGTAAAAACACACAGAAATGCTGGAGGAACTCAACCAGACTTTTCAGCACCAATAGGAGACAGAGCTATACTGCCGACATTTTGGGCCTGAGCCCTTCTGTAATATCCACTTTTATGTGTGCAATTTTGCTATGCGAGCTGGTTAAATTATTTGCTAGGAAGTTTCTGAAGACACTACTAATCTAATATTAGATGACCGGTCAAGAGTAGATTGTAAGATTGAGCTGTAGCCTGGCGCGCGGACTGGTCTGGTTTTGCAATACCCTTTTGGATTCTGGAATTCAAATTTACTTTCAGCTGATAGCTCCCAAATTAAATGGGAAACCTTTAACCTCTTCCAGCCCAGCAGTGGTGGATTAACTACCACCTGGGTCTTTGGCTGAGCTTTAATAAGGCCCCCCTTCCCCACAGCTTTCACCCTTCATTGAACAGAATAAAGTAAAATTATTCTATTTATTAGCCTTTGGGTGCGATGCCCTCACATAGTCTAAATTTATCTGCCAGGTATGTACTGGGAATACTCCAATTGGTGTTTGGATGGAGGAGGGGTGGAAAAACTTCATTAAAATTGAACCTTACAGCATGGCCAGCATCATGGGGGGGGGGGGGCATTCACAGCCACACCCCCAAATGAGTCATTGTGCTCACCCACCCACCTGCAAGCCAAGGCTTTGGCACAAAACTTTGTATGGGCGAAGGGCAGGGTACAGCCCCCTGCAGCCGCCTGAGATTTCCCCGGAGCTCACGCAGATTCCTCGCTCCCCCCCCCCCCCCCCAGCTGGTGGCTGCTCTTCAGGATGCAGATCCTCACCTCCGCGTTGATGAGACCTGTGCGAACCCCCTCCCCCCCTCCACCTCCCCTTATCGTGCAGCTCTGCTCTCACCGCTGCCAGTCAGAGTATTGGAGAACACTGAGCATGTTCCTTAAGTCACTTCCAAGTCGCGACTGCGCCTTTGGCTCCTTCGGTGGAGATAAGGTGCTTTCTCGCCAAAGGGTTTCTGGGTACTTCTGGCAGCCATGAAACTGGCCACAGTGCTGCTTGGTGTTCTGTGATGTTCACCCCAATCACTTTTCAAAGGACCAAGCGTCCAGGTTTCCTGAGCCTGGTTTGGCATTTTAGTTACTAAAGAGTGACGGACTTTGAATGAAAACACTTCAATCAATTTGGAGTTTAGAGAGCAGTTTTTGGCATGACATAATTTAGCTCTGCACAGCAACCGATTATAGTTGTGTGTTAGCAAAACATTTATGTGTTTGAGCCGATGATTGAGAAATTTGTAAAATGGGAGCATACCTCATTAAACTGTAATAAGTGACACATAGTCAGGTGAACATGGTACTTCCACGAGCCTTGATTGACAAGTGGACCCAGGACTAATGCGAGCCCATATTGGCAGGTGGTTACATTGGTGTACTAGTGGTCATGATGGGCCCCCTTACCTTCCGGGCCCCTAGGCTTCAGTCTATTTAGCCGAATGGTTAATCTGCCACTGCAACCCAGGACCTTTGATATTTATCTGGTCTGAAAACCCTGCTGCATCTGCTAAATTCTGCTGTACAAAAACTTGTTACAAAGAAATGTTGCGGAAGGTTATTTTGAATGTTCACCCGAGGAGGTTGGAAGTTTTTCAAAGAAACAAGAAGTGGGCAGATCAAAGCAAGAGCATAAATCTGTCATTACCATTGAGGCAATCGTCGAGAATCACTCAGGTGAAACTGATGATGGGGAGAGAGCGGGGAAGAACTTGGGTGAATTCTTATTCTGTTTCAAGCAAAAGTAGTTCAGTTGTTGTCTGTGAGGACGGAAACTTTTGCCTGGTGATTGAATGCCACCTGTTGTGACCTGTTAATTGCATGGTAGTCCAATGAACATATGTGAGCCCTCTGAGGCAAACTTCAGTGGCACATTAGACCCTGGGCGCAGAATGCTATTGAATGGATCCTGCTCCACATTGACAACCTGTGCGGAAATCAGGCAAGTCTGCATTCAGCTCACATTGAATGGGTATGCAGCAGGGGAGGGGAAATCATACTTGTACGCAAGCAAGGGACATGGGGATCATAGGATGATGGGTGCAGAGGTGGATGGAAGTCAGGTTGGAGGCTCCTGATCGCTCCATCCTCTTGGTCAAAAAGATATTTTCAAATGTGTCACATGAATGAATTTTGTTACAGTGCAGTGATAATCAAAATAATGTGATCCCACTGATTTTCCACAGTCCTCAGGACACCAGTTTACAGGAAGAATAGGCCATCAGCAGAGAATGTATAAATAAGAATTAAAGAAGACCTCCCAAGGCATTGAGACATTTAGTAAGGAGTAAGGGCTGACGAGCATGTTTACTTTTCTGGAGCTTAAACTATTCACAAAGCCTCCTGGAAGCATCTTTTGATCTTCAGAGATTTTCCAAAAATAATTAGGACATCCTTTACCATCTTGTCCCCAGAGGCCTGAAATATTTTGAATGAGGCATTCATACCATAATAGAGTTGGGCACATTAGCAACAGCTGAATGAGCGTTCATTGCTTATCTACATTAAACTCTACATATGTCAGGTCCAAAGATTTAGGCTCCTTTCAGTTTGGTGCTCAGAAGAAGGACATGGGTTCTGTGGCTCTGCTAACGACATTCCAGCACAGTACAGGCCTTTAGGCCCATGATGTTGTTCAGGCCTATATAAACCCACTCAACAATTTAAATCTTCCCTACTTCACACCCATAATCCTCTATTTTTCTTTATTTTGAATATTTTATTTTTATTACTAATATAATAATATAATACAATATAATAATATAATATAATAGAATGTTATATATTAAACATTTTCTTACAAATAAAAACAAAACAGTCCCTCCCTGCCCTTCCACACATACGAATCCACATACCATCAGTGCTCACATATCTTTTAAATATATAGAATACAATTGGGGAAAACATGTTTAAATATATATAATAGATGTATTTATTGTCCTTTTTCTTTTTTATTACTGTATCTGGGCCCCTATGTGGTGGTCCAGGTATGGCTGCCAGATCTTTAAAAAAATTGTCATATTTATTCTTGAAGTTATGTGATTTTTTCCCATAGATATACAGCTGTTCGTTTCCACACTCCATCATGTTATAAGTAGAGGGGAGTCGTACTTCCAAGTGATCGCGACACTTTTTTTGCTACCACCAGTGCTACTTTTATAAATGAGATTTGATATTTATTCAATTTGCTGCTTATTTCCATAAAATTACCTAGTAGATATACCTCCGGGTCACCCGTGAAGACCACTCCTGCTATCCTGGTAAATCTTTCTGGGATTTCTTGCCAAAATGGCCTCACTTTCACGCACGTCCACGTAGCATGTAGAAAAGTTTCTGTCTCAGTCCCACATCTGAAACACATCTCTAATATTTCAGCTTTTGATCTATGTACTTTCTGTAGGGTAAGATAAAATTGGTGTAAAATATTATACTGAACCAGTCCATATCTTGCATTAAATTTGACCATTGGTGTCATGCTATCCTTACAGCAATCTGACCAGCTTCTTTCTGAAATCACCACACCCAAGTCTGACCCCCATCTTTCCTTTGACCTCTGCAACCCTGGATTTGCACTTTCACTCTGGAGAGCACAGTACATTTTTGTTATAAATTTGGATGTATTCCCCATCCAATCCACTCGTTCAATTTCGCTAACTTCCGGAGGGGTCAACGTTGGTTCTCATTTTTCTCTTAAGAATTATCTAAGGTGGAGAAAACAGAAAAAGGTCCCATTGGCTACTCCGTATTTCTGTTTTAATTGTTCAAAGACATAAGAGTTCCTTCCGTTTAGCAATCTTCAATAGATCTTTTATCTTTGCCATATCACAAATTTAATCTATTGCCCATGTTCATAGGCAATAACACATTTTACACAGTGATGGTTTTATTGATATCCCTACTATACATTCATTAATTTCTTGCGACATTCTGATCATATGTATTAGTATTGGATTATCTGTCTTTTTTTCTGGTGATTTGACACTCCATTTATATATAAATTCCTTTGCTTCCCCCTCCTCCATTGAGTACATTCCCATCTGAATCCGGGGGGCGGGGGGTGTCTTCAATGAAAAAGGCTGCGAGAAATCTAGCCTGTGCAGCTAAGTAGTATTTTTTTAAATCAGGAAGTCCAAGTCCTCCTAGCTTTTCTGTCAGTTTTTCCAGTGCAACTCTTGGTACCTTATTATTCCATAGGAACTGTCTAATATGATTGTTTAATAGTTTAAAGAAGTTTTTATGTAACAGAATAGGCAGCAATTGAAAAAGTCTTGGCATCACTTTCATTTTCACACAATTAACCCTTCCCACTAAAGTAATCAGGAAGTCTCTCCATTTCTGCAGGTCCCTTTCTATCTTCCCAAGAAGTGGAACTTCTTATTTTATTTTATTTTAAGATATTTTATTCCATCCATCTTCCATTTAAATTTACTTCCTTTTTGGCATCTTTTGTATTCAAAATTTGTTAATGGCATTATCTTGCTTTTGTCCATGTTTATTTTTTTATGACCTGATATTCTTCCATATTTTTCTTGTGTTCCTTGTAATTTTTACAAAGATTTAGCCAGGTTTGATAGGTATAGTAGCACATCATCAGAAAATAGACAAATCTTTTGTTGTTCTTGTCCAACTTTGAAGCCATTTATATCCATATCCCCTCTTATTATCTCTGCCAGCTAAACTAAAAAGTGCTGGGGACAGGGGGCATCCCTGTCTGCTTGATCGACTCAAGGGGAACACTGCTGATATCTGATTATTATTTATAATTTTAGCTTGCGGTTTATGGTATAAAGTTTCTATCCAGTTTATAAATGTTCTTCCTATGCCAAATTTTTCCAGTGTTTTAAATAGAAAGGGCTATGCCAAATGGGTATTTTTTTCCCTTTTCCAGGGAGACAGTAATACTTGGATTCTGTTTGAATTTTTCCATGTGTATTATATTTAATAATCTTCCTAGACTATTTGAGAAATTTCTTCCTTTAACAAATCCTGCTTGAACTGTACGTATCAAATTTTGGTAAATATTGTCCTAACCTATGAGCCAACAGTTATGCCAATATCTTGTAATCAGCATTTAACAGGAATATTGGTCTATATGACAGAGTTTTTAATGGGTCCCTATTTTTGGTAGCACTGTAATAATTGTGGCTGAGAATGATTCCAGGAGGGACTGTGTTTCTACTGCTTGGTCCAGAACATCCATGAACAGGGGCATTAATAGTTCTTTAAATCATCTGTAAAATTCAGATGGGAATCCATCTTCCCCCAGTGATTTATTACCCTGTAGGGTACCCAGGGTCTTTTCAATTTCTTCTGTTGTAAAGGGCATATCTAGTTCTACCTTTTCTCTCTTTTCTAGTTTTGGAAGTTGAACATTCTACAAAAACTCTTCCATTTCATTCTCATCTCCTAATAACTCTGATTTGTATAATTTTGTGTACTATTGTCTAAAAATGTAATTGATTTCCTTTTGTTTATATCCTAAAGTTTTTGTCTCTGTTTTCATCATTCTTGATTACTCCTCTGCTTTAATCTGCCAAGATAAAACTTAATGCACCCATTCACCTAACTCATAGTATTGTTGTCAGTTTTTTGTCCTATATGTATTGTATTAACCTTAGCTTTTTATTCTCCAGTAATCTATATTCTTGTTGTAGTCCTGTTCTTTGTTTTTTTTCTAATTCCATAATATCTTTCTCCAGACTATTTACTTCTGCCATATATTCTCTCTTAAAATTCTTTGTATAGGATATAATTTGTCCCCTCAAATATGCTTTGTGCATGTCTCATATCAAAAAACTATTTTTAGTAAATGGCTGATTTGTTTCAAAAAAACATTTCTTTCTGTGTCTTTATAATTCACAGACATCTGTTCTTTTAAGTAGCATGATGTTAAGACACCATCTGTATACATTTTCTTGCTTTTCCATTATTACAATAGTTAATGTTAGTGGTGAATGGTTTGTCAGAAGCCTTGCTAGGTATTCTGTTTTTAATCACTCTTCTTTTTAATTGGGCAGACATTAAAAATAAGTCAATCCTTGTATGTGAGTCGTGCACTCTTGAGTAAAAGGAATAATCTCACTCTGTGGGATTTAATTGCCTCCATATATCAATAGGATTTAGATCCTTCATGTATGAAATTGTAGTTTTTGCTGCTTTAACCTCATTACTGTTTTTGCAGAGTTATCTAGTTCAAGCAAAAATTAAAATCTCCTCCAACCAATATACTTTGATTTCCCTCTGTTGTTTTTAAGAAAATATTTTTCATAAAGGTTTCATTGATATAATTTGGAGCATATACATATATATGTCATATATGTCCATCCTTCTCCATAAATTTTACAATGTGCCATTACATACTTTCTGGTTTGTTCAATCTCTATTAACACTGGTGTATTTTTATTAATTAGAATTGTTACCCATCTTGCTTTTGAACCAAAGGAAGACAATATTATTTGTCCTACCCATCCTCTTTTTACTTATCATGTTCCAATTTGATAAGATATGTTTCCTGAAAAAAGATTATATCTGCTTTTAATTTCTTTAGGTTTGCCAAGACCCTTTTTCTCTTCACTGTTTCCATTTATCCCGTTAATATTAAGACTAATTAACTTTAGTATTTATCCATTCCATTTTTCAAACAAATATTGTATAACAATAAAATCTTTTCAATTTTTAAATATCATAACATTCCCCTTTTAAGAGACATTCCCCTTTTCATTTCACTTGTAAGAAACATTTCTCTTTTAAGAAAAATTTCCCTTTTAAGAAACATACACATTTCCCCTTTAAGAAACATACACACACGTCCCTAGCTCTGACACCGGCGTTAACAATATGACCCAGAAGCCCGCGAGAAAAGCCTGTGGAACCTTCTGAAGAAGAAGAGCCCCTCCCCTTTAGCGCCATCTTTTTAAATCGCTCCTCTCCCGGTGCCATTTCCCCCTTAAATCGGAGTTCCCACCCTGCTACTTTCTTCATCTTTTCCTTTCTTTCTAGAGCTCTCCATGTAAATTACAATGATTTTTCTTTTAGCAGTAAAAAAAATCAGATCAGTACCACTAAATATAAATTTTATAAAAAGATACATCCTTCAGTTAGTCCTGTTTTAAAATGGCCTTTTTGGTCTTCTCATCTGACGACTGTCATCTTTTCATAACTTTCTTAAAAATTCTTCCACTTCTTAGTTGGTGAAAAATTCGTCCATTACCTTCTGAGACATCCACCCTCAACGTCTGGGTAAGTCACTGAACATATAGTTTTTAAATTGCACTTGTCTCTTTCCTTCATCAAATTCCTTTCTTTGTTTGACCAAGGCAGGGCTAAAGACCTTAAAAAAACATTACTTTTTCAATGTCCACCACTAATGGGCCATTGTTATTTTTTGAATATTCATATGCTGCTCCTCAAGATTGTATCCCTCACCAGGCCGGTTGTGGTCACTGTTCACTGGTTTTCTGGGTCTGAGGGTCAATTTGCAACTTTGCATTTAACTTGTTTTGTCTCAGCATTTGTGGAATCCATGATTCAAAGAAGCTCACCAGGTCTTTCTTCTCTCAGTCCATTGTTACATCTGCTGAAATTTTCTATCCGATCGATTTTGTCTATCAGTCCTTCTCTGCCTGTGCCCTATGTTTTTGCTTTTTCTTCGAGAGCCTTTAGCCTGTCTTTTGTCCAGCTCAGCCTCCACTTGAATCATTTGTTCAGTTAAATCTTCCACGATTTCTGATAATATACCAAAAAGCTGCAGTTGCAGGACAACAAGCTTTTAATACCATAAGACTTGGACCATGCTCCTGTTCTGGCCCGATCACAGGATTTGTACTGAGGCAGGGACTTGGCTTTGCTGCCTTAATTAGGGGATTCCAGGGGGATGGAATCACTTAGGGAATGTGGGCCAGCCATACATTTGAACCAAAGATATACACAGTGGCAGTAACCAAGTAACAGTATACAGTGGTGTATCACCACGATTTCTTTAATTTCCAATGTCTTTTCTGATATGTCTCTTATCGCTGATTCAACACTCGTGAAACGAGTGCACAGTTTACGTCTTGTTCAGGATGGTGGCTATATCTTGAGCCAACTCCCCAGCTCTGTTGGCTTCAGCCGGTCCCAAGGCCCCTCCTGAGCTGCTCCTCATTGGGCTTCCTGGCTGAGCTGTTGCATGTTAAGTTTTTGTTTTTGGTTGCCTTGGCTGTTTAGCACTAGTTTTTTTTAAATCCATTTTTTGATAACAAAATTCCAGTTTTTGAGCTTTCAGAATGTCTTTTTAATACTTGTTATGGAGAGCTCTTTCAAAACACATCTGCTCAGATCCTCAGCGTGGCCATGACCCCCACCCCCCTCTAGTTTTCTTACATCTACATGCCTGCCTAAGGGTCTTTTAAATGTCCCTATTGTACCAACCTCCACCACCACTTCCGGCAATGCATTCCAGCCACCCACTACTCTCTCTGTAAAAAAAAACTTACCCCTGATATCTTCGCTAAACTTTCCTCCCTCTCCGCTAACAGATGTCGTCTGGTATTTGCTCCTTTCGCCCTGGGAATAAATAGTCTTTGTGAAGACTTGTTCAAGTTTGTTCAACCTTTTCTCTCCTTCAGCCTGTGTGATACAGCTTTATGCTGGTACATATTGACTCAGTTCTTGGTTTAATCTATTTATAGTCTTCATT
This sequence comes from Narcine bancroftii, assembly GCF_036971445.1. Taxonomy (NCBI): domain Eukaryota; kingdom Metazoa; phylum Chordata; class Chondrichthyes; order Torpediniformes; family Narcinidae; genus Narcine; species Narcine bancroftii. The sequence goes on along the minus strand of NC_091472.1, from coordinate 169,231,677 downwards.
TATCTTCATGCTTGGATGTATCGGCTGTAAAGCTCATCAGAATGTGATTGAAATATGCTTACATCAGATAAATTCTTTTAATTTACTTCCACTTCTCCAAGCTAATCTTTTCAAAATATAATTATTATGTGCCAACAGAGAAGAGAAGCTTCACTTTTAGGCCCTAATGAGAGACCACACATTGTATCTGATCCAGGGTTTCAATTTCTCACTGGAACACATCCTCTGATTCAGTGTACCTATCTCTGCCCTTAATCAAGCAATCAGCAGCTATATCCCTGCCCAGAACGTTGCACTAATGATGTTGAGTTTATTGTGATTTATAATGGCAACTGGCATGGATGTGGTTCAGGCATCGCTCTTCATTGCTCATCATTTTCAATACATGACAAGCTTCCATCGTGGAGCTCAGTTACGGAGAACCATCTTGGCTTACATTATTCTGGTTTGCAATCTTGAAACCAACTTTACCCAGTCGACGCGTTTTCTGTTTGTAGCAGGAGCATTACGTTATTTTGCACATGACAAATTTTCCCAAAGTATCACATTTTGCATAAACTCTTGGGCTTAACATTGGCGCTCCCCCCTTGAATACTGCCATTTGAACATTAAGAGTGTTCAAGTTCGAGAGGAGTCACGTGATGGAGTAGTGGCCGGACGGTGAACTCCAGCCCTCTCCAGAAAAGTCGGGAAAAACGAGAGAAAATACAAAGGCACAGAAATACAAGTTAAAGAAAAGTGAATATAAAGGTGGAAAGAAGATGGAGACAAAAGGAGAAAAATCAAAATCAACGGAAAGAAGAGAGTAAGAGAAGACAACGGAGGAAAAAGGTGAAGGCCTTACCTGTCCGAAGAGGCCCGCTGCGGAGAGAAGACCCCACTACCTCAGGTCGGTAGAAAGAGAACTACAACAATGGCTCACAGAGCCGAGTAAAAGTGCGCAACCGCGCATGCGCGACTCCTCGCGCATGCGCGATGCGCATACAAAAAAACACACCGACGGGAGGGGGGACCAGCTGGGGAGTCGATCTCCACAGCCGGCAACGACAGCTGCAGAACACCTGCAGCAAGAAGACACCACAGAAGACAATGGAAACAAGAAAGAAGAGGAGGAAAGGGCAGCAAAGAAACAACAGATGGTCAACCTAGAGGAAGAAGAAGAGGAAGAGGAAGAGTACAGGGAAATAGAAGAAGAAAAGATAGGCAAGGTAAAGGAGGTACTTGCTCTTGTTAGAGGATACATGGAGTCATTTAAAGAATGGCAAACACAGGAATTCAATGATTTAAGAAGAAGAATAAACAACACAGAAAAGAAAATAAATAAAATGGATATGACCTTAACAGAAATGGGGAAAAAAATGGACAAGATGGAAGAACGGGCAATAGCAGCAGAAATGGAGGTAGAAGACTTAAAAAAGAAATTGGAGGAATCTAATAAAAAAACTAAAGAGACACAAGAATTACTAGCCCAAAAAATAGATATAATGGAAAATTATAACAGAAGAAATAACATAAAGATAGTGGGCCTTAAGGAAGATGTAGAAGGCAAGAATATGAGGGAGTTTATAAAAGAATGGATCCCTAAGGCCCTAGGATGTCCAGAACTACAGCAAGAAATGGAAATAGAAAGGGCACATAGAGCATTGGCCCCTAAACCACAACCACAACAAAAACCAAGATCTATTGTAGTAAAATTCCTAAGATATACTACAAGAGAAAAGGTGCTGGAGAAGACAATGGAAAAAGTAAGAGAGGGCAACAAACCACTGGAGTATAAAGGGCAAAAAATCTTCATTTATCCAGATATAAGCTTTGAACTCCTAAAGAAGAGAAAAGAGTTCAATGCAGCAAAAGCGATTTTATGGAAGAAAGGATATAAATTTACACTGAAGCATCCTGCGGTATTGAAAATATTTATTCCAGGACAACAAAACAGACTATTCTCGGATCCAGAAGAAGCACGAAAATTTGCAGAACAATTACAAAAATAGACTGAGGGATGAAGACGGGTAATGAGAGCAAAAATTATCACGATTGATATGTATGTGGGTAAAGACAAAAATAGACTGAGGGATGAAGACGGGTAAGGAGGGTAAAAATGACCACGATTGATATGTATGCGGGTAAAGAGGTATAAGAGTGAATAGAGACAACGGGCATATGTGAAAGTATCTGTAATTAGAGGAAAACATAGAAAGTATAGACAAGAATTAATAAGGGAAGGTAATGGAATAGAGAGAATAAGGAGGGAACTAAAAGAGTGACCTTTGTGACATATAAAAAACGAAATCTTTTCTGGGGGGGGCTGGGTGGGGGGAAAAGAGCGGTCACTGCAAAATCAGTTGACGCTTGCGAGTGGATTCGCAAATCCAAATGGAGAGGGGAGATGTGGTTGTCCGACAAGGGATAAAGGGCAACTCAGGAGGGGAAGGGGAGATTGGGGATAAAGAAGATAGAAATAGGAGAATAAGGAAAATGTTGGATGTTGTAGGAATGTTGTCTGGTAAAGAGTTGAAAATAAGAAAACAGAAATGGAAAAGGAGGAAAGGTAATGATGGAAAAACGGAAAGAGAAGATAAACAAAATATAAAATGGCTACGCTGAACTATATGACTCTAAATATTAATGGAATACATAACCAAATTAAAAGGAAGAAACTACTAAATTTACTGAAAAAGGAAAAAATAGATATAGCATTTGTCCAAGAAACACATTTAACTGAATTGGAGCACATGAAATTAAAGAGAGATTGGGTAGGACATGTAACAGCAGCATCGTATAATTCAAAAGCAAGAGGAGTGGCTATATTAATTAGCAAAAATGTGCCATTTAAAATAGAAGAGGAAATAATAGATCCAGCAGGGAGATATGTTATGATAAAATGTCAGATATATTCAAAGCTTTGGAATCTACTTAATATATATTCACCTAACGAAGAAGATCAAAAGTTTATGCAAGATATCTTTTTGAAGGTAGCTAATACGCAAGGGAACATACTAATAGGAGGGGATTTCAATCTGAATTTGGATCCAAATATGGATAAAACGGGGAAAAAAATTAACAGGAAGAACAAAGTAACCAAATTTATAATTAAATCAATGCAAGAAATGAAACTTGTGGACATATGGAGGAAACAAAACCCAAAAGAAAAGGAATACTCATACTACTCGACTAGACATAAAACATACTCAAGGATAGACCTATTCCTGTTATCAGCCCACATACAAGGGAGAGTTAGGAAAACGGAATATAAAGCTAGACTATTATCGGACCACTCACCCCTGTTATTGGCAATAGAGCTAGAAGACATCCCTCCAAGAATGTATAGATGGAGATTAAACCCCATGCTACTTAAAAGACAGGATTTTAGAGAATTTATTGAAAAACAATTAAAAATGTACTTTGAAGTAAATACGGAATCAGTGGAAGATAAGTTTATACTATGGGACGCAATGAAAGCATTCATTAGAGGGCAAATAATAAGTTATGCAACCAAGATGAAGAAGGACTATAATCAGGAAACAGAGCAGTTGGAAAGGGAAATAATAAACATAGAAAAAAAATTAGCAATAAAGGAAGATACAACCAAAAGAAGAGAATTGGCGGATAAAAAAATAAAATATGAAACATTACAAACATATAAGGTGGAGAAGAATATAATGAAGACAAAACAGAAATATTATGAACTAGGGGAAAAAACACACAAAATCCTAGCATGGCAGCTTAAGACAGAGCAAACTAAGAAAACGGTATTGGCAACAAGGAAAAAAGACAAACAAATTACATATAATCCAAAAGAAATTAAGGAAAACTTCAGAGAATTCTATGAACAATTATACCGAACCGAAAACGAAGGGAAAGAAGGGAAAATAGATGAATTTTTGACTAAAATTGAACTACCAAAACTACAAATAGAGGAACAAAATAAATTAACAGAACCATTTGGAACAGTAGAAATACAAGAGATAATAAAAAATTTACCAAATAATAAGACACCAGGAGAGGATGGACTCCCAATAGAATTCTACAAAACATTTAAAGACCTAATAATACCGCCCCTCCTGGATGTAATCAACCAGATTGATGAGACACAAAACTTACCAGATTCATGTAAAACAGCAATAATTACAGTGATACTAAAACAAGGGAAAGATCCACTCTCACCAGCGTCATATAGACCAATATCTTTGCTAAACACAGATTATAAGATAATAGCTAAACTATTAGCGAACAGATTAGCAGAACAGGTACCGAAAATGGTAAATTTAGACCAAACTGGATTTATCAAAAAAAGACGCACAACAGACAATATTTGTAAATTTATTAACTTAATTCATGCAGTAGAAGGAAATAAAGCACCGGCAGTAGCAGTTGCTTTAGACGCAGAGAAGGCCTTCGACAGAGTAGAATGGAATTACTTGTTCAAAGTATTGCAAAAATTCAGTTTACCGGAGAAGTATATTAATTGGACTAAAGCATTATATAAGGGACCGTTAGCGAAAGTGACAGTAAATGGACATGTATCAAAGCAATTTAACTTAAGCAGGTCAACGCGGCAGGGATGCCCACTATCACCATTATTGTTTGCGCTAGCTATAGAACCACTAGCAGAATCGATAAGAAGAGATAATAATATAAAAGGAATAAAAATAAAAGACAGGGAATATAAAATCAGTCGGTTTGCGGATGATGTGATAGTGTACTTAACAGAACCAGAACTATCAATAAAAGAACTATATAAGAAATTGAAGGAATATGGAGAAGTGTCGGGATACAAGATAAACGTAAATAAAAGTGAAGCAATGCCTATGAATAACGCGGATTTCTCAAAATTTAAGGAGGAATCCCCATTCAGATGGCAAACGCAGGCAATAAGATACCTAGGTGTGCAAATAAACAAAAATCTAGGCCAATTATATAAACTCAATTACAATCCACTAATGAAAAAACTACAGGACGATTTAGAGCATTGGAAAGAGCTACCACTAACACTGATAGGAAGGATAAACTGTATTAAAATGAACATTTTTCCAAGGATACTATACTTATTTCAGGCATTGCCAATACAACTGACAGAAAAATTCTTCAAAGAGTTAAAGAAAATAATAAGGAGATTTTTATGGAGAGGGGGGAAACCGAGGATAGCACTAGACAAATTAACAGAATGGTATAAACAAGGAGGCTTACAATTGCCAAACTTCAAAAATTATTATAGAGCCGCACAATTAAGGTACCTATCAGATTTTTATCAAACAAGGGAAAAACCAGACTGGACGAGACTAGAATTAGATAAAATAGGGGAAAAGATACCTGAACACATATTATATAAATGGGACGAAAAATTGGTACAACATAGAACTTCTCCAGTATTACACCATCTCCTCAATATATGGAAGAAGATACATGTAGAAAGAAATAAAATAAATTACCAAATACCAAAACTAATATTGACGCAAAATAAGCTACTCCCTTTTACAATAGACAACCTTGCCTTTAGAAAATGGGAAAAAAAAGGGATTAAAAGAATAGAAAATTGTTTTTCAGGAAGTAGATTCTTATCCTTTGAACAAATGAGAGATAAGTACAATATAACGGGAGATACAGCGCTGGCATATTACCAACTGAGATCCTACTTGAAAGATAAATTAGGAAGCAACTTGAGTTTACCAGAGGGAAGTAACCTTGAATATGTGATTACAGATACAATGTTAATCAAAAGATTTATAAAAAATATGTATATTAAACTGCAAGAAAAGGAAAATGAGGAAACAAATGGTAAAACTAAACAAAAATGGGAACAAGATTTAAATATAAAGATAAAAAAGGAAACATGGGAGAAGTTATGCTCTGGAACGATGAGAAATACAATAAATACGAGGCTGCGTATGATACAATATAATTGGTTACACAGACTATACATTACACCGCAAAAGTTAAATAAATGGGACCCAACAGTATCTGATAGATGTTTTCGATGTAAAAAAGAAAGGGGAACAACAATTCATGCAATCTGGACATGTGAGAGAGTAGAAAAATTTTGGGATGATCTCAATCAGATATTAAATAAAATAACAGAAAACAATATACCAAAGAATCCAGAGATCTTTCTCCTAAGTAACATAAAAAATAAAGAATTTGGAATTGACTTGGAGGATGCACAAAAAAGATTTGTTAAGATAGCCCTAGCTGTAGCAAAAAAATGTATTATGTCAACCTGGAAATTGGAAGATAATTTGAAAATACAACAATGGTATATAGAAATGAATAAATGTATTCCATTAGAAAAAATAACATATAGTTTAAGAAATAATATTGAAATATTCGAACAAGTATGGGAGCCTTACATTAAATACAATAGCGAAAACCTACCGGGAACAAACATTACCTAAGTTGATGGAAGGAGAAGAGAAGAAAAAAATGGACTCAGTAAAATTTCTGGTGTATTTTTGTTGAATGACAACATTGTCTAACTGAATTAATGCAACCTAGATTGTATAACTAAAATGGATGAGAGGGGGGAGGGATGGGGGGGTGGCTTGGGAGGAGGGAGGGGGGAGGGAGAAAAAGTCACTGTAAATGTGTGGAAAAGAAAAAGTGTATATCATGGCTATTGTGATTTATGGTGTGAAAAATAAAAAATTTAAAAAAAAAAAAAAAAAAAAGAGTGTTCAAGTTCAAGTTTATTTATCATTCGAATGTACAAGTATCACCAAGTGAAACAACTTTGACTGATCCTTGGTGCAACACATTGCAAACACACATGCAGATGTAACACACTTACAGACAAATGATACATACAGTAAAAACCCTGGTATTTGGCACCCACGGGGTTTGGTAGATGCTGGATGTGATAGTACAGATTCTATCACCAATTTGTATATGTACAGATGGTAATGTAGGATGACTGTGATTGGCTGAGAGTGTAGCCACACCAACTGGCAGGTCTTAAAGGATTGCTCTTAGCCAGACCAGGTCATTCTGGACTGGTCAACCTACTTGTGATATCCTCCAGTCTTTTAGTTAATAAAAGCCTTAGTTTGAATCAACAAGTCTTTGGATCTTTCGACGTGCTCTACACTGGTAAGTGAATTTCCCAGTTGCTCGAGACAACTAAGGGCGACACGCATCACTTTTAATCTTCCATATTTTTTACCCATTTATTTTTCGCAATTTTTTTTGCCAGTTGCTTGAATTCCAGATAACAGGGATTTTAATAAATACATGTTAGTGTTAAATGAATAGTAGAGTCATGGAGGGTTTGTACGAGCAGTTCATCAGTCATTCAGCTGTCTCACTGCCAGTGGGAAGAAACTGTTCCTCAGCCTGGTGGTTCTGTCTCCTGTATCTCTTTCCCAATGATAGTAACTGGAAAAAAATGTTGACTCCAACAGTCAAGATTTCCGAACATATCTGGAAACCACCTCAATTGGTGTGGTGACTTTACATGCCACATGAAGTGCTGTATTTGTATGTACCTCATTACTTAGACTGATCCATAGAGATGGGTCTGGCAGCACTTGGCTGGGTAGGTGCCAAGATTACAAATTCTTTGTCACCACTAAATAATCACTTCTGGCCTATTTGCAACAACCAAAGATGCTGGATTAGTGTGATTCTGCAACCTTTGTGCCACTTAATTGAATGAAGTGTCTTGTTATTGGTCAGCTCCAGAAGATCTGTCAGAGTGTCCAAGTCTAACTCTATCAGCTGTATGTCTAAATTTGAATTTTTTTTTTAAACTAAGATTTTCTTATGTTTTCTATGTCTTTAATTTGAGCAGACACACTCTCTCATCATCCTTCCGTCATCTCCATTCTCTTCAAAGAAGGGAGATCACAGGAGGTAAAGCCTTGAACATTGCATGTAAGGCTCACTTCACCACACACACAATTCCTGGCCTCCTGCTCAGAGGAATGTTGGAGCCTTGGGGCGACGACAGTGCCCTTGCCTCTGTGTCTGTGCATCGGAGACTTTCTGCCCAACACAGTGGCATAGCTAACAGAGCTGCTGGTCTTCTAGTTCCAGGAAGCCGGCTTCAATCCTAATAGTCACGGGTAGAGTTGGCATGACCTCGCTGTGGTCACATGGGCTTCCTCTGGATGCCCATTTTCCTCCCACATCCCAAAATATGGTAGTTGAAAAGTTAATTGGGATCAGTAAATTTCCTCCAGTATGCAGGTGAATGGTAGGATCTGGGGAGAGCTGATGAGTCTATGCAGAGAATTAAAAAGGATGGGACCGGTGCAGATGGGTCAGTGCTGCCTCGGTGGGCTTCCCTACAACATGACTCCATGTCCCAATGCTCCACTACCTTATTCAGTCTGCAACAGTTTATACACTGCTAAAACCTAGATTGCTCTAAACCAGTGGTTCTCAACCTTTTTCTTTCCACTCGCATACCACCTTAAGCAATCCCTAAGATCGGGGACATGCTCTCAGCTCCATTTACCTCCCCACCTTCCCATCTACATTTGGCCTCACATCTATGGCAGCCCGAGTTGGTGATGAAGAGAGCACTTCCACAGCACCATGGAACTATAGGACACTATAGCACAGGAGGAAAAAAAAAGGCTCTTTGGCCCTACTAATCTGAGCCAAACTATTAATCTGCCTCATCTGACTGAGCTGCACCCATTCCGTAATCCTCCCATGCCTCTTCCATGCATGATCATGTCCAATTTTTTCTTAAATGTTAAAATTGAGGCTGCATTCACCAGTTCAGCTGGAAGCTCATTCCACACTCCCACCACTCTTCCCTTAAGTCAGCATTGCTTCTGCTTGTCTGGTGTCAGTGTCCTTAATGTTCCTTAAAAGAGATCAAATCGCAATACTGTCTTCGAGCAAAGATGCCGCAATTGCATCATTTTATGGGTGACTTTTGATTGTGTGTTAGGCCAACCTTCACACACATTTAATGCATCAAATATGGTGGAATTTAATGACCAGCCCAACCAATCTCAACCTTTCATCAGCTATTCCTCCCCCCCCCCCACCTCCCCACCCCCTCCTAGGGCTGCTGAAAGTTTATGGGTCCACTTCCTTCTGTACTGTTCTCCTACTGACTTTTAAAAAAATATTTATGTTACATGAGGTGAAAAGAAAAAAACTTTTACTTAAATATGCTGTGGCCCCCAGGGAGGAGAAGGGTAGGCAATGTGGCCTCTGTTGAGAAGGTGTGCTCTAGAGTGAGGTTTTCCATTAATATTCTCATTCAGGGCTCTGCGCCTTTAATTGGCAATCCCAGTTCTTTTTTAAAATTTGTGAAATATGTTGAATTTAATTTGGGAAAGTGGTGATAAAACTGTGTTTGAACCTGAAAACCATGAACATAGACCATCCTGTAAATGTTACTGCATCCGGTGCTTCCGTGGTGGCTTGCTCTGCATCAGAGGGATTGGGAGACTACTTGGTTGAGTACCTTCGCTCTGTCTGGTGCAAGTGTGGGGATCTTGCAGTGGCCAGCCTTTTCAATTCCCCGCCCCACTCCCACGGCGACATATCTGAAGATGGCCTCATGCACTTCCAGACTGATGCCAGTCACAAATTGGAGGAACAACACCTAATATCCCGTCTGGACATCCTCCAACCAGATGGCATTAACATTGGCTTCTATGGTCTTCATTAAGCCCCTCTCCCCCCCACCCCTCTCTCTCTCTCTCCTTTCCTCCAGCTCCCTACTCCTTCCCTCTCCATTCAGAGATCTATCCCCCTCCCCATATCACTTCTCAGTGTTTTTTTTTCTCTTTCCACCCCTTCCCCATATCCACTTGCCTGTGGCCCTGTGCTCCTTCCCCCATTTTATTCAGGCACCTGTCTGCTTTTTGCTCATACCTTTATGAGGGTCTCAGGCCCGGAACGTTGGTTAAGTCACCATTCAGATGCCTTGCCATTCGGCATGGGCAATCATGTCTCTCCATCCGTTATGATCTCTGACCCTCTGAATTGTAGTTGTTGCCTCCCCTGTTCTCCTTTGGTGAAGGCTCCATCTTTGAACTGAGGCTGCAGTCAATGATAAGTTCATGACTAGACAAGGGAAAAATACTGAGTGCTTTCTCATTGCCTTCTTCAGTTTCAGTGTCTATACTGGATGGGTAACCCTGGCCATTGATCAGCAGATTCATCTGTCTAATGTTTTTAGTTTTACAACCATAAATTCTAATTTGTAGAATCTGCAGTCCATGGCTTCATGTGTCATTGATTGGGAGGTTAAACAGGTACTACACCTTGCCCAAGGGTGACCAGTAGGCTATTGGTCAGAAGGAGCGCCTTACACCTCCTTTTGTGCAGCGCTGACACCCATGTTTGTTAAGTATCTTTCCCATAAAGAATGCTGCATGTCCTACTGAGTTTCTTCAGCACTTTTGTGTATTAAACACCAAATGCGTCAGGTACCATTGATACACACATCAGAGCTTGTAGATGGCAGGATGGAGCAGCAGGTGGTGCTGCTACCTCAAAGTTCCATCCTCACAGTTTGATCCTGATGTTGGTGCTGTCCATGTGGAGTTTGCATGTTCTTCCTGCGACTGTGGGGTTTCTGCCAGGTTTCCTCCATCATCCCAAATACAAGGGTAAGACACAAAAGTGTGCAGACATCACAGTTGAAGTAAAAACAGTGTGCTGGAGAAACTCACCTAGTCAAACTGTACTTTGTAAAGCAAAGACAAAAATAAATAACCAACATTTCGACCTTGAGCCCTTCAACAAAGTGGGGAAAAATATAGACAAGGAGGGGCAGGAACACAGTCCCAAAGGCAGGAGATAATAGGTGGATAAGAGAAGGAGGGCACACCAACGTGGGGTTGGGGGGGGGGGGTGAAGAGGGAAGGCTCTGTGAATGAAGAGGGAAGGCTCTGTGAATGAAGAGGGAAGGCTCTGTGAATGAAGAGGGAAGGCTCTGCCAATGAAGAGACTACTCCATCTGATTGCCTACAGGTCACCCTTGGGCAAGGTGTCCTATCTGTTTAGCCTCCCAATCAGGGTCATGTGAAGCCATGGATTGCAGATGGTGGATGGTCTTTACAAGAGGAAAGAAGCCATAGCGGCCTGCTCTACATCAAAGAGGCTGGATGGAAATTGGGCGATCGTTTCGTTGAGCACCTTTGCTCAGTCCAGTGCAATAGCGGGGACCTCCCAATGGCTATTTCAAAAAAATTCCCATCCCCACTCCCATGCTGGCATATCTGTCCATGGCCTCATGCACTATCCCTCCAAGACCACCCGTAAAGTGGAGGAGAAACACTTGATTTTCCGTTTGGGCACTCTCTAACCGGATGCCATTAACCGGTTTCTGCCAGCTGACTTCCCCATTCTCCCACCCTTCCCATTCCCTTCGCCTTCACTCCTCCAGCTCTCCATCCCCTTCCCTCTCCATTCACAGAGCCTTCCCTTCTCCCCCAGTTTGCTGGTGTGTCCTCCCTCCTTTATCCACCTATTACCTCCTGCCTTTGGAATTGTGCTCCTCCCCTGCCCCTCCCCCCCACCATTTTGTTCAGACTCCTGCCGACATTTTTCCATACCTTGATGAAGGGCTCAAGCCCAAAACGTTGGTTATGTATCTTTATCTTTACTACATAAAGTTCACCATTTGACCTGCTGAGTTCCTCCAGCTTTGTGTTTTACTTATCCCAAAGCAAACAGTAGGTTAACTGGCTCCTGTAGATTGCCCCTAGCATACATAGGTGGCAAAAGAGCCAAAAATGGGCATGGGAGAGATAGAAAATTGTAGGGTTGTGATGGGGAAGTGGGGGGTGGGGGAGAATGGGAATTGCTCTACTGGGAGCTGGCATGGATCTGATGGACTGAATATCCTCTTGTAGTATAATTAGTAAGTGGATTTAAATTGGATTTGAGCTCCCTAAATAATTCTTGAAGAGAACACATGATTTTTTTTTCTGTTCAATAGAAATATATTACATTCTGTATCTGCTTCATATTTGTGCCTTGGGATTTGCATGGCTTTAGGGTAAGAATCATTTAATGGTTCGTTGTTCCCAGATAGATGTTTTAAATGCATAGGGCCTCAATAAAGCAAAACAAATTGTTTCCCTTTGCCTTGGGCTGCACTTCATTCTAAGTTTCTGGATGGGTGAGTTCAGATTATCAGCTGAGATATTCCTACATTATAAGATCATCGTTACAAACATAAAACAAAAAACATAAACTGCTGGAAAGGCTCCGCAGATCAGATACCATCTGCAGAGAGGCAAAAACCTAACACTTCAACTGGATGATCTTTCATCAGGTCGCAGATCAGTTCAGCAAAGCGAACTCAGGGTACAGGTTGAAGTGACGCTGAACAAAGCAGGCTATCGACTTGCATTAAAAAAGCACACCTCACCCTGCGATTACTTTTGGAAGGATATCATTGAAAATTTTAGGGTAAACGTGTAACAAATTTGATTGGAATAGACAGGAAAATGAATATGCAGTCCTGATTGTCATGTCATTAAAAAAAAGATTCAGAGGTATTGTGGAGGGTGCACAAGGTGGTGTCAGAGATGCAAGGTGTGGTAAACCACTGTATATGTGTTGGGATGTGCTAGGACACGCCCCTTGCTGACTGTGCCTGAGGCTCCTCCCACTGACAATAAAGGCGACTGTGCCACAGCCCCCTCCTCGGTTCAGGGCAGTCAACCATCATGGTCGGACATCCATTCTGTAGGTAATAAAGGCCTATCAGTTTCTCTACAACTTCTAGTCTTTAAAGTTATTGATGGTGCACCAATTTTATTTACTACAGTTTTTTTTTTGATAATAGAGCAGATGCTGAACCCAGAAAAGTTGAACCTCAACCCACTGTAGCCTAACACATTCAACGGCTTCAAACTCTGGCTGCGTTGCTTCGAAGGGTTCCTGCAGACCTCTTCCGCTACTGTCTGATCAGAGGACAGCAGGCTGTATTCCTGGGTTGTGTCCCTGGTGTACTCAGTGATCAGGGATGCCCAGCAGCAATAGACATTCTGAAAAGTCACAACCAGAGGAAGGTAAGCGAAATCTACGCGAGGCATCTTCTGGTTACCTGGGGAATCAAGCGCTGAGTACCTTTGGGCCCTGTGAGTCCTCGGACAAGGGTGCGATTGCAAGGCTGTGATGGCCACGATGAACATAGACGACCTGATCAGAGATGCCTACGTCGCAGGCATAAGATGCAGTTACATCTGCCAGAGACTGTTAGAGCAAGGTGAGCTCAATTTGCAGAAGACTGTCGAGCTAGTGGACATGCTTATGGTGGACCTCCAAAATATGGATGTGTACACAGCCACAACATGGTCGCCTTGTGGTTACAGTGGGTGCTGCTATCTTGTGAAGTGGGAGGACCGCAGGTCTACGCCATGTCCTGCCAGCGACCCAACCACAGCTGCGGCATTCAGCGAACAACTGAAGTCCTACTTTTGTGGTCTGTTAAAACACCGAAAATATGCTGCCCAGCGAAAGAGGCGGTTTGCGCTAACTGTGGGTAGAAAGGACACTATGCCAAAGTGTGTAAATTCAGGTTGCCCTCCAAACCCAGTAGCACCATGTACAGGCTGTGGGGTCTGCCATCTTGGATGCTGCCATCTTCCCAAACCAGCAGCGCCATGGGGTCCACCATCTTGGAACCGAACGCCCAAACACTCCACCATATCTACAGAGCCAACAGCCACTCAACACTGGCCTCAATCACACTAGACCAAGGGAGACCTCACCAACTTGCTAGATCAATGATGGACATCAGGGTAAATGGCCACTTGACGAGCTGCCTATTTGACAGTGGAAGCACGGAGAGCTTCATCCACCCCGACACGGTGCGGTATTACTCCCTCGCAGTAAGGCCAGAAAACCACAAAGTCTCCTTTGCCTCAAAGTCCCAAATAGAAGATGTCTGTGGCTATTGTGTAGTGATTCTGACTGTGCAGGGCACAGACTACAAAAGCATTAAACTCCTCGTGATGTCACAGCTCTCCGCTGCCATGCTGCTGGGGCTGGACTTTCACAATGGAGTATGATGCCCCCCCCCACCCCCCCACACCCCCACCCCACTGTCTGTAACCAGCAGTTTTTAAACTGCCCACTGCGCTCCACCCATGAAAACCCCCCGGCCTCTCCTCCCATCTTTTCCCACCACATGTGACTTGCAACCTCTCAACCTTCAGGGTCACCCCTCCACTGGTGTTCGCTAACTTTACCCCCGACTGTAAACCCGTTGCCGCCAAAAGCTGGGGACAGGGCCTTTATTAGGTCAGAGGTGTAGCGGCTACTGAATGAGGAGATCATTGAATCCAGCACCAGCCCCTGGAGAGCCCAAGTGGTGGTGGTAAAGAATGGGGCGAAACACAGAATGGTCATTGACTACAGTCAGACCATTAACAGATTTACGCAGCTGAACTTGTACCCTCTCCCCCGCTTATCCAACATAGTGAATCAAATCACTCAATATCGGGTATTATCCACTATTGATTTAAAATTGGCATACCACCAACTCCCTATCCACCCGGAGGACCACCAATACACTGCCTTTGAGGTAGATAGATGGCCACCTCTACCATTTCCTGAGAGTTCCCTTTGGAGTCATCAACAGGGTCTTGGTCTTCCAGTCATTACCTTATTCCATTGAAGAGATCAAGACCATAACCAGAAACTGCCAGGTCTATGCAGAGTGCAAACCACAATTCTATCAGCCAGACAGAGGACATCTGATAAAGGCTACCTGCCCCTTTGAACACCTGAGCATCAATTTCAAGGGGCCCTCCTCACCTCTAACTGCAACATGTACTTCCTCAACATCAGTGATGAGTACTCACATTTCCCGTTCGTCATCCCCTGCAGTGACCACTGCCATAGTTATCAAGACCCTGCGCAATCTCTTCACCCTCTTTAAGTACCCCTGCTATATCCATAGCGACCAGGGGTTCTTTTTTATGACTGATGAGCTGCATTAGTACCTGCTGGCCAGAGGCATTGCCACAGGCAGGACCACCAGCTACAACCCCAGAGCTAACAGGTAGGTGGAAAGGGAGAACACTACCATCTGGAAGGTCGACCTCCTTGCCCTGAAGTCTAGAGGGCTTCCAGTTTCCCACTAGCAAGATGTCAGCGCTCCACTCAAAACAGGTCATTCCAATGCACTGCCACCAAAGCCATGCCACATGAAAGGATATATTCCTTCCCCAGGAAGTCCGCTTCAGGAACCACACTGCAATCCTGGTTGACATCACCAGGGCTGGTCTTATTCCAGAAGCACACGAGGAGCCACAAGTCTGACCCACTGGTTGAAAGGGTCCATCTCCTCCATGCCAACCCCCAATACACATACGTGCCGTACCATGATGGGCGCGAGGATACGGTCTCCGTTTGGGACCTGGCACTCTCAGGAGACCCTGAGACCATTACCGACCACCCCACGCCCCTTTCATCTACCACTACCCACGATGCACCAGTGGATGGCATGCCAGATCCGGCGCCATGCATCCACCAAGTCAACATCGACGGCAACATACAGGTGTCCCAGATTGTCCAGGATCCAACAGCTGCGCCGCAGCCAGCACTACAACAGTCATAGAGGCAGACCAGACCACCCAAAAGACTTACCCTATAAAAACTTTTAAACCCTTTCACCCTGCTGGACTCTTCTTAAAAACAAGGGGTGAATGTGGTAAACCACTGTATATATGTTTGGATGTGCTGTAAATATGTTTGGATGTACTAGGACACACCCCTTTCTGCTGCATCTGTGGCTCCCCCCCACAGACCCCCGAATAAAGGCGACTACCACAGCCCCCTCCTCAGCCCAGGGCAGTGGACCAGCATGGTCGAACATCCATTCCGTTGATAATAAAAGCCCATCAGTTTCTCTATAACTTCTATCTTATAACATAGTCACCCAAAACAAAATCAAAGAGAAAATTCTTACCAAGAGAAGACAGCGAATGGGGAACCCATTGGTAGTGGGAGAGGTAAATATGAAAGGTATATGGGACTTAAAGAATGTCTGTGAAGTCAATGACGTAGAAGAGAAAAGAAACTATCCTTGTAAAAGTGGTTGAGGAAGATTGAACAGATTGGGATAAATGGCCTTTCTGCTGATGCATATTCCACATCTTTCTGTGCTGGGATCATTCACTCAGTCAGGTCGCACAGATAACATGATGAACAGTGCAGAAGTGACCCAACAACATGAGACATGCTGTTATCAGTCTTGGCAGCGATAACTGTAAACAACAGAAAAAATGGAACCCCTCATTGACATTCCATATTCTAAATGCTCCCAGTGATATATGACCACAGTTCCAGTCACTTCCTGCCATGACCATTCCTGCTTACAGATTTGTCAGGGTCACCATTGATTATGGCCTTCTGCTGTGAAAGCTCATGTTAGAATTCAAGTTCAAGTTCATCGTCAGCTTATACAACCTGACGAAACGGCATCTCTCCAGACTTCACAAATACAGAGCGATCGCATCAATAGCCCAGTACCTCCTCTCCTTCCGCAACAAAAGCGACCTCCCCATACCCAACCATTTCAATTCTGAGTCACACTCTTAAGGTCACACGTCTGTTCATGGCCTTTCACACTACCCCACCCGCAGATTGAGGAACAACAACTCATTTTTCGTCTGGGCACTCTTCAACCCCAGGCCATGAACATTGTTTTAACTGCATTCCACTAATCAGCTTGCCTCCCCCCCCCCCTTAATTAGTTATTCCAGTTCCTACTTCCTTTCTCTCTCCACCTATCTAGACTCTTCAGCCCTCTTCCTGCAGTCCTTCCCCCTGCCCCCCTATCATCTCCCACCTTCACCACTCCCTCTCCCCTCCCTTTCCCCTTTTGTTCAGTCATCTCTCATGTTTCCCCACACCTTAATGATGGGCTCCAGCCTGAAATGTTGATGATGTATCTTCACCTTTGCTACATAAAGGCACTGTTTGACCTGCCGAGTTTCTCCAGCATTTGTGTGTTTTTTCCACATAAATAATCAAAATAAATATATATTTGAGATGATTTTTGTGGTCTCACAGCCTGTGGGAAGAAGCTATTCCCCAGCCAGGCAGTCCTGATTTTGATGCTCCCTTACCTTCTTCTTGATGGTAGTGGGTTGAATACTGTGCTGGATGGAAAGGGTCTTCTATAATTCCTTGAGCCCTCTTTAGACTGTGCTCCCAGTAAATGTCATTGATAGAGGAAAGGGAGGCCCCAGTGATCCTCTCGACTTCTGGGCTGATGCTTTGCAGCTACTATACCGCACAAATGTGTAGCCAGAAAGGAGGCTCTCAGTTGTGCTCTGTAAAAGGTTGTCAAGATGGAAGTTGGTAGCCTTGCCCTCCTCTGCCTTCTTAGAAAATGCAGGTGCTGCTATGCCTTCCGGACTAATGAGGAGGTGTTGTGGGTCCAGGATAAGTTGCCCTTCATGTGCCTGCCAAGGAACTTAGTGCTCTCTGCTCTCCCCACAATGGAACCATCGATGTCTTGTGGAAAATAGTTGACCTTCATCCTCCTGAAGTCCATGGTCATCTCCTTTGCCTTGACCATGTTGAATTAAGGTTGTTGTCCTCGCACTATTTTATGAGACTTTCAACATCCTCTCTGTAATGCGACTCATTATTGCTGTTGATGAGGCCAATTACTGTTGTACCATCCTGCAAATCTGATGATCCATGTTGACAGGGCCTCCAGTCAGTGAGAAGATATATTTGAAAGTGTCAGAAAATGAAAATAATGCCCTTAAATGCATTCAAAACTTTAAAAATATATATCTTAATTGAGTTTAATATATAAAACCTGCATGTGTAGTCAACTAATATAAAAAGGCATATTGTATCAAGTGTATATCATAATTAATATGGATATAATTCACATAAGAGAAAAAACAACCATTATTGTTAATATGACAGTTTCTTTAAAATAATTCTTGATAGAAAACCATTGACTTATCAAACCTTAATCAACACACAGATATTAGATATACATCTAATTAATGTTATAATCTAGGACCAACATAATAACCTTGAATATATCAATTAATCTAAAAAAAAGGGCACAAAGAGGAAAAAAGGAAGAAAATGAGATAAAACTAAAACTAATTCTAATCTACCCCCTCCCTCTAATCAAGGTTACTTTTGCAGAAAAGCATAAGATATGAATCGAATAGTGACTTTCAGAAACCAGACAGAGAAGCACTGGAGCATCCAAATTATTTCAATCTGGCAAAGAAAAAAAGCATACAAAACATTAATTTAAAACATTAAAATATTCTGAAGTGCAAAACCAGTTCTTCCAAATATAAGTCAGCCAATCCATTCTGAAAAGTGAGGTGGTGAATTTGGGGAATTACAAGGCGTGGAAACGTCTGGAGATATTGAGAGTGGACAAGAACTGAGGGACCAGGGAGTATATGTTCACATATCTTTAAAAATAGTCGGACAGGTATCCAGAGTGGCCTAAAGGGCATGACTGATGCTTTTTATTATCAGCTGAGACAGTAAACATAAGAAGGAGGGGGGTATTGTTCACAACGTTACAGCTTGAGTGTGCTGCAGGAGGATGCAATTGCACTGGGGAGGCTGCAGAAGGGACATGAGGATTTTGTTAAGGCTGAAAATTTTAACCAGGAGAGATTGGACAGGATGGAGTTACTCCCTTTGGTTTAGAGGAGTTTGAGAGAAATGTTACTGATGTATGTAAAACTACAAGAACCTGAGTTAGATTGAGTAGGAAGGACCTATATCATTAAGCAAAGTTTGGGAAACCAAATTAAAGTGAATGAAAGCAGAAGTAGAAATAATGTTAGATGTTTTCTACCAGAGATGGGTAGGGGTCCAAAATTTACTAATACTGTGGTATAGTCAGTGACTTGAAGCACATTTGAACAGTGCCTGAATGGTTGAAGGGTCATGACCTGCCGGGCCACAGGTTAAGTGCTCACAGAGACAATATGTCTGGATAGCTCATATTTGTCCTAATGTGCTGAATGGTCTCCTATTATGTGGTAAATTGTTTAAGTGGGGCAGTGATAGATATGGCACCTGTAGCTGGCATTAAGCTGAGATGCCAGGTTCAGAGTGCCCCCCCCCCCACCCTTTCTTCACCTCAGTGGATGTTGGAATGCTCATGGACTCAGTCCCCAGGTGTGGAAGTGCACTGATATACTCCAGTGGATCCAGAAATATGTGCCAGCTAGCCAGAAAACATTCTGCCCAATAGCAGTGGAAACAATATTAAATGAAGCAAAATCGTTAACATAATTTAAAGTTCTTTGGTATGTAACAGATCCATTTTTGAAGATAAATCGATATTATACTGTAAAGATGTCCAAATAAAGGACAAAAAGAGAAGAGTTTAAGGAGCACCTGAAGATGGGGCGGGGGGGGGGGGAGGGTGGGGTGGGAAACAGAGAGAGAGAAAGAGAGGGAGAGAGTTTTATAGAGAGAACATATTATAGTTCGCACTAATAAGTTCTCAGGATACAGCTATCAAGCAGATAATGAATTGAAGAGGGAAAGAATAGAATGGGGGTGCAAAATGAGGGGTGATCTGAGAACCTGGAAATAATTAAAGATTTTAATTTCAACATCCAGCACGGTTACAGGCTCTTTTGGCCCTTGAGCCCTTGCTGCCCTATTACACCAATTGATCTACATCCCCTTGTTTATTTTGAACGGTGGGAGGAAGCCAGAGCATCTGGAGGAAGCCCACGCAGACATGGGGAGAATGTACAAACAGACAGCATTGGATTCGACGCTGGGTCGCTGATGCTGTAACTGCATTGCGCTAACCACTACACGAACCATTTCACCCTAAAAAAGCTGAGGGATTTTATAAGCAAATCCATAAAGTGGCAGTAGATTTCTGAGTAAATGCATTGATGTGGGGCAAATGAAGGGAGACCAGCCAGAAGAGTATTAGAATCTTTTGTTTGACCTGATAGGGTCAGGGCATCATAGGTAATGCCAGATTTGTCCATTCCTAATTGCCTCTGCAGTGATATATTTAAGAGTCAACTGCTGCCATGAATAGGTCCACAAGTGAAGTATATTAGTGAACCAGATTCTGTGACAATTCAGAAGTTTTACATTTAGTTACTATACATGTTTCCACATTTCTTTGATTACTTAAAATCAAATTTCCCCAATGGCCTTGATGGGATTTGATCTCATGCCTTTGGATTATTGCTCAGGTATCCGATCGCTGATCTAGTAACCTAACCTCTATTGTCGCAATAACTCCCAACAAAGACCTTCAGTAGAGAGAAGTGTAACTGAGGGTTTCAAACATGTGGTGGTAAGGTTGGAGGGGGCAGAGATGTGAGAATGGAAACATATTGATGAAGGAATTGAGTGCACATACTGGAGAAGTTATTGAGAAAGGACAAGATCACCAGTCCAAATTGTTGGATTCACAGGAAAGCTGGAAATGGAGAAAAAAATCCAAGCATTGAAAAGTCAAGCTGATTGCCCTGTACTCACCTTAGGGTTCTCTGCTTTAAATTTAAATTTAATTTTTAAAATTAAATTAAATTTTGACATACAGCACAGTGATAGGCCCTTCTGGCCCATGAGCCCATGCTGCCCAAGCACTGCAATTAAACTCCCACACCCATACATTTTGAAGGAGGAAACCAGAGCAGAAAGCCCATGCAGACACAGGAGAACAAATAAACTCCTTACACACAATGCTGGATTCGCAACTGGGTAGCTGGCATGGTATTAGCCACACTAACCATACCACTCTATGATCAGTCATCGGTAAATGGAAAGCCAAGGGTTCAGCAGACTAATTGACCAGGATCACAAAATTACAAGATAAAGGCCCATCAGGTCTGTTCGTGACTCTACACCAAGCTAAACTAAATTCACTCCTAGTTCCAATTTCCAGCCTTTTCCCCATATCCCTTGATACCCTTACTAATGAGATACTTATCCATTTCCTGTTTAAATACTCCCAGTGATCTGGCCTCCACTGTTTTGTGTGGCAGTGAGTTCCACAGATCCACAACCCTCTGACTATAGAAGTTCCTCCTCCTCTCTCTTTTGACTGTGACCTCTTGTCCTCAACTCATCCATCAAGGGAAACATCTTATCCCTATTCACTCTGTCAAAACCTTTCAATATTCAAAGTGTCTCCATGAGATTCCCCCCCTCATTCTCCTATACTCCAACGAATACAACCCAAGTGTTGTCAAATGTTCCCCTTACTCTAGCCACTGCATTCCAGGAATCATCCTGGTAAATCTCCTCTGCACTCTCTCCAACAGCATCACATCCTTTCTAAGATAGGGGCCCCAAAACTGAACACAGAACTCCAAATGGGGTCTTATCAGCACCCCATAGAGCCTCATCAACACCTCTTTACTCTTATACACTATTCCTCTTGAAATGAATGGTAGCATAGCATTCGCCTTCTTCACTACCAATCCCACCTGGGCATTTAACTTTTAGATTTCTCTGCACGAGGACACCCAAATCGCTTTGCACTTCCGAGGATTGAATTTTTCCCCATCCATATAGTACTCTTCCTGTTTATTTCCACTGCCAAAATGTAGAACCAAACATTTCTCAACATCGTACTTCATCTGCCATATTTTTGCCCAGTCTCCCAATCTGTCTATATCCTTCTGCAACTTTACGGTTTCTCCATCACTTCCTGCTCCGCCACCTATCTTGGTGTCATCTGCAAATTTGGCCACAAAACCATTTATTCCGTAATCCAAATCATTAATATAAATTGTAAACAGCAGTGGCTCCAAGACCAATCCCTGTGGAACACCACTTGTTACAGGCAGCCATCCTGAACAGGATCTCTTAATTTCAACCCTTTACTTCCTCCCAATCAGCCAATTTTCTATCCAGTCTAATATCTTATAAAGCAGCCTAACATGCGGCAGCCTATCAAAAACCATTTGAAAATCCAAATATATTACATCCACAGCCTCCCCTTTGTCTATCCTACCGGAGATTTCTTCAAAAAAACTCTTATAGATTGCTCAGGCAGGATCTACCCTTTAAAAAACCATGCTGACTAGGACCTATCCTGTTATGCATTTCCAGGTATTTCATAACTTCATCCTTCAGGATTGACTCTAATGTCTTCCCAATCACCGACGCCAGACTTATAGGTCTACAGTTTCCTTTTTTCCTGTTTCCCACCATTCTTAAACAGCGGAACCAGATTTGCAACCTTCCAATCCATTGGAACCATGCCAGACTATTGATTTCTTGAAGATTGTCACCGATGGATCTACAATCTCCAAAGCCACCTCTTTCAAATCCCATAGGTATACCCTCATCTCGTCCGGGAGATTGACTCATTCACTTTCAGCAGTTTGCTGGTTCTTCTAGAATTGGGCGATATTAAATTAGCTGGCATTCTAACTGTAGAAGGTACAATACACAACAGAGCTGGGGAAACTCAGCAGGTCATGCAGAATCCATAGGAAGTGAAGGATACCCAACGTTATGGGCCTGGGGTCTTTGTTAGGAAAATACATTCACCATTATTTGAATGTCAGAGCAGACTCGAAGGGCCGAATGACCTCATTCTGCTCCTAGTTTCTATGGGATAATTGACCACTGTAATCTGCCCCACAGGGGCATGTTCTGATAGAATCTGAGTGGGTGAGTTGGGGAGAGAGTTGATGGAAACCTGGGAACAATAAAAAACATAAGATTGGTGTAAAGAGTTGATTGAAGGGGAGCATGGACTTTGTGAGCCAAAGGGCCTTTTCTGTATTGGGGGACCTGATGAAGAGCTCAGGTCTGAAACGTTGGTCACCTTTTACTTCCTATGGATGTTGCAGGACCTGCTGAATATTATCGAACACCTTTGTGCATTACCCCCACCCCCAGTGTCTGCAGTCTTGTTTAATTCCATTGAGCTGTGGAATGTGTTGCATTCTTGCTGTACTGAAAAGAAAACTCAGCATAAAAGTAATTATAAAATGAAGCAACAGGAATATAACATAAACACTTCAAAATTATGTGTTTTGAAGGACCATTCCTTGGCGTGATATTGACCTGACGCTTAGCATGTGATCATGAGGAGCGAGCTTCTTTGCACTGAACTTTTACAAGGTCTTTTCTCCTCTTGGACTACCAGGAATATCAATAGTTGGGAAGTAAATCAGATTCCAGGTCATGGGCCAAGGAGGCCTTGAAATGAGAAGGAAGACCATGGGCTTGTCAGTGATCACCGTTGGAGTCAGTGATGGGGAGATAGGAGTCTCAGATGAAATGAGGGGCCTTGGGGGCGGTGTAGGGCCTGATTCTGAAGCATCGACATAAAACAAAGAATATTAAAGACAGTCCTTCAGCCCATGATGTTGCGCTGACCTATAACTTCCTATCAAAAAAAACTAAACCTGACCAGAACTGAACACAACACTCTAAGTGTGGTCTCATCAGGGATTTGTGGAGTTGCAACATGTCATCTCAACTCTGGAACTTCTTGCATAGGGGTGGGTGGGTGTTCAGATGTTCATGGCAAGTCACTGGGCATCCCCCATGCCTTGTACATTAAAAGGTTATGAAAGAACTGAGAAGCCATTGCCTCACAACTCCAGTGACCAAGGTTCACTCTGGACCACTGGAGATGCCTGTGTGGAACTTGCTCATTCCACCACCCCCCCCCCCACCTCGGATGCATGCCTACTTTGGTTCCTTCCCAAAGATTTGAGGGTTGAGAGGATTAATATGTCAACCATGATTAAAATGGTAGAGAAGACTTGATGAGCTGAATGGCCTAATTCTGCTCCTATGTCCTAATGGGTTTGTGGGATCATTGACCACTGTCATTTGCTCCAGATGGGCACATTCTGATAGAATATGGGAAGGTGGGGGGGGGGATAGACAATAAAAACAGATTGAGGGTAGCATGAAATTTGTGGGCTGAAGGGCCTTTCACCATCCTGATGGACCTGGTTTAAGCTGTAATAAAATTTGGGGATTTCTCTCAATCCCACAGGCCTTCAGCTTATGATGCCTGGTCATCTCATTGCAGGAAGGATGTGTAAATTTTGTTTAACATAAGAAGCATGAAAATAACATGGGTGCATTTTGTAATCTTATTTGCAATGATTGTTCTAATCAGCGAGACCAGCCTCAGCTTCCTTAAGAGGCAACAAATTGGATGGTGAAACCCAGAAGCTAAAAATACTCAACAACATGAGAGGAGGAGAGAGGAAATTAATGTTTCAGTGAAATGGCCTTTCAACCGAACTTAACAATGGAAGGTAATCAAACCTGTCACTGATTCTCTCTTCCCAGATGCTGCCCAAACTGCTATGTTCCACATAGGCCCTGAAATTCTTAACTTGCTGCAGCCAAACACAGCAATAAAGAATTTTGGTACTGTAACTTCTAGCTTATGCAATGATTTTCAGTTGTTCTATTCTAAATATGTAACTATGATATAAATGTTTTAATTCTGTGTTTGCTTTTTAAAACTAAAGTGAGCGCTCATTGAATACTTGAGTGAATTTGATGAAGGCATATATAAAATCAATAATTATAAACAATTTGATCAGATATCTTGTTCTTTTCCCAGTCAAGTTATCACTGAGCTTACCTGGTTTATAACGCGTGGAGAGATTTTCCTTTCAGCAGAGCTGAGTCTATCAATTTGCAAAGAACTGCCGAAACATAACAAGCACATGGTGTTCCTCTCTCCCTGTCCTCAGGGCTTTGCAGGATGTGTGGCACGAAAACCCAATTGACAGCAAAGGAGCAAAGGCTCCAAAGAAGCTGCTGCCTTTATACTTTAATTAAACCCCTCAAGCGATGGGCATGGCAGAGGGAAAGCAAAATGGTGAGATCAAAGAAATCATCTGCCACTGATTAATCTTGTGTTTTGCAGGGAAAACATTTGAAATACAGGTATCCTCCACCTTTCCAAAGTTCGCTTTACGCCACTTCGCTTTTACGGAAGACCTACATGAGTACCTTTTTATGCTAACCGAAAGAAATCCTAAGGGGATTTTCGCTTTTACAAAAACAAGTGAAAAGCAAAAATAATGTTCAGCGGGCTGTCGAGAGAGTTGGAGGGCAGTGGGATCAGTGTGGGGACTGATAGCGGGCTGCCAGGAGTGTGCGGGGCAGTGGGATCAGTGTGGGGACTGATAGCGGGCTGTCGAGAGAGTTGGAGGGCAGTGGGATCAGTGTGGGGGCTGATAGCGGGCTGCCGGGAGTGTGCGGGGCAGTGGGATCAGTGTGGGGACTGTTAGTGGGCTGCCGGGAGTGTGCGGGGCAGTGGGATCAGTGTGGGGACTGATAACGGGCTGCCGGGAGTGTGTGGGGCAGTGGGATCAGTGTGAGGACTGATAGCGGGCTGCCGGGAGTGTGCGGGGGTGTGGGATCAGTGTGGGGACTGATAGCGGGCTGCCGGGAGTGTGCGGGGCAGTGGGATCAGTGTGGGGACTGATAGCGGGCTGTCCAGAGAGCGCGGGGCAGTAGGATCAGTGTGGGGAGATAATGTATTGTTGGGAGAGCGCGGGGCACTGTGTCTGGGAATACTAATAAATTTTTTCCATATAAATTAAAGGTCATTGTTTCTTTGCTTTACGCCGTTTCAGCTTATGAAAGGTTTCATACTAACGCTCATTTTCAGATAACGGGGGATATCGGTATTTTCCAGCCGTTCACACATATTTTGTTGGAAGAGCAGACTGATTAACTGAGGTACCAATCATATCACATGGAAATAGAATCACCATTGTATTTCCATGCTCCCTAGGTATTATGAGCATAGTATTATATCACAAGCAAATGGATTTCTTGATAACTCGTTCTTTCACTTATTGAGAACAGAGTTTAATCCCGAAGATAAATTTAAATATATATTTTTAAAATTTAGACAGACGTCATGGTAACAGCCATGGCCTGTGCGGCCCGAATTTGCCTGGTTGGGCTACAGCCCCTGTACAATTTGAAGGGTGGGAGGAAACCGGAGAACCTGGATGAAACCCACGCAGACGCAGGGAGAACGTACAAACTCCTTATGGACAATGCCGGATTCGAACCTGGGTCACTGGCACTATAATAGCATGGTGTTACCTGGGGGAATCATTGTAAAACACCTGAGGGCAGCTCAAGGTTACCTACCCTCCTATTTCTCCATCTTTTATACCAATCATCTGCCCCTAAAACCTATTTTCCTCCAGTTGTCTTCACTTGCTTGGAGTGCAAGCCATCTTCTTCCTGCTAGGGACATGTCAGATCAAATGTGTTGCATTCTTGTTTAGAGAACCTAACGTTGACAGATACGTAAAGCAACAGGAATCATTGCCTCAGGAAGAGCTGGATGTGAACAAGTATAAATCCAACCTGATACAACATACAGGAACTGAAACACGAAAGTCTGCAGACATTGTGATTGTAAACAAAAATGCTGGAGGAATCAGGAGTTCTCACAGTGTCCATAGGAGGTAAAGATTTCAGGCCTGAGCCTTTCTTCAAGGTAGATTTTAGATCTTTACCTCCTATGGACACATCGAGACCTGCTGAGTTCCCTTCAACCACAGGCACCAGTTCCAGAGAAAGTATGAGATACTTGAGTGTCCTAATGCAAGAGAATAATGGAAATTATATATCAAATATATGCCAAGTAGATTCCAGGAACTAAGTGTACCCATTTTGAGCTTGTATTTATTATATACATGGGGGAAGTTTTGGAAAATTAGAACATCAGTGCAAAACTGAAAAAAATGTTGTTATCAAGGTTGGCACACCAGCAATTTACTTGAGGGAATGCTGCACTGTCAAATATATTGCTTTTAATCTCAGAACTAAATGAAGAATCATCCACACTTTGGTGAACATAAAAGCTATTTTAGCATACTTTGATGAATATCAGGGCATCTATCACCTTTTGATATTTATCCCCCCTTTTGACAGCATTAAAGCGCTGACTTTAATTACACTATGGCGAGATCTGATTGTTGACTCGAGGAAGAGGAAACCAGAGGTGTACACTCCAGTGATCATTGAGGGATCAGAGGTGGAGAGGGTGAGCAAATTTAAATTCTTGGGAGTCACTATCTTGGAGGATCTTTCCTGGATCCAACACACTAAAAGGCATCATGAAGAAAACACGTAGGAGTTTGCAGAGGTTTGGTATGACACCAGAACCCTGGCAAATTTCTACAGATGTGTGGTGGAAATTGTGCTGACTGGCTGCATCATGGTCTAGTATTGGAACACCAATACCCCTGAGCATAAATCCCTCCTAATGTAGTGAACACAGGCCAGGACATCACAGGCAAAATCCTCCCCACTATTGAGAGCATCTACATGGAATTCTACCATTGGAGGGCAGCAGCAATCATCAAAGACCCTCACCACCCAGCACATGCTCTGTTCTTGCTGCTGCCATCAGGAAAGAGGTGCCACAAGATTCACACCACCAGGTTCAGGAACAGCTGCTACCCCTCTAGCATCAGACTCCTCAACAGCAAACTCAATCAGGGACTCATATAAGGACTCGTGCTCTTTATTGATTTTTAAAAATTCTCTCTGTATTGCAGTTGGCTTGTTTCCTTTCATTTGTTTACACTTCTTTATTGTTTACATGTATATGCTGTGTACATTGCTTATTAGAATCCCTGAAAAGGGTGAGGACCCTGTGTTGTCAGTCTCTGAGGACGATGTCAGAACATCATTCAAGAGGATGAACCCTCACATACCTGGCAGGGAACTGAAAATCTGCGCCAACCAACTAACCGGAGTGTTCACAAACATTTTCAACCTCTCATTGTGGCAGTCAGACGTTCAAACCTGCTTCAAAAGGGCATCAATCATTCCGGTGCCCAGTAGCACTAACTTCTGCTGTGATGAAATGCTTTGAGAGGCTGGTCATGGCCAGAATTAGCACACACCTAAGCAAAGATCTGGACCCACTGCAATTCGCCTATTGTCACAATCACTCCACAGCAGATGCAATATTACTGGCTCCCTACTCAGCTCTGGATCACCTCGAAAACAAAGATTCATACATACAGCTGCTTTTCATAGACTACAGCTCAGCCTTCAATACCATTATTCCCTCAGTGCTGGTCAAGAAGCTACAAATTCTAGGCCTCTGTACCCCTCTCTGAAACTGGATCCTTGACTTTCTCATCGGAAGACCAGTCTGTACAAATTGGAAACAAAGCCTCTTCCTCATTGATTATCAAAACTGGCGCACCCCAAGGATGCGACTTAGCCCACTGCTCTACTCATTATACACCCAAGACTGTGTGGCCAGGCACAATTCAATGCCACCAATAAGTTTGCTGCTGTCACCACAATTGTTGGCAGAATCACAATTGGCAATGAGGGAGTGTACAAGAGGGAGATATTTCAGCTCGTTGAATGGTGTAACGACAACAACCTTGTGCTCAACATTAGCAAAACCAAGGAGATGGTTGTGATCTTCAGAAAGAAGTCGGGAACACGACCCAGTCCTCATCGAGGGCTTAGTGGAGAGGTCATGAACTTCAAATTCTTGGGTTCAACATCTCCAAGGATCTGTCCTGGAGCCTCCATGTTGATGCAATCACAAAGAAGGCTTGTTAGCGGCTATACCTTGTGAGGTGTCTGAGGAGATTTGGTATGTCATTGACAACTCTCATAAACATCTACAAGTGTACCGTGGAGAGCATTCTGGCTGGTTGCATCACTGCCTGGTGTGGAGGCGCCAACTCTCAGGACAAGAATAAACTCCAGAGGGTTGTTAACTCAGCCTGCAACAAGCACCAGACTTCACTCCATTGAGGACATCTACATGAGGCGGTGTCTTAAAAAAGTAGCCTCTATCCTCAAAGACCCCGAGTACCCAGGCCATACCCTCTTCACTCTGCTACCATCGGGGGAAAAGTTACAGGAGCCTAAAGACGAACACTCAGCGGCACAAGGACAGCTTCTTCCCCGCTGCCATCAGATCCCTGAATAATCAATGAACCAAAGACACTGCCTTACTTTTCATGCACTGTTATTTAAATTTTTTTTATAGCAATGTTATAAGATGGTGTAATCTGAATATTTGCTCTGTGATGCTGCCTCAAAACACCGAATTGCATGACTTGTTCATGATAATAAATTCTAATTTTGCTTCGTCCACAGAAAAATCTCCGTTTTTTTAGGATAAAATTGTAAGACATGCTATTATATTATGATGTGCTCTGTAAGTTAGAACATTTTGTTGAGTTCTTTAAATTTGACATCTATGTTGTGCATCTACAAAGGTTCTGTACATATTTGTTTACTTATGTAAAATTCAATAAAAATATAAAGAAAAAAACATTATTTAATTTGCGGAAGCGTGTTTGGGAATATCCTGGGATCGTCACCTTTTCATCTGTGTGAACTCCTCCAAATCATTCACCAGGGAGCTGCTGGTCGTGGTCACAAAATCCTCGAGGTGCTGATTGAATCTCACAGATCTCCCTGCCGTTGTCACCGTGATTTAATTTTGCATCAGCAGGTCTGCGGGTTTTGCTTCCTTTCCCTGCTCATTTTTCGGTCTCTCTCATACCATACAATGGAGGAGAAAGCTGCGAGAATACCATGGTCTGTATCTTATCATCAAGTAACACGAGACAACAATTTTTTTCACAAGGTTTGCTTCCTAAAAACAATTTAGGGATTATGATCGACAACATTAAGCTGAACACAAAGATAAGTTCATATTTGCTGTATCATGAAGGACAATGGAGAAACATTAAATTAACTTTTATTGAATTTAGCATGTTTAATCGCATAATGATGTTGACACATTGCGTTAGTCCAACTGTACATGAGGAGCCTAGGGTTTGGCTTGGTCATCAATTTTAAAACTGAAGTAGAGCTCATAGGCTTTCTTAATAAGTGTAGTCATGCTGTGCCTTTGAGCCTTAAGTGCATAATTGCCACAAATGTAACAGAATGCATCGTAGCTGTTGTCACATTGATGAGACATTTCTGCTGCATTGAAACTTCCTAAAGACAATAAGTGCTATTGTTAAGAACATTCACTGTGCTATTGCCTGAAGAACACGTGCATCAACATGTGTTCAATCTATAATCAATGTAATGCACTGCATCCGTATATGTGAGCTGCTTTTATAGCTTGTCTGCATGTATCCTGACTATGCATGGCCAACCTAAGACAACATTTGCATAGCACCTGCCCAGGCGTGCTTGGACTGACCAAAACAGCTTGCTTTGTGGGCAATATACTAATAGGCTTAAAATATGACAGGAAATCACAAAAATAGATTTATATCTAAAAAACAGTACGAGATGGAAATATTTTAAGGTGATTTTCGTGATCAGCAGCCCAAAATCCATTAAACACACCCAAAAGTGTTCAAGAAGCAAAAATCTTCATTGTCCAGTGTAATCATATAACAATTATGAGGTGGGGGAGGCTATTTGGTCCATTAATTTGGGGGGAAAAAAACCACCCAATCTCATCCCAATGTAGAGCACTTGATCCTTCAGCAAACAGGTTGTGGCTCTTCTATCCAAGCATCTTGTAAATGTGGTGAGGGTTTCTGAATTTAGTATTTTGGGCAGTGAGTTCCAAGCACTCAGGAAATCCATTTCCTCATCCATCTTCTTATTCTTTCTCCAATTGCTTTAAACCCATAGCCTTGGGTTTTGAGGAGCTGATTAGAGGGAAAAAGGCCCTTCCTATTTTTTCCATCTAGGCCCTTTATCAGTTTAAGCATTCCAAATCAGTCTCTTCATTGTCTACTCCATTCTAAAGAAAATAGCCTCCTAACCTATTCTATCTGCTCTCATGGCCAAAAGGTCTCAATTCTGGCAGCACTCCTCTGTATTCTCTTCAGAGCGATGACAGTGTTCTTGTGATGCCATGCCCACAAAGGCACACCGCACCTAAGCTGTGGTCTAATTAGTTTACCTTGATGAAGGGCTCAGGTCCATTGACATCGATTATATATCTTTACCTCCTATGGGCGCTGCGAGACCAGCTGAGTTCCTCCAACATTTCAGATCTTTACTACAATCACAGCGACTGCACCACCTTTGTGTTTCACTTCATCGTGTTAAGTTCATTTTCAGCTGCAACCTTTGGTTTTTCAGATGGAATGAATTTTCATGCCAAAGACTTGTTTTATGCAGTTACCTTTCACAGATTCTGCTTGGAATTTATGCTCAAGTATCAGCAGGGTTAAAAAAATCAAGTAATTATTTATGACTCAGAAAAACCAAGGCAGATAATTCGCCATTTTGTGCATTTAGCAACAAAATGCACAGGAGGTTTTGACCTCCATTTCGACCTCAGTGCACAGAAATTAGCAACAACCATCAAAAGAAAACCATCAAGATATATGATGAGAAGCCACAAAAAATCATCAGTAAGATTTTACTTGATAAAACTGTATTTTTTTCACAGACATTTGTACATTTTTTGTTACAAAACTGTATAGTACTAAAATTTAAAATCAGTTTTTGGTCAGAGAATATTTAATCTTTGTGTGCAATTATCATGTATTTACAAGGTCCCAAGTTAGTGATTTTCCAATAATTATTTCATAATGTCATACACTCTCCACATAAGACATGGCTTAAGATAAATATATTAGTAAATAAATATTCTGAGAACATATTTCCATAAATGAAATGTGCCGCTATACATATACAGAATATACACAAACAATTTCTAGCCTTTTTAACACGTTAGAAAAAACTGGTAATGACGGAGAGAACTCTTGACCATTTTATAATTCTTTACAAGAAATTTCAGACAAATTTTTTAAGTGCTACAAATATAAAATAGTGCCTTAAGTACCCAACAAAATTGTTACTTTGCATGTATTGTCAGGCAGTAAAGGCATTATTGTGTACATAAAACTCTACTGTGGTACCTTTCAATATGGATGCATAAAACATACTCAACTGTTGCAGCGTCATTAAGCTTGTTCCATGGCTTCCATGAGTGCTTGTTCTAGCCAATCTGGTTCTCTCAATGCAGCACAGTGAAAAACATTCAGCCACAGCCATAAAATGGCTGCTGTTTCCCTCCCTGTCCCTAACATTTCCCCCCCCCTTGACCCAACTTGTTTCCCCTCCCTCTCATTTCCCCTTCTGCAGCCTCTTCATTCCACACCCCCTTCCCCCAAATCCCCTCTATTTTCTCTTCTTACATTTTATATTGCTGACTTACTAAGGCAACCGTAACCCTGAGCATGTAGAAGGCTCAAAAATCCCTCGGACAACAGATCAAAGTTTATTCCTGATGTTCCTTGACAACAGTAGTTTTGTTGCCTTGCAACAAAGGGCAGCAGGGTTTTAAATAACAGCAGATCTTGATCTCACAAGACAAGCAGCACAAACGGAGTGGTGGGAAGTTGCATCAGATTTGGTGTTTTTCTCCATATGACCATTTATGTGTGTTTTGTCAAAGCTAAAACAGTTGGTTAAGGACTGGGTTTGGAGTTTTATTGATTGCTTCCCGTATCTCCGTACTTATTTACACACACATTTTTTTTTAAATCAGATGTCCTGTTCAGTGACAAAATCTTTCTCTAACATCAGAGATCGTCCGGACCCTATAGGAAGAAGAAAAAGAACATGATTACCAAAGGGAAATGTGCCCTCAATTACAATAGTACACTTTTAAAATTCAAACATAACAAATTAATTTCTTTATTATCAAGTTTAAATGCACTAACTGTTCCCAACTGTGAGTTACTAACTGCGACGATAACATTGTTATATGATGTATTTTGACAAGGGCCAAGGGGCATAACTGGTCAGATTTTCTGCACAGCAAATGATCCGGTTTCATTGCTGTAGCAATTCCCATTGAAGATCCACCTTGAGGGATGGGCTTATGAATAGCTGGAATCATATGCTGTTAAAATTGGGAACTCAATGAACCTGGTCTAAGAGAATGGCTGCTTTGACTTGCCAAGGGTGAGTTCTTTGCCAGATGGAAAGTTGCTTTTTGCATTTTCTGCTTAATGAGTTGATTAAAACTTCCTGCCTTCCAGGAGACTGACCCTATCTGTCCCTCGTCTTTCCAGAACGAAGAACATTCTAATTACTTTAAATGAAGACAAACAGATGAGTGCTCTAGCATCAAGGCAAGATAATGCAGCCTGCTTGTAGTCCTGGGTTTATTCTGTGTTTCAAAGTGAAAAACAAAAGGAGAAACAAGCCAGTTTAACTTTTCTGCATGAGCAGTCCTGTCCATTGTATACCTTTCCCCCTATCCTCAGAACCCAGCAATTTCCATCAGTACTTCCAAATGTAAGTACTGATCAAATTCCTTTTTGAAAGAGAGACTGCTGAAGCTGATTACAAGAGTACATCGAACAGTACAGTAACAGGCCTTTTGGCCCACGTGTCTTTGCTGAATATGTTGTTCAAATCAAATTAAATTTCTGCTTGCAATTCATAGATACCCTTTGATCACCTTCATATTCCTGTGTTTATCTAGAATCTGCTCAAATTGTATTGCTTGGTGGCAGCCTGTACTCTGCCATGGGTGGATTCTAAGTCAAGGCTACACCTTGGGAGGAAAAGCTTTTCCTCATCTTGCTTTTTTTTCACTTTGAATCTATATCTGTTCCGTTTTGTTTGTACAAACTGTCCAGTTTGATGACTAAACTTCAATGAACTCATCTCTCAATGTATACAAGTAGGCACACTGGTAGCTCAATTACCCCATTCTGCCTCATCCAATTCAATAAAACTATAATTACAAATCAGTCCATCTCACTTTTGAATTTACTCATCAACTGAGTCTTGATGGTCTTATTGGAAAAGAATCACCTCAGGAGGTCAACTACACTATGGGTGAATTAATTTCTTCTCGTCTCAATTCTCAGCGGCCAATCCCTCAGGATGCCGATCTCCATTTGGAATGACAATGGGAATGTGAATTGCTCCCTGGAATGGTTCAGGAAAACATTCTGCTCAGGAGATTTTGATGGATAAAAACTGGCTTGAAAACAATATCCATGAGAATTAATAAATAACACCCCCCCCCCAAAGAAATCTATTACATCAAATTCAATATCCTGGGTGAGGGTGGAGAATCAGGACCTCCATATCTTTCTCTTCTGGTTGTTGTTCAATAATTTGAGCTGAAAAGTGGATGATGAGATGGATACAACTTAGCTGGAACTTCTCCCTCCAGATAGTCCAAGAGCTCACTCGTAATGGTCTACTTCATGCACTTTAACTAGAGAGATATTAGCTTCCAGAATCACGATTTTTTTTGTAATTCAACAGATTGCCCTCTGTAGCTTCTGCCACCTTCAATGAGATTCTACCATTTAATTACATTTGTTGATCCTCCATCTGTCTTTCCTCTACAACCTGAGATCTTCCCTCCCCTTTCTGCATTCGAAGGAACTATTCCCCTTGGGACTCTCTGGTTTGCTCTTCCATTTCTATCATCCACTGCCCTTTCAAAGACACTTCCCTCCACAACTACAGGAAATGCAACACACGCCCTTTTACCTCATCCCTTTCCACCACCCCAGGATCCCAAATAATCCTGCATGGTGAAGCAACAAGTCACTTGCACTTATTTCATTTGGCTACTTCATATTACTATTCTATGCTAGACAAAGCAAGTGCAAATTGGGTGACCACTTTGCATGTTCTTCTGTTCTCTCTGCAAGGGCGACCCCCAGTGATTCATTATCCGTTACTTGAATTCTCTGCCCCACTTTAACTTTGACCTCTCTATCTTTGGTCCCCTACACCAGCCCAGCAAAACCCAACACAAGCTTAGAAGTTTCCTCCATTTGGGCACATAGCTACTCTTGGGACTTCAACAATTTTGAGGGCAGTCATTTCTATTAGTGCCAGATGTGATGAGTTGAAGTGCAAAGTCATCCACCTGCAACTCTACAATTGCTCACTCTACAAATGTTGCCTGATCTGCTATTTCCACCCAGCTCTTCAGCTTCATATGGTTTCGTGTTGTCGGTGCAACTCACAGAACTTCCTTCATTCTGTTTTCTTTTTTTGCACTCTTTAATAGCCTTCATGCATCCATCAATGAGACACCATTGTGTCACCTGGTCTCCAACCCATCATGGCCACTCACGTTGTTCCCTCCCCCCTCTCTGCAGTTGTGAACAATTCTTTTCTCGCTCTTTTTCAGTTCTGATGAAGAGACCTGAAATGTCACCTCAGTTTCTCTCCCCACAGATGCTGCAGGACCTGCTGAGTATTACCAGCCCACTCAGTTTTTTTTTATATTGGATTTCCAGCAACTGTTCTTCTGAATTTTCACTCACAATCATCCCTGTATAGTCGGCGTCGATAAGAGTCGAGAAAGGAAATAAAATTGGACAATCAGCCACTTTAATTCAAAAGGACTGAATCATTCTGTACCATGTGAATCAACATGATTCATCTGTTGCTTTATTTGAAGTTAAGTGCAGCACGACACTGAACTGGTTGGTGCTTGTTGCTGGTTTGCTTAATCTCTAGAGTTTTCCTTGATTTAAATTTCTTTTTAAAAAATGCATACTTAAATTTGACTGCTTTTATTTTCTTTCCAGTCTGCTCAAGGGCAGTTTTAGCTCTGTTCCCAATTACAAAATCCAATCTTCAAAAGCATGCTGCACACTAACTACTAATGTTTCACAAATGTGCTCAACACTGCCACGCAAAACTAGTAATCACCAAGGTTCGTCAGGCTGGAAGCAATTTCAACAATAAATTGACTATTTGCTGCTAGGGGCACTCCTGCCACTGGTATTTGAATTGATCAGAAAGTCACAAAAGACCTTCAGATCACCTTCAGCACAATGTTTCTGCTGGAACATGTCACTTGTCCTTCAAACAAAGCTTTTGAGAGCTGACAGTAAAACCCAGTCATGCTACAATAAAGCATTAAATGTTACATGCAAAATATTATGGGTAATATGACACAATCTTTATTCCAGTAACTTTGAGGACATAAACAACAGTCTTGGCCAGAGTGTAATCACAGCGCAGGCGTTTGTACAATGCAATAAGACCCCTTTTGAAAACAATTTGAATTGCAACACATGGAAGTCATGTTGCCAAAATTCAACAATGAAGTGCAGAGTAAGTCAAGGATACTTAGTAGAGGCTCATGTTAAATAGCCATTAAGGAAGAACTTGCTTACAAAATATCAGTAAAAGAAGACAGGGAACGGAATGGACATGGTGAAAATTGAGGTATGATATGCAGAAAAAGTGTGCTATCACAAGATATAGGAGCAGATGGAGGCCCATTGTCCCATTGAGTCTGCTCCACCTTTCTAATCATGAGCTGATCCATCCTCCCACTCAGCTCCATTCCCAGCTTTCTCCCCATAACCAGTGATGCCCTGACTAATCAAATACCTGTCAATTTCTTCCTTAAATACACCCAATGACCTCGCTTGCACAGTTGGCTGTGATGACAAGTTCCACAGACTCACGTCATGACCCTCTAACTAAAGAAACTTTTTTGCATATCTGTTTAAAATTGATGCCCTTTTATCCTGAAATTGTGCCTCTTGTCCTTAGAATCCCCTACGATGGGAAACATCCTTACTCTGTCCAGGCCTTCCAGCATTCAAAATGTCTCTATGAAGACCCCCCTCATCCTTCTGTACTCCAACGAGTACAGTCCAGGAGTTGACAATCATTTCTCGTATACTAACCCTTTCATTCCCGGTATAATTCAAGTAAATCTTCTCTGAACCTTCTCCAACACCAGCACATCTTTCTTCAAATAGAGCACTGAAAACTGTGCACAGGACTTCAAATGAGGTCTCACCAGCACTTTATAGAGTCTCAACTTGACATCCCTGCTCTTGTTTGCTCTCCCTCTAGAAATTAATGCCAACATTGCATTCGCCTTCTTCACAACCTGGAGCTCAACCTTTAGGGTATCCTGCACGAGGACTCCCAAGTTGCTTTGCACCTGGGAATTTTGAATTTTCTCCCAATCTTCTACCAAAGTGTATGACCATACACTTTCCAACATCCTCCACCTCTTCACCTATTCTCCTAACCTATCCACGTCTCTCTGTAGCCTCTTGGTATTGTCAGCACCACCTCCCATGCCACCTATTTTGGTATCATCTGCAAATTCAGACACAAATCCATCTATGCCATAATCAAAATAATTTATATACAAAGTAAAAAGAGTGGCCCCATCATTGACCTCTGTGGAACACCACTGGTATACGGTAGCCAACCAGTATAGGATCCCTTTATTCCTACTCTCTGTTTCCTGCTAACCAGCCATTGCTCTAGCCATGCTAGTATCATGCTGTAATTCCATGGGGTTTCATCTTGTTTTGGAGGCTTATGTTTGGCACCTTGTTGAAGGCCTTTTGAAAGTCCAAATACACATCCACTACATCTCCCTTCCAGGCCAAACATTTTGGCTCCATCAGCCAGCTCGCCACCATGACTACCAGCCCCCCTACATCTCCATCGGGCACACAAAACTCAAAACGGTCAACCAGTTTACCTACCTCGGCTGCACCATTTCATCGGATGCAAGGATCGACAACGAGATAGACAACAGACTCGCCAAGGCAAATAGCGCCTTTAGAAGACTACACAAAAGATTCTGGAAAAACAACCAACTGAAAAACCGCACAAAGATAAGCGTATACAGAGCCGTTGTCATACCCACACTCCTGTTCGGCTCCGAATCATGGGTCCTCTACCGGCATCACCTGTGCCTCCTAGAATGCTTCCACCAGCATTGTCTCCGCTCCATCCTCAACATTCATTGGAGTGACTTCATACCTAACATCGAAGTACTCGAGATGGCAGAGGCCGACAGCATCGAATCCACACTGTTGAAGATCCAACTGCGCTGGTTAGGTCACGTCTCCAGAATGGAGGACCATCGCCTCCCCAAGATCGTGTTCTATGGTGAGCTCTCCACTGGCCATCGTGTCAGAGGTGCACCAAAGAAGAGGTACAAGGACTGCCTAAAGAAATCTCTTGGTGCCTGCCATATTGACCACCGCCAGTGGGCTGATATTGCCTCAAACCGTGCATCTTGGCGCCTCACAGTTTGGAGGCCAGCAACCTCCTTTGAAGAAGACTGCAGAGCCCACCTCACTGTCAAAAGACAAAGGAGGAAAAACCCAACACCAAACCCCAACCCACCAATTTTCCCTTGCAACCGCTGCAACC